>NC_135656.1:18913487-19228805 GCF_964188315.1 Podarcis muralis | reverse complement strand
TCCATGTGTGTTTATATGTAAATAAAGTAGATTAGCCAAAATGCTGAGTTGCTGAGGTCTGTTACGCAAGCTGCGAAGACTCTGCAGATCCCTAAGTGTGCTGATGTCTGTTGGCATCGGTCGCTGTGACGTTTGGGCAGAAGAAACATTTTGAAGCTCCCGAACGATCGACCAGGAGGGAGAGAACATGCCAGTCGGGCATGTGTCTCTGCCAGGGTCCTACTCGAGAGTAGGATGAGTTCCTCTAGTCCAACCCCCTGCAATGTAGGAATATGCAGCTGTCCCATATAGGGATTGAACCTGCAACCTTGGCATTATCAGCACTACACTCTAACCAACTGAGCTATCATGAAGAAGAGGAGGAGGAGGATGGCAATAGCAGCACAGTGAGAGATATTGGGGGAGGAGTCTAGAGGAAGGGATGGCACTCAGTGGATACCCAAGCCTGGAATGAGCAAAAAAAGAGAGGCCAGATCAGGTGCATAAATCCAAAAGTCCATCTCACACCTGATCGTTCAGCCATTACCATACACACATGCCCAGTCCTCCTGCTTCTCTCCTTCTCTGCTTTCAACTTCAAGAACAAAGGATGGAAATATAAAGTGTTCTGTCTCCACTTTCAGAGGCATTTTGCTGAGAATCTCAGGTGGGCAGAGCGCTGTCGTGCTCAGGTCCAACTTGTCCCATAGGCATATTTTTGGCCAGAACAGGACGTTGGCCAGATCCACCAGGGTTCTAGTTATGTTCTTATCATTCAAAGCAGCCTCAAGAGTGAGATTCCTATGGAGAAAACTCCCAAGAAAACAGTGAAGCAAAAGCTGGAAGCAGGCGACATTATTTCCCACCTCCGCCGCAGCACGATTTTGCTCATGTACGGATATGGCGTGGCAAGGCCTGATCAGCACAGGCTGCACATGCCATTTGCCGTTTTGCCAGTGATGTGCATCTCTAAATGTTTTTGGTATGAGGCTATGGCCCTCCAATGGAAGGCCACAAGCAGAAATGGGTGGAGGGTTTGTTTTGCCCCTGAAGAAGAGGAGAGAAGGAGTTAATGGATTGCGACAGAAGTTAGTCACATCTCCTAAATGCACTCCTGGGGAGCCGTCCGTCGCCTGTTGCGATGGTGAAAACAGCACAGGAGCTGCAGTGGGATGGGTCAGGTAAGTAGAGATTTACACAGGTAGGGCTGACACCCTGAGTTACACTTTTTCGCTCTGTTAAATTATGGACAAAAATCAAACAACGTTCCAGAGTCGCAGCAAGGCACTCAAAAGGCTATTGTTGTAAAGAGGCTTTTGTGAGCAAAACAGCATTCATCTTCAATCTCTGTGGAACAATTTCTACAAGTTAAATGCATCTCAGGTATCCCTCGGGACGCTCAAGGCCGTTGCCTGAGATTCCTCTCTGAAATGCACACACACATTTATTCTGTGCAGGTTGGCCGTATAATCCAGTTTTGATTCACTGCTAAACTTGCTAATGCACATTAGCGGATTTGGGAAGAAAAGAAAGGGGTGCATTCTGAGCACTGCTTCAGGGAGCTCTCCCTAATGTATGTCAACAGGGGGATGAAAACATTGCCAGCTCAACACTTCAAGCAAACTTGTCAAAATCTGGTGATACAGCTGTTCACCATTAACATTTGCTGTTATTATGCACCAGTTGGTGCGTAACATCAGGGATGTGGGTGGCGCTGTGGTCTAAACCACAGAGCCTAGGACTTGCTGATCAGAAGGTCGGCGGTTCGAATCCCTGTGACGGGGTGAGCTCCCGTTGTTCAGTCCCAGCTCCTGCCCACCTAGCAGTTCGAAAGCACGTCCAAGTGCAAGTAGATAAATAGGTACCACTCTGGCGGGAATGTAAACGGCGTTTCCGTGCGCTGCTCTGGTTTCGCCAGAAGTGGCTTAGTCATGCTGGCCACATGACCCAGAAGCTGACTGCGGACAAACGCCAGCTCCCTCAGCCTATAGAGCGAGATGAGCGCCACAGCCTCAGAGTTGTCCGTGACTGGACCTAACGGTCAGGGCTACCTTTACCTTTGGTATACAACAGGGGTAGGGAACTAGAGCTGGCAGGCAGGCTTGATCCAAATGCTGCCCCCACCAACTTTGGGGCCAACTTTGACAGATGGGTTTGATCACACACTGGGCAATCCCGTGAGATTATTATGATGTCAGATGACATCGAAGGGATTTGTTGCAACTGCCAATCAGCTGATCAGCAAGTAACGAGTTTCAAGTCTTGTCCTGCAGCTGCAGTTTGGATTCAAGCCACTCCTGCAGATCGATGTTCTTCTTCTGCAAACTAGAAGGTGGTCTGACAAACTTTCACAAGCAGACAAACAAGGACAAAGTAGTTTGCAAATAGACAAAGTGGGGTTTGCAGGGAGCTCCTTTTAACGCTTGCTTTCAGGGCCAATTGGTTGATTAGAACTAAGCACATCCTCAAAGACCAGCTGAACTGAGTTGACAGAAAAACACTGACCCACACCGCCACAGCTGTACTAGGGAGTTCTGGATGGGAAAATATCCTCTAAGGTTTCCAGGCATTTGAATGGAACACCCAAAGGGTCTTGGAGGAAGCACAAAGCCGCTAGGCCAGCTTTATTTTGGGGTTTGGACAGGAACAGCCAAACGGTACATGGCCCCAGGTGAGCCAATGGAGTGGTCCTCCTTAGCATCTCAGCTATCTGATGCAGCCAAGTGCAACTATGAGGAGGATATGCAAACACACACACACACTATACGTATATAATTTTACGATATACTCATATATCCTAAAATTCAAATATCTGATTCTCCAGATATTTGACTACAGATTTTGGGCTCAGCTACCAGTTCCTCAACTGGCATGCTTATTTCCAGAAGTGCAGTGCCTTTCAACTGTAGAGACCCACCAGAGGTATAGCATGTGGGGGCCATGGCCCCAGGTGCACATTTTTGAGGATGTGCTGGCAGAGAGCTCTGGCAGCTGAGGTGCGGCAACAGGTGGGTTGGTCCAGTGAGCGGGTGGGCAGAGGGAGCCAGCCAGGAGCCTGTTGGAGGCAGGCTCTGCGTGTGCCCCCTTGGCGCACTCCCCCAGTCCACCAGCAAGGGGCACAACACTTGCCCTGCCCTGGGAACTGGCAACCCATGCTACAGCACTGAGACCCATTGCGGACCACACAATTCAATGATCTGCTGTGATGCATTCCAAAGCAGAACACAAATTCACTCCCATTTTCTGTTGGACAAAGAGATCTGAAAGCTCACCTAGGCTTCCTAAAGCAAACATCCAAGCCAAGGGAGGGGGAAGTTCTGTACGTAACAGAAGTCATACTGATTCCACAGACAGAATCTTACTGTCTTGTGGAGGCTGAGTTTTATCATCGTTTAAACTTTTCTCCCTATAACCTGCTCTCCTGGGACAGCCCATTTTTCACTCGTGTTGAAAGTTGATCATCCATCATCCTCTCTTTTAAAGGAGATCCGAACACAGCCTCATAATAAAACCGAAGAGACAGAGAACTAGTTGATCCCTATAAACAATGTTTAGCTGTAAAGATGTGAAAGGTGGTTAGAGAACCACATGCATTAATCTTCCTCTTTAACATCTGAGACTGCAAGGCTGCACTGTATGCCCTGGCAAAGGACAATTCAGCACAGAAAATACAATGCGACAGTTATGGGATATATATACCCCCATTCTTAATTCCAAGGGCTCTAATTATACCCCATGGATTATAGGGCATTATTTTAAAACTGTTCCCATTACTGTCTATGGTACAGAAGCGTAGGTTGGAAATAGAGCTATTTTGCTCTCTCCCTCTAACCCCATTGCGTTTTCAGAAGTCTTTTCCGATAAGAGGAATCTGAGGCTTCTTCATTCACCATTGCCTGTGAGCCTGATTGCTCATGTGTGTGTACCTAGGGGACAGCGTTCTCTGGCAAGGTTATGTGGCCAAGGCAAGATTTTTATTACAGTATGGATACTACTACTACTATTACTAATAATAATTTTATTATTTGTACCCTGCCCATCTGATTGGGTTGCTCCAGTCACTCTGGGTGTCTTTCAGCATGTATGAAAACATAATAAAATATTACACTTTAACCCAGCCAGATAAATATAATAATAAACACAGTGGTACCTTGGTTGTCGAACTTAATCTGTTCCAGGAGTCCATTTGACTCCTGAAACCGTTCGAAAATCAAGGCGTGACTTCCGATTGGCTGCAGGAGCTTCCTGCACTCGATCGGAAGTTGTGGAAGCCACGTCGGATGTTCAGCTTCCAAAGAACATTCAAAAACTGGAACACTTACTTCCGGGGTTTTGGCGTTCAGGAGCCAAAATGTACAAGTACCAAGGTGTTCAAGAACCAAGGTATGACTGTAATAGCAACAACAGCAACACTTCCCTATACAGAGCTGCCTTCAGATATCTTGGAAAGATTATATAGTTACTCATCTCCTTGACATCTGATGGGAGGACGTCCCACAGGGAGAGGGCCACCACCGAGAAGGCCCTCTGCCCAGTGGCGTAGCGTGGGTTGTCAGCACCCGGGGCAAGGCAAGTAATTTGCGCCCCCTAACCCGTGGATTTCCCCCCCTAACCCGTGGATTTGCGCCCCCTAACCTGTGGATTTGCCCTAACCCCAGATGTTGTGCCCGGTGCGGCCGGCCCCCCCTGCACCCCCCACGCTACGCCACTGCCTCTGCCTGGTTCCCTGTAACCTCACTTCTCGCAGTGAGGGAACCACCAGAAGGCCCTCGGAGCTGGACTTCAGTGTCTAGGCTGAACGATGGGGGTGGAGACGCTCCTTCAGATATACTGGGCTGAGGCTGTTTAGGGCTTTAAAGGTCAGCACCAACACTTTGAATTGTGCCCAGAAACGTACTGGAAGCCAATGTAGGTCTTTCAGGACCGGTGTTATATGGTCTCGGCGGCCACTCCCAGTCACCAGTCTAGCCGCCACATTCTGCATTAGTTGTAGTTTCCGGGTCACCTTCAAAGGTAGCCCCACATAATTAGGGATGGGGGAGAAATTAGATTGTTTGCATGTTAATGCTAACCTACCCAATTCACACTTTCTGAAAGAAGTCTCACTTCTCCAGTTTTTAAAACAAAAAATTCCTTCCAGTAGCACCTTAAAGACCAACTAAGTTAGTTCTTGGTATGAGCTTTCGTGTGCATGCACACTTCTTCAGATACCTATCTGAAGGTATCTGAAGAAGTGTGCATGCACACGAAAGCTCATACCAAGAACTAACTTAGTTGGTCTTTAAGATGCTACTGGAAGGAATTTTTTGTTTTGACTATGGCAGACCAACACGTTCTCCAGTTTTTGCAATGCAACTTTCCCCTGGGATAATGTGTTTAGGAATGTATATGCTGCTAAGTGTGTGTGAAAATGCACATATTAGTGAAAGTAATGTGCCAAAATGCACCAGGGGGAATTGCATTTCAAAAAATGTGTATATTGGGCAAAGGCACAAACAAAAACGTGCATATTAGAATAAATTTACACTAACATGCTGGTGGATTTTGATGGGGACTTAAAAATAAAATAAAATGCAAAGATGCAAGGAAATGCAGAAAACAAAACAAAGATTTGACAGATTCCACTACCCTTGTTTATAACAGAATACCACTACACTTGCATTTGTGTATCCAGCTGCAATACTCATGTTAATATCCTCACAGTGTTGTCATAGCACCAAGCTATGTTGGCATTTCACCAGTGCAATCATTCGTATGGTCCATGCTAAATATTTCTGCAATGACATAGCCAATCTTGGGGTCAAGCTATAAATTTGCCCATTTAAAAGCAACACTTTGCCAAATTAAACTAACTCAAAATTACACACGCGCATCTAAATTTAGAACCGCTTCTCAGACACCCGCAAGATTTCCAGAGTGACCAAATGAGAGTTGCATTTTCCCAATCAAACAGCTCCTGCCCATGAAGGACTCTGTTCTCTCCGTATTCAGATTATCTCACAGGTTGCGCTTGGAACATGTTATATAACCAAGGCTAAACTGCAGAAACAAGTGCTTCAGTTGAGGACTCCTGCGGAGAGCTGGGAGGCAGGAAGGAGCGGGGAATAGACTGTGCTCTCACACAACATCAACACGGAGAAGAGCATGAAGTTGCTATTCAGGCACTAAAATCTACACCACCCATGGCTTCACCCAGTGATTCCTGGGATCTGTAGGACGTTTAGGTGTGCTGGGAATTGTAGCCCTCTGAGGGGTAGACTACATTTCCCAGGATTGGGGGGGCATATGCATTAAATCTGTGGTAAGGGTGTGACAGACAGGGAAGTTGCCCGTTGCAAGAAGAAACCAGATCTCACAGAAAGTGCAAGAGTATTTTTCAATTTACAAAGGAGAAACCAGTTAAAACTGGCAGCTTTTCTCCCTTCAAGGTCTCCTTGATTCATGTTTGTACTAAATGGGGGGGGGGCAGGAAAACACATTTCAAGCCCCCATTAATTCATAGATAGGTTTTCATATACAGTGGTACTTCGGGTTACAGACGCTTCGGGTTACGCGTTTTCAGGTTACGGACGCGTTGAAACCCAGAACTACCGGAACGGGTTGCTTCCGGGTTTCGATGCTCGCATATGCGCATATGCGCAGAAGCGCTAAATCACACTTTGCGCATGCACAGAAGCGCTGAATCACGTCACCCACGTGTGCAGACATGGCGCTGTGGGTTGCAAACGTGCCTCCCACATGGATCACATTCGCAACCCGAGGTTCCACTGTACAGTGGTACCTTAGTTCCTGAATGGTTTAGTTGATGAACAAATCGACTCCCGAATGCCACAAACCCAGAAGTAATTGTTCCTGTTTGCGAACATTTTTCAGAAGCTGAACGTCCATTTTGGCTGTCAGCATTGTTTCCGGGGCCAATCAGAAGCCATGCTTTAGTTTTCGGGCGTTTTGGAAGTCAAACGGACTTCTAGAACGGATTAAGTTTGAGAACCAAGGTACCACTGTACAGGTGTCTCCCCACTCATGGTACCTTTGACTCACATGTTTTTTTTTTATAAATTTTTTATTGCGTTTCTTTCCATAATTTTATACAATCCAAACAACACAAATGCAGTGTAAACAAGAAACATATTTTCCTTTCTTTTTTACCCAAAACAAAAACAAGAACCCATTCCCTATTTGGACTTCCCCACACCCTCCGAAACTGCGTTCTTTAAGTTTAATAATGTCAGCAATTTGTTACCTTATTTCATACCTTATTGTAACTTTCAATTATTATGCATCCAACTTCAATATATTGTATCTTGTTTTCAATACTTTTACAATAAACATAACATATTATTAATACTTTCCAGTAATTATCTTTTAAGTTCCAAACCTAATTTTCAATCTAAAAAATCTTGATGCTGGAGCTTGGTTTTTCAATTTATGCAAATTATTGGCAATCAAATAACTTATAATATCTTTGTAAATAGTCCTTAAATTTTTTCCAGTTCTCCTCCATAGTCTCTTCTCCCAAATCTCGGATTCTGCCAGTCATTTCGTCCAATTCCATATAATCCATCAATTGCATATGCCATTCTTCCAGAGTGGGCAAATCTTGTGTCTTCCAGTGCTTTGCAATAAGTATTCTTGCTGCTGTTGTTGCATACATAAAAAAGGTTCTGTCTTTCTTTAACACATTCTGGCCGACAATACCCAGAAGGAAGGCCTCTGGTTTCTTGGGAAAGGTATACTTAAATACCTTTTTTAACTCATTGTAAATCATTTCCCAGAAAGCCTTTACCCTTGGGCATGTCCACCAGAGGTGAAAGAATGTCCCTTCCGCCTCTTTACATTTCCAACATCTGTTGTCAGACAAATGGTATATTTTAGCAAGTTTAACTGGGGTCATGTACCACCTGTATATCATTTTCAAAATATTTTCTTTCAGTGCACTACATGCCGTGAATTTCATACCGGTGGTCCATAACCTTTCCCAGTCATCAAACATGATGTTGTGCCCAATGTCTTGAGCCCATCTTATCATGGCGGATTTAACTGTCTCATCCTGAGTATTCCACTTAAGCAGCAAGTTGTACATTCTCGAAAGTACCTTTGTCTTTGGTTCTAACAGTTCTGTCTCTAATTTCGATTTTTCCACCTGGAATCCTATCTTTTTATCCAGTTTAAAGATCTCTTGGATTTGAGCATAATGAAACCAGTTTTGCACCTTATGTTTTACTTTTTCATAGCTCTGTAACCTCCAATTGTCACCTATTTTTTCTAGCATTTCCCAATATTTCAACCAGCCAGTCTCCATATTGGGCTTTTTTCGGGCCTTGGCCTCCACTGGTGAAAGCCACCTCGGGGTTTTACTTTCCAATAAGTCTTTGTATTTTGTCCAGACCATAAATATTGCTTTTCTGACAATATGGTTTTTGAATGTTTTATGAATCTTAACCTTGTCGTACCACAAATATGCATGCCACCCAAAAGCATTGTCAAACCCTTCTAGATCCAGGACATCAGTATTTTCTAAAAGCAGCCAATCTTTCAACCAGCAGAAGGCTGCAGCTTCATAGTATAACCTTAAGTCTGGCAGGGCAAATCCCCCTCTTTCTTTTGCATCAGTTAGAATTTTAAATTTTATTCGGGGCTTTTTGCCCTGCCAAACAAACTTCGAAATGTCCTTCTGCCACTTACCAAAACATTCAGGTCTGTCCACAATCTGAAGGGCTTGAAACAAAAACAACATCTTTGGCAATACATTCATTTTTACTGCTGCGATTCTGCCCAACAAGGAAAGTTTCAATCTTGACCAAATTTCTAGATCTTTTTTAACTTCTAGCCAACTTTTTTCATAATTATCCTTAAACAAATTCAAATTTCTGGAAGACAAATTTATTCCCAGGTATTTCACTTTTTTAACCACACATAATTCTGTTTCCTTCCGAAATTCATCTGTTTCTAAAGGTGTCAAGTTTTTAACCAGTACCTTGGTTTTTTGCTTATTCAACTTGAATCCCGCCACCCGACCAAACTCTTGGATCAATTCTAAAACTCTTTTTGTGCTAGATTCTGGCTCCTGTAGTGTTAAAACCAAGTCATCTGCAAAGGCTTTCAATTTATATTGTTTCTCTCCGACCTGTATTCCTTTTATCATCCGGTCCTCCCTTATCATATTCAAAAACACCTCCAGGACTGAGATAAATAAAAGAGGGGATAGGGGACACCCCTGTCGTGTTCCTTTTTGAATTTTAAACTCCTCCGTCACCACATTGTTCACTATCAGTTTAGCTTTTTGTTCTGAGTAGATTGCATCTATACCATTTTCGAACCCCTGTCCCACTCCCATCCCTTCCAAATTTTTCTTCATAAACTTCCAGGAAATATTATCAAAGGCTTTCTCCGCATCAATGAAAATTAACACTGCTTTGGTGTTAATATTTGTTTGCAAAAGTTCCAAAATATCAACAATGTTCCTAGTGTTATCAAACAAATGTCTACCTGGGAGAAAGCCTGCCTGATCTTTATGAATTACTTCGTTTAGCACTTTTTTAAACCTGCTTGCCAAAATGTCTGCAAAGATTTTGTAATCCACATTTAGAAGAGAAATGGGACGGTAGTTCTTTAGTTGAGTCTTTTCCGTCTCCAATTTAGGAATCAATGTGATGAAGGCTTCTTTCCACGTTTCCGGTGTCTTCTTCCCCTCCATAATCTGGTTGCAAACCTCCATTAATGGCTGTATCAAGTAGTCTTTTAAAGTCTTATAGTACTTGGAGGAAAGTCCATCTGGGCCTGGAGATTTACCAAGTTGCATGTTCTGGATGGCACTCTCAATTTCCTGTTGTGTTATTTGGTGGTTTAAAATTGTCCTCTTTTCTTGGGTTAGTTTTGGTAATCCCTTAGCTTTTAGAAATTGTTCTATCTCAGTCATTTCCTGTGGCCCTTGCGTATAAAGTCTTTTGAAATATTTCTGGAAACACTTTCTTATTTCTTCCGGTTTCTGTATGTTTTTACCCTCCACCTCCAGATTAGTTACAAAGTTCAATTTTTGTCTCCTTTTCAACTGCCACGCTAGCAGTTTTCCACATTTATTAGCCGATTCAAAAGATCTTTGTTTCATTTGTTTGATTTTCCATTCCACTTCTTGGTTTATTAATTTCGCATATTGTGCTTGGTGAAATTTAATTTCTCTGAGAATCTCCTTGGATTTTGGTTTTAATCTCAATTTTTCCTCTCCATCTCTTATCTTCTCTAATATCTTGTCCTTTTTTCCATTCCAGAGTTTTTTCTTAATCGTGTTCTGTTGTATCAGAAACCCTCTCATTACAGCTTTACTTGCGTCCCAGATTATTCTCTTTTCCACCGGGGTGTTCAAATTTATTTCAAAATAGTCCTTTAAAGCTTTTTGGGCCTTTTTAACAATCTCTTGATCTCTTAGCAGAGTGTCATTCATTCTCCATCTGAAGGAACCGGCTGGAGCAAGTCTCAATTCCACTTTCAAGGCGTTATGGTCGGAGCAAGTTTTTGGGCAGATTTCCACTTTCTTGGTCTTAGGTGCCAGTCCTCTAGATGTCCAAATTTGGTCTATCCTTGACCATGACAGATGAACTTCGGAAAAGAATGTTCCTTCTTTACCTAGGGGGTTCTTTGTCCTCCAGATGTCAATCAAATCCATATTGTCAGTCAGCTCGAAAAAAGTTTTAGGTAGTCTGCCATCTTTGGTTAGATTTTGATTTTGCGACTTATCCATGTAAGTAGAGACCACCCCATTCATGTCTCCCATCAAAAAGACGTTAGAATAGTCCAGGTGATCCAGCAGTGTCTCATGCAGCTTCTTGTAAAATTCTGATTTCCCTTCATTTGGAGCATAAATTCCCACTATTAGAAACTTTTCTCCTTGTAATTGTATTTCAATTGCCAAAATTCTTCCATGCTCATCTTTGAATAACAATTTCGGTGACAGGTTCTCCTTTGCGTAGATTACAACGCCTCTTTTCTTTACTTTATCTGATGAGATAAATTCTTGGCCTAGTCTTTTGTTAATTAATACTTTCCTGTGGAGCCTAGTCACATGAGTTTCCTGCAGACAGATAATGTCCAATTTTTCTTTTTTCAATATATGAAAGATCTTCCTTCTTTTTTCCGGGGAATTCCCGCCATTAATATTCCAACTTAGAAGTTGCAGAGACATCCCGGATCAAATTAGGAGTCCTCTTGGGGTGTGTCTTCTTCGTTCGAACCCGGTGGCAAATCAGGTGTTGGTTCAGGTAGAGGTGCTGGTCCGGCTCCTGCTACACCCTTCCGAAGGTCCTCTCCGTAGTCGTTCAAGAATTTTAATTGGTCTTCTGCAGATCTAATTTTTATTTTTTCCCCTTTGATAGTAAAAGATAGTCCTTGAGGGAACTCCCACCTGTAAGGGATTGTGTTGTTCCTCAATAGTCTTGTTAAGTCCTTGTATGTGGATCTTAAATCCAGTAGTTGTTTCGGGATATCTCTGTAGATTTCTGCTTTTTTACCCTGAATCACCAATGGTTTTTTAAAATGTAGGCCGAGTATTTTGTCACTCTCTTGCCTAGATCTCAAAATGATCAGGCAGTCTCTAGCTCTGTCCTTTTTCACCACTCTTCCCAGTCTAAAAGCGGTGACAATTTTGAATTCCTTATCTTCTTCTATAGCCCAGAACTTTGATAGTTCTGAAGTCAGAAAGCCAATCAAATTGTCTTGTTCAAGTTCTGGAATTGAGCGTAACCGAAGATTATTTTCCCTGTTTTTCAGTTCCACCATAGACAGATAGGCCTGCTGCTCGGTGAGTTGTCTGCAAAGTGGCCTTACCTCACTTCTTACCTCCTCCACCTTCTTATTGGCCTCCTCTGCTTTCTGATTCGCTTGTTCAGCCAGTTTCCGACTTTCTTGAGTTGTTGTTTGGAGGGTCCCAATTGCTTGTGTGTTTTGAGAAACTTGGTCAGTCAGCTTGTTAATAGTAGTTGTAACTTGGTCAAACTTTGTGTTTAAAGCAGCAAGTTGATCCAGAATTTTCTGTGACACTGGGTCAATCCCTCCTGCAGCCATATCTTTTAAAGCTGGCTCTTGGACTGGTTCAGCTGGTTGAGGGCCTTGTCTTTCTTTCAGTGTTAAAACCGTAGGGACAGATGATCTGCGTAGCTGTACAGATTGTACAGGCAATGTTGTTTGTAGCAGTAGCTGTTCTGCTTTTGTTTTAGCTGCCCTTTTCCTTGTGCCACTCATTCCACAGCTGTCTAGGCGTCAAGGTCAAATTGTAAATCCCCTTTGACTCACATGTAACCAGGTATACATGCGGCACTGGGAAATCAATCAATCAATACATTTAAATGGCAAAAAGGTGTGAAAAGGGCAAAAACAACCTGAAGAGCAGGAAAACTGTGAACATGGTGGGAAAAGAGTGGGAAAATGGCTAGCTATCCCATGAGCCTTTGCACTGACCTTTGAGGACTGTGGACAGTTGGAGTTTGTTGTTTCCATATCATTCTCCAGCGCTTAAGAAACTGAGAGCAACTACTCCCAGTCTGGTAAGTGCTGCTGGTTTTTTAAGGGGCTTTTCAAGAGTTTCCAGAGGTTTAGAGGGGTGGCGCTGTGGGTTAAACCACAGAGCCTAGGATTTGCCGATCAGAAGGTCGGTGGTTCGAATCCCTGTGACGGGGTGACCTCCCATTGCTCGGTCCCTGCTCCTGCCAACCTAGCAGTTTGAAAGCACATCAAAGTGCAAGTAGATAAATAGGTACCGCTGCTGCGGGAAGGTAAACAGCATTTCCATGCGTTGCTCTGGTTCGCCTTAGTCAGGCTCGCCACATGACCCGGAAGCTGTACGCCGGCTCCCTCTGCCAATAAAGCGAAATGAGCGCTGCAACCCCAGAGTTGGTCACGACTGGACCGAATGGTCAGGGGTCCCTTTACATCTTTACATACTTTGTAGATGGTGCGCCCCCCACTATACGTGATTTCATGTATACATGTGGTACCCAGGAACGTAACCCCCACGTATCTGAAGAGATGCCTGTAATTTGTTTTGACCTGGATTTAAATTAAATTTATTCAACACCTTTATTTATTTTGATCAATGAAGGATAATAAAGGCAGGTATACCATTCCAAAGAAGGCGAGCTTTTACTTCTTTTTTAAAGAGTTATGTGCACCCACATTTCAACTAGACAAGCAAATAACTATGTTCCAAGTTGCGTGGCATTTATCGACTACCCAACAGCTTCATTTCCATGATGCGAAAGCTGTGCTTTGGACTGGTGGCAGTATTTCTTATCACCCTGATTCCTCCACAGGTTTCAAAATGCATATTTCCTTAAACACAATACAAACAACAACTAAAACTGAATCCCCACTGCTAAAATTGCTCTGTGTAGCGTTGCAGAGTAAATTACTCTTAGCAATAATAGTCAAATTTTTAAAGGTAGCAATGTCGCCAAAGCTTGTAATTATGGTCATAATATCAGCTCAGCCAGCTTGTAACAATTTGACTGAATTTTGGAATAAGTAGATACATCATTTCTGGCCCAGAATCTTCCTCTAGCCCAGGTTAAAATCAAACAAGGACATCTCTTACTCCCTTGGATAGAGGCTTCCAATCTTGTCATGCTCCCAATGATAATACTGGAGGCACAAATAGGGCCAGATTTGGGAAGTGGGCTCAGGAAAATTAGCTACTTTCCTGCCTCTCTTTTTCCTTTTTTTAAAAGCTTGGGGTAGTAGGTTCATCACTAATTAAATGTACTAACCAAAAGGACTAATGATTGGTGTACCAATGATGTACACTGGTCTACCACCTGCAAGGACTCCTCCACAGATACGGAAGCATCAGAAGAAAAATGAGATCTTATTCCAACACTATAACCACTACACCACACAACTGGATAACGCAGCTCTTTCAATTCTTCATATCCTCCTCCTCACCCAGTTCTGTGAGCAGCTCTTTCTCTGAATCTCATCCTATCTCGTAAATGTAGGTGGAATGAAACTGAATTTCCAGCAAGATGGGTTTCATTCATTCCTCAGCAAACACAGTACTTAGTCTACAGCATACAGAGAGTTAACACATTAGATTTCCTCAGACAACTGGTGCCTGACTTAGCAGGATCACTTCAACTTTCAGCTACAAAGAAGAATGGTGCAGCATTCTGATCGCCTTTGGCAAGACCTGAAACGTGTGACTGTGTCTTCCTGTAGCTGTGTACATTATCCTAATAATTATACTTTGCGGTGTCAACCTTTCTGGGGAAACTGTATTTATTCTCGAGAGATAAATTCAGCCTAGATGGTAAATCATTTCATCTTTAAGTCCTCTCAGCAATGACAATCCTGCCATACGCAAGTGATAAAAGCCAGAAAACAGACCTGTAAGCCATTATCTTTCCATCTAGACTCCGAATTCTCCAATTCCTTGGCTTCCAGCCACCTACAGAAATTTCTGTAAGCTGTTTCTGTCAGTCAATGACAATTTGTTTCTCGTGATGTTGCGGAGGGGGGTGGGGTGGGATTAGAACTTCAAAACCTCAACTAAAATAAAATGCTTTTTCCAGTTCACATACTGTTTTTAAAAAAGAAGGCCCCGTGAGCTCCAGATATCTGTCTCAGGAAGATTGAGCACAATAATGAGATTGAGCACAGTCACTCCGAAGAGTCATCTTCCTTCAACATGCTTTCAATTTGGCTCGGCGCAAAATAAAGAGCAAGTGGGGTGATGGGGAAGGTATCTTCCAAAGGGAAATTGGCTAGTTTGGATGCAACATTCCTCACTTAAGAAACCATAGTTGATTAAGGAGATTATTGTTTTCTTAATAACCGAGCTTAGGTAGAAGCTAGACAAGGTCACTTCTGCTGCTCTTGTCAAGATGCTGCAACTTCAACAGTTGTTTATTATGCTGGAAACCAGGACTGAGCTGGCATATTCCACCCTTGATCCATCCCTCACGTTCCAGGTTTCAACACTCGTCTCTTTAAACCAGGGATGCCGTACCTTGTGGCCCTCCAGAAGTTGATGGTCTACAACTCACATCATACCTGACCATTGGCCACACTGGCTGGGGCTGATGGGAGTTTGAATCCAACAACATTTGGAAGGCCAGAGGTACCACAGCTCCTCAGGCAGGGTTACTTCTGCTCTCATTAAGGTGCTGCTTTTTCAACAGCAGGGGGACATGGGTGGCACTGTGGGTTAAACCACAGAGCCTAGGACTTGCCGATCAGAAGGTTGGCGGTTCGAATCCCCGCAATGGGGTGAGCTCCCGTTGCTCGGTCCCTGCTCCTGCCAACCTAGCATTTCGAAAGCACATCAAAATGCAAGTAGATAAATAGGTACCGCTCCGGCTGGAAGGTAAACGGCCTTTCCGTGCGCTGCTCTGGTTCACCAGAAGTGGCTTAGTCATGCTGGCCACATGACCCGGAAGCTTTATGCCAGCTCCCTCGGCCAATAAAGCGAGATGAACGCCGCAACCCGAGTCGGCTACGACTGGACCTAATGGTCAGGGGTCACTTTACCCTTACCTTTTTCAACAGTAGGACCTGTAAAGATAAAAAAGGTAAAGGACCCCTGGACGGTTAAGTCCAGTCAAAGGCAACTATGGGGTTTGCGGCCCTCATCTTGCTTTCAGACCGAGGGAGCCAATGTTTGTCCACAGACAGCTTTCCGGGTCATGTGGCCAGCATGACTAAACTGCTTCTGGCACAACGGGACACCATGATGGGAACCAGAGCGCATGGATATGCTGTTTACCTTCCTGCCACAGTAGTACCTATTTATCTACTTGCACTGGTGTGCTTTCGAACTGCTAGGCTGGCAGGAACTGGGACAGAGCAACGGGAGCTCACTCCGTTGCGGGGATTTGAACCACCGACCCTCTGATCAGCAAGCCCAAGAAGCCCAGTGGTTTAGACAACAGTGCCACCCGAGTAGGACCTGTAATGAGACATCGGTTATAGTAGGGCTAGTCAGGTATGGCTGCAAGGTTTTAAGTCTTCTAAACTTGAGGAGCTCGGCTTCCCACCCAGAACAGGAACACACTCCAAGACTGGAAAAGGCACCCCACCCCACCCCCCAGAATAGTCCCATCATCACAATGTGAGACCGCAAAGGATCATGGGGTGCACCTCCCAGATAATAATAATAATAATAATAATAATAATAATAATAATAATAATAATAATAAATTTTATTTATATCCCACCCTCCCCATCCAAGGCCGGGCTCAGAACGGCTAACAACAGTAAAAATAGCACAGTTTACATAAAATCACAGACAATTAATTGAAATACATTCTAAAATCAATTCAGAATCAAATTAATGGCAATCATTGGGCTAGAGTTCTATGAGGATTACAGAAGGAGGGGGTCAGACTGTGCCTTGGCCAAAGGTCTGGTGGAACAGCTCTGTCTTGCAGATCAGTAGATGGCTTCATTGGTTAGGTACATGTGAATTATCAACATCTGTGGACCTCTTGGTGCCACGCAATTGAGTCTCTTGCTCCCTTCAGCTTTACTGATTCACAGAGGATTGCTCTGCTTTCAGGCTATGATCCTTTATTGTTTAACGTTGCTTGCATAACTGTCTTCTTCAGTCCACGTTCGCTTTAACAACTAACACTTCCACTGTCCACTTCATCTGTCTGGTGAATCGACTCTTTTCCCTGAAAGCTCGTGTTGCAACACATTTCCTAATTGGTGCCCCAGGATACTTACTTTGTGAGAAGTTCGGCAGGCTAACCAAAGTTCCGACCCCACAGAATGTGGGCATTATCAAAGTCAATTCCCTACACACTCCCACAGGCACAGAACCCCAAAGGCACACTCTAGAGGGAAAGGAGAAAGACGTCACAACTGCTGCTATTGCAGTTTGGGGAACTGGGGGACAAGTGAGCCCTTTTCCCAGAGCTGCTGCAGATTTCTTTGGCAATATATGCCCCCACTCTCAGATTATTCATACTCATTCAACAATGTGATTAAAGGATCACTGGCTGACAAGTAAAGGTAAAGGAACCCCTGACCATTAGGTTCAGTCGTGGACAACTCTGAGGTTGCAGCGCTCATCTCGCTCTATAGGCTGAGGGAGCCAGCGTACAGCTTCCAGGTCATGTGGCCAGCATGACTAAGCCGCTTCTGGCAAACCAGATCAGCGCACGGCAACGCCGTTTACCTTCCTGCTGGAGCGGTACCTATTTATCTACTTGCACTTTGACGTGCTTTCAAACTGCTAGGTGGGCAGGAGCAGGGACCGAGCAACAGGAGCTCACCCTGTCGCAGGGATTCGAACCGCCGACCTTCCGATCAGCAAGCCCTAGGCTCAATGGTTTAACCCACAGCATCACCCGTGTCCCTGGCTGACAAGTAGCTAACTGGAAATCTCACTGTGCCCATGCTGAGGGAAATTATTTTACACAACTTCTAAAACAAGATGCCTGGTCTTGTTAACTGAAAAGCCAAGAGTAAATAAGGTGTCAGGGAGATTGGGGGGGGGGGGCGTTGCCCGAATAAGGGCTTGCAGCTGGAACTAAATATTGCAGGACTATTGCTATAATGAGGCAAGTTGAGATATGGGCTGCATGTATATCATACATTTAAATCACATGACTCCCCCCCCCCAAAGTATCTTGGGAACTGTAGTTTCCTAAGGGTCCTGGAATTGGTTGGGGAAAGGGGTTCACAACTGTGAAGGAAAGTATAAAGATGATAAGATTTTTTAAAATGGCTGTTTTGGTGGTAAAGGGAGGAAGAGAGGAATCACAGAAAGGTAGATGTGAGAAGGAACAAAAACTGGGGTTCAAAACTGGATCATATTGAACGGACATTAAATATATATCCCTCAAAACAAGTCCTTCCCATTTTCCAAACTCAGCAGTGCTCCATATTCCTGCCTCTCATCTCCCTTCAGGGCAGGAGTAATCAAAACAGCAACCTGCTCCAAATCCATTTTTCTTTGGCTTGCATTCCTCATGCCAAATAGTTTAGCATTTTGCACACAGGGCAGCTGACCTGATCTACAAAGTTGTCTTTATCATGAATCCCAAGCTATTTGCCCAAGCCTGGTTCTCCACTAACAAACAGCCTAGAAAACATCTTTACTTCCTTCTGCAGCCTTCCACCTACCCCATGGATTTTCATTATGAATCAATTTGGCACTGTACATTTTGTTTAAGGAGCCAGATGTTTGCTGCATTACCTTGGACTCTCGCACGGCAAGAAATCTGATAACAGTGAGCTGCAGCGAGAGCACATTAACACCAGCGCACTTCTAATAGCCTGGTGCAGAAGAAACTGAAGCCAAATTCACATGGTAAATCCTAACAAAAATATCAAAGGAACGTGACTTGAAAATCTCTCCTTCCCACTGGATTGTCACTGGATTTCCACAAGTTCGTTTTTATATAATGGGTGCATAATTCACATAATATTGCTCACTGTATTTCCACAAGTTCATTTTTGTGGAATAGATGCTGAATATGACCTTGATCCTATCTTTCAAAATAATAAGCACCAGGAGTAAAACACACAAACACACTTTTTTAAAATAAAAAAATGGAAATTTAACCTGCCTTGTTGCTTTGAATCGTTTTGAACTACATGCAAAAAATTCGGGTTTTGCATGCCACAAGTGGTCTTGATCTCAAAAGCTACACTGATAGTATAACTCTATGTGGGATTAACTCTGGAGTGCCCCACTGTGTTCCATGAAGATTACTCCCAGCAGGTAAGCATGCACAGGACTGCAGCTTGAGCGAATGTCGATGCTACAATCAGTAGCAGTCTTTGAAGCATACAGTAATTAGCAACACCCTTGTGACATACAGTTCCAAGCTGACGGGCGGCAAAACTGAAGCTGCATTCAAAAGAAGGTTTTGACTTGCTAGAGACTACATAGTATGAGCCCAGATGCTCAGTCCTGCAATCACTACTTCAGTGCTTCTGCACAACAAACTCTGTGATGGAGATAAACCACCACCACCATCATTCATGATTACAGCACTCAGTGCCAACCCCCTGCTATCAAAAAAGAAAGAAAAACTGAGGGCAGAATCCAGTAACATAGCGGCACAAACTTTTCCCTTTCTCTAAACAACCTGAGTTGCACTCCTTAGGTTACTTACCAGCTAGCATCACCGGGTTTTTTCCGCCCCTCCTCTCACTTGGACTGCAGAACATCTGCCTTCTCAAGCTGGTGCCGTTTGTTGGGTAGAGTAAGTTGTTTTTCAAAAAGGCTGGCTGCAGTTTCATGCCCAGTTTTCGAGTTCCTCTGTTCGAGAGATGCCGTGCAAAAGGCACTAAGTCGAAAGAAAACGGGAGAACGAGAGCTTTCTGAGAACCTCCACATGGTTCCTGTTGCTAGGGGAACCACTCCCTTTGTCTGCACAGCTTAAGAATGGCCGCCTCATTTGTAGAAGCTGGCTCTCAAGTACTGCAAGCACCAACGGGCAGTGTCAGAAGGGGACACAGAAGCGGGAAAGAGACAACTGTCTGGGGTCCATAGACCTAATTATAATAATTATAAATTTTGAAACAAAAATGCAAGCTTCGGTCATGCTACTGAAAGGGATGTCAGCAGTGTCGGTTAGGAACTGTCCACATTCCCCATCTTGGAGGATTCCCTAAATATTTGATTCCTGCTTCGCTAGACGCCTGTGAGTTGCCGCTGTTTGTTTACAAAATCCTGTTGCTGCGGAAAAGTTGGCAAAATGTCGCTTTGCTCTGACCTTCTGTGAAGAAGAGTGTGGCACAATTGGCTCACCAAGCAAACCCATTTCGCATTAGCCTACAAAACCACACAAAAAAAAGCATCATGGAAATGTTCCCGTGCAAGAAGATATGCCAACAGGCCTGAGGAGGAAGAGATGTCAAGTTTCCTGAGGGAAGCAGGTAGCCAACCCCTTGAATGTACTGCTGGGAGACAGGGTTTTTGGTGTAAGAGCTCATTGCAGAAGCCAAAAGACTGGAAGATAGAAACTGTCTTCAAGGCAAGGATTGGGAGCCTGTGGCTTTCTAGACCCCCAACAGCCCCAGCCAACATGATGAGTGATCAGGGAACTGTAGTCCAACAACAATTGGAGGGAACAAAGATGGCGGAACTGAGGTGGGTGTCTTGACGTAGCCATATGGAGGAGAAGAAAGAAATTGCAATGAGGACAACACCCTGGGAACAGACTGTAGTAAGGAACACAATGTCATTTTCCTTATCCACTTAGAACTGGTTCAAATGCTGATAAGGATATATGGTACATTAAGTCCAGTCGCAGACGACTCTGGGGTTGCGGCGCTCATCTCGCTTTACTGGCCGAGGGAGCCGGTGTTTGTCCGCTGACAGATTCTGGGTCATGTGGCCAGCATGACTAAGCCACTTCTGGTGAACCAGAGCAGCGCACGGAAATGCCGTTTACTATCCCGCTGGAGCGGTACCTATTTATCTACTTGCACTTTGACGTGCTTTCGAACTGCTAGGTTGGCAGGAGCTGGGACCAAGCAACAGGAGCTCACCCTGTCACGGGGATTCGAACCACTGACCTTCTGATCAGCAAGCCCTAGGCTCAGTGGTTTCGACCACAGCACCACCTGCGTCCCTATATCCAAAGAGCATATGTGCCCCCATTTCAAGTTTCATCATGTATGTAGAATGTGCCTCACATGGGAACATGCCCCGTTTCAGGCTAAGTGGTTTGTGATTTAGAAGTATATAAATACTTTTATAAATAAATACCACAGACAGAGAGTACTTTTTTTGAGGGGGGAGGGTGTCGGGAGAGAAACCATCAATTTGTTTAGCTCCCAATGACATCTTTTTATTCTGCTGGCATCCCATTTTAGGAGTTTGATGCACAGCCCGAATATATGACCTATTCTTGTCACATCTTACACTATATAATATTATTGTAAGAACGTGGTCAACATTCTGAAGTTTGCCTGGCTGCCGTTAGGGTGATTAAACATTTTCCATCCAGGTTGTTCTATCTTTTAACCTCTCTCTTTCTCTCCAGTGGTACAGCTAGTTAATTTTAGACCCTGAACGTCGTGGTCCTATGAGCTCTTTCCCAAGCGTGTCATAAGTATTGTTTGAACTTCAGCTTACATTTTTCTTCTCCCTCTGCCCTCTCATCCTGGCCAGTTCTGTTTTACAACCTCTTCTACATTACTGATATGCTGGAGTGAGAAAGGGCAACCTATGACCACTCTGATGTTGATGGGCTCTACTCCCATTAACCCTGACCAGTGGTGGACCTTGACGTCTCAAATCTCAGCGACGACCTGTGCAATGCCAAAATCCAGTGCCCCCCCCCCCGCCTCTCACCTTCCATTCAATGACATGGTGCTATGGCAGCCCAGTAGTTCTGCATCTGGTGCGGCGGAACCAGTCGTGCTCCCCTAGATCTGCCTTTGCATTGACCATGCTGGATTGAACTACTAGGAATTGAAGTCCAACAGCATCTTGAGGGCTGCAAGTTCCCCACCCTTCTGTTCATTTTTTTTTTTTTTTTTTAAGCAAAGGCAGATTGCCTTCCCTGTTTTGTTTTGTTTTAAAGAAATATTCGGAGCATGTGCAATTTCTCCTTTTGAAAAACTCACTTAATTCACAGCACCATTGTGACTATTGGAATGAAATGAGATTTGCTTCCGTTGGCATGATGCTCCTAAGCACATTTACTTGGGAATGAGCATCAATGTGATGTAGAAACGAATGTGTTTTAAAATTAAAATTGATAAAACGAGCACCTCTATCCATATATGTGGCTGGCCAGCTTCCCGCTGACTATGAAATAATAATACAGTGGTACCTCGGGTTACAGATGCTTCAGGTTACAGACTCCGCTAACCCATTAATAGTACCTCAGGTTAAGAACTTTGCTTCAGGATGAGAACAGAAATCGTGCAGCAGCGGCACAGCAGCAGCAGCAGCAGCAGGAGGAGGCCCCATTAGCTAAAGTAGTGCTTCAGGTTAAGAACAGTTTCAGGTTAAGAACAGACCTCCAGAACGAATTAAGTTCTTAACCCGAGGTACCGCTGTATTGTAATAATAATAATAATAATAATAATAATAATAATAATAATAATAATTTATTTATACCCTGCCCATCTGACTGGGTCTCCCCAGTCACTCTGGGCAGCTTCCAACCAAATATCAAAAACAATACAGCGTCAGACATTAAAAACTTCCCTAAAGAGGGCCACCTTCAGGTGTCTTTTAAAAGTAAAATAGTTGTTTATTGCCTTGACATCTGCTGGGAGGGCGTTCCACAGGGCAGGCACCACTACCAAGAAGGCCCTCTGCCTGGTTCCCTGCAACCTCACTTCTCACAGCGAGGGAACTGCCAGAAGGCCCTCGGAGCTGGACCTCAGTGTCCGGGCTGAATGATGGGGATGGAGACACTCCTTCAGGTATACAGGACCGAGGCCATTTAGGGCTTTAAAGGTCAGCACCAACACTTTGAATTGTGACTGGAAACGTATTGGGAGCCAATGAAGATCTTTCAGGACTGGTGCTATATGGTCCCGGCGGCCACTCCCAGTCACCAGTCTAGCTGCCACATTCTGGATTAATTGCAGTTTCCAAGTCACCTTCAAAGGTGAAAGGATCCTGCAGCAACCAGAGATGGCCCTTGGTGGGCACAAACATGCTTAAGTTGGCAGTGGGGTTTCTATCATCTGCCACACTCTGCACTTGTTGGGTCCCTGAACTTCCACCATAACCACACTATTCTCTCTCTCTCTCTCTCTCTCTCTCTCTCTCTCTCTCTCTCTCTCTCACACACACACACACACACACACACACACACACACACACACTGCTCTCTTTAAAAGAACAATCTCCCCAGTAAAATTATTTCTCACTTTGATTCCAGAGAGAGAGATAAACAACAGCATTTTGTGTCTGGAGCATTGCCTTCAATCTTGTAGTAAAATACCGACCGAGATTTATTCTGCCATAATTGCTCTAGAGTCGAACAGGGATTGTTAAAACACTCTGGAAATTATAATAATGATTTAAATAATAATTATAATAATTTATTATTTATACCCCACCCATCTGGCTGGGTTTCCCCAGCCACTCCGGGTGGCTCTCAACAGAATATTAATAATAATAGTAATAATAAAGCGATAAAACATCAAACATTAAAAACTTCCCTAAACAGGAGGCTTCCTAACAACTACAGCCCCCAGAATTCTTTGGTGGAAGCCATAACTGTTTAACGCGGTATCATAGTGCTTTAAATGTATATTATGGACACACCTTAAGACTATGCAAATAATACTCTCCTTTATCCAAATGTTTGGTTATCAAGGACTTTGAATGTCTCCCCAGGAGAGTTCCCATAAATGAGGCTCTTTTCCACTTGATAAGTTACACAGAGTCATGTCTTGGTTTTCGAAAAAAGAAAGTTAAAAAAAAGAGAAAACGTTCCACCTGGAGACAGATATTTATTTTTAATGTCTTTGTCTTGAATAATAAACACAGGACAGACATATATATATATCGTGAAAACGCTGACTGACAGGTCCCCTCGAAGCAGCAATTTAGCATGTTTTTCCATAGCCTCATTCTACAGACTCCGCTGCTTGTTTATTAAAGTAAATAAATAAACTCCAATCACGCAGCGCTAGGTGATTTCTAGCCGTGTGTGGGCAGTGGGTGTGAGGAGAAACGAGCGCTAATAATTTTATATCCCAATGCGAGGTTTGAGAGCAAGGCTCTCTTGACGGCCTTGGCTCTGGCATTCCTATGCTAATGCTTCATGATACCCAAGCCCAGGCAGCCGCTGCTTAATGTTTTCTTTTAACAGACGTGTGGAGAAGCTTGGCTTTCATGCTAAGTGAGGTTTTATAGCAGCCTTACTCTCTCAGAAGTGAGGGAGCAGCTCTTTAGCGAGATGAACAGTTCTCAACAGGCGCAGCCAGTTTCCTTTGTTGCAAAGAAGTTTTCCCCTCCTTTTCTTTCTTTTTTTTTTGGGGAGGGGGAGGGGGGAGGGTGAGACACAATATCATTTTCAAGGCATGGAAGTGTGTCGACAATGAGAAACTGAGGCCGTGTTCAGTTTGGTTTCTGTGAGGTGCCTGGTTTTCATTCTTTCACACTTTAGATGACTTGTCCAACTTCATTAAACCAGTCATGATGTGCGGATGCCTGATTATCGTCTTCCAAAGCAACTACTCTATTCTGAACTTAAAGCGTAATGCCAGTGGTCAACAAAAGAGGTTTAAAGACTCTCTCAGGGCAAATCTTAAAAATGTAGTAAAAACACCGACAAGTGGGAAACACTGGCCTGCGAGCGCTCCAACTGGAGAACAGCCTTACCAAAGGTGTCATGGGCTTTGAAGACACTCGAACTCAGGACGAAAGGGAGAAACGTGCTAAGAGGAAGGCACACTTGGCAAACCCTCACCATGATCAACTTCCACCCAGAAACCTATGTCCCCACTGTGGAAGGACGTGTGGATCCAGAACTGGCCTTCACAGTCACTTAGTAGTTTTCTTAATTCTGTTAAACTTCTGTAGTGTTGCGTGCAAATAAAGTTTGTTTTAATGGAGTAAAAGGTAAAGGGACCCCTGGCCATTAGGTCCAGTTGTGGCCGACTCTGGGGTTGTGGCGCTCATCTCGCTTTATTGGCCGAGGGAGCCGGCATACAGCTACCGGGTCATGTGGCCAGTATGACTAAGCTGCTTCTGGTGAACCAGAACAGCGCACGGAAACGCTATTTACCTTCCTGCCAGAGCGGTACCTATTTATCTACTTGCACTTTGACGTGCTTTCAAACTGCTAGGTTGGCAGGAGCTGGGACCGAGCAACAGGAGCTCACCCTGTCATGGGGATTCGAACCGACGACCTTCTGACTGGCAAGTCCTAGGCTCTGTGGTTTAACCCACAGTGCCACCTGTGTAGAATGTCCTTAATCTTATTTAGTCCTGTTACAGCTTGAAGTCCATGCAAAACGTATTCTGATTAGCTTTCAGTTTTCAATCCAGTATAATCCATGTATTTAATAATTGAGTCTTAACTTCATTAATTGCAAACTCATCCTTTATCCATGCTAGTCAGTTAAATATGCTTTATTCCAATGGAATTAATGCTGCTACCATACCCCCGGACTCAGGCTTCTCAACAACGGAGGATCGCTGGGTCTAGCGTCTGAGAAGTTCTCCCTCTCCCTGCTCGCTACTTGCGGTCAGTTCTAGGGTTGTCTCTTCCACGCCGCAACAATTCCTTTTCATCTCGGGATCCCCTCCTGAGATTTCAGGGTTCGCGTAGCCTGGTTCCCCCCTTAAAGTCTCCAGGGCTGTCGTAAGCATGTGTGGCGTAGACCCTTGATCATCTTGGTTGCCCTCCTCTGCACACGTTCCAGCTTGTCAACACCGTTCTTAAATTGTGGTGCCCAGAATTGGGCACAGCACTCCTGGTGTAGTCTGACCAAGCTCAGTCCCAGCTCCTGCCAACCTAGCAGTTCAAAAGCATGCCCAAAAAAGTGCAAGTAGATAAATAGGCACTGGACTGGACTTAACTATCAGGGGTCCTTCACCTTTTGAATTCTTCCCTTGATCTGGACACTATACAGTGGTACCTCAGGTTAAGTACTTAATTTGTTCCGAAGGTCCGTTCTTAACCTGAAACTGTTCTTAACCTGAAGCACCACTTTAGCTAATGGGGCCTCCTGCTGCTGCTGCGCCGCCGCTGGAGCACAATTTCTGTTCTCATCCTGAAGCAAAGTTCTTAACCTGAAGCACTATTTCTGGGTTAGCGGAGTCTGTAATCTGAAGCGTATGTAACCTGAAGTGTATGTAACCTGAAGCGTATGTAACCTGAGGTACCACTGTAAAGAGGGCAAGCCGGAAGGACGTGAGCCACTGACTCAATACTGCCATCTCCACAGGGACATAACCATTTTTCCAGTGGAATTTTTTGAAATCGACCTTCAAATACAGCTGAAGGGAGTTTATTCAATCTTGCGAAAGTGAAAGCGCTCCTGTATTTTGGAATTGTTAAATTTTGCCAATAGGGTGCCTGAGTGTCAAAATGACTAGGTGGGAAATAATCATACCATGGACAAAATGTCCTTATTGTGGCCAAATTATTCTGTCGCTCGATATCATTTGGCACTGTCTAATTAAATTATTTGCTTTACTGAAGCCCAATGTTAATAATTGTTGTGGTGGTAAACCAGAAAAGTAGAGCTTTCAATTGACAATTTTAATCCAAGCGCTCTCATGATGATCTTGTGATACTAAGGGTAGCAGACCAGAGCCCCACCACAAAAATACAGTGTTGGTAAGTTTATCTCCCCCCCCCCTTCAACATTAAATGATGTTTTCCAAAACCCTTTCAAGATATTTATTAACTATTAAATTAAAGAAACAAGGTTCCTTAAGGAGAATCAACAGCATTTTATTTTATTTTTTGCTTGCAATATTCCATAGCCCCTTAACTTTCTTTTAGCTTATCGTTGTACTGCAATAATCAAGAATCTCAATACATAAACAATCGTTCTAAGGGGTAGGCAATCTTCACCGCCTTCCCAGTGGAGAGATATTGGCTCTGATAACTGACTAATAACCAAAAACTTTAGCAGATGCTGTTTTATAAACACATTTTAACCATAATATTTTTTCTCTGTGCCAATTTTTTTTAGGACCTCTCTCTCAAAGGCTCGTTTAACTTAGCCGACTATCTACTTGGCATCCTCAACATATAACAACCCTGGAGCTTTCTCTGATTGAGAGAAGTTGATGGCATCAACAGTCTGTTCGATATTATCTTTCAACTGCCTACCTTTTCAAACAACTTGGCCTTCCTTTTGTGGTCTTGGCAGTAATAGCAATTGGGGAGCAGGGTTTGGTTTTCTTAAATACCACTCAATGCCCTTCCTAAAAATAACACTTGCTTTGGGGGATAACGTTTTGGCTCTGAAGCTACTGTTAGTTCCCTGTCTTGTAAAGAAAAGGTTATGCACACAGCATCCTTGACAGAGAAGTATGCTGCAATTCACAGAAGGAGAGTTATGTTGCAACTATGGAAGAGGAAGAATCTTCCAACTTTGAATTCCAAAGCAGACTCACCTGACTCAGTGCAGGCTGGGTGATATATCAACATATCACCCAAAGTCCATATAATGATACAGTGCTACCTCGGGTTACAGACGCTTCAGGTTACAGACTCCGCTAACCCAGAAATAGTAACACAGGTTAAGAACTTTGCTTCAGGATGAGAACAGAAATCACGTGGCGACGGCGTTGCGGCAGAGGGAGGCCCCATTAGCTAAAGTGGTACCTCAGGTTAAGAACAGTTTCAGGTTAAGAACGGACCTCCAGAACAAATTAAGTTCTTAACCTGAGGTACCACTGTATTGGTTTCAAAATTTTTGACCTGGCAATGTATCACAAATCATGGAGGGTGTGTGTGTGTGCATGTGCACTATGTGAAATTAGGGTTGCCATAAATCTGGGAATTCCCAAACATGTCTTCCTTTTGGGTGCTGCATGTCCACCCAGGGGGAATTTTATATTTTAAAGCAAATGCCCTGGATTTTGGTTTGAAATAAAATATTATTGTGCTCTGTTTCAGGCTCTGGCATGGGCAGTTCAGGCTCGGAGGCAGCGAAGGGGTTATCAGGCAATCACCCTTAAAAAGCTCAACAACTTTTTGTGTCCAGATCTTTACCTCTGGAAATATGACAACACAATGCAAAATTCACAATGTGAGGAAAACCATGTAGCCAGCCGATGCTGCATCCTTATTTCAGACATTGTGATAAATCAGCATCATGTGATGTTTGGCCAGTGATATGAGCCTCTTGGGCTTGCTGATTAGAAGGTCGGCGGTTTGAATCCCCATGATGGGGTGAGCTCCCGTTGTTCTGTCTCAGCTCCTGCCAACCTAGCAGTTCGAAAGCACACCAGTGCAAGTAGATAAATAAGTACTACAACGGCAGGAAGGTAAATGCTGTTTATGTGTGCTCTGGTTTCCATCACAGTGTTCCGTTGTGCCAGAAGCGGTTTAGACATGCTGGCCACATGACCCGGAAAGCTGTCTGTGGACAAACGCCGGCTCCCTCGGCCTGAAAGCGAGATGAGCGCTGCACCCCATAGTCGCCTTTCATTGGAATTAACCGTCCAGACCGCAATCATGGATCAGGAATTCTAACACATTCCACCCTGAGACTGATAGAATGTCATTGGGCCCACAATGATTTGCTGTACAGTAAACCTGCACCTATGGGGACGCGGGTGGCGCTGTGGGTTAAACCACAGAGCCCAGGACTTGCCGATCAGAAGGTTGGTGGTTCGAATCCCCGCGACGGGGTGAGCTCCTGTTGCTCGGTCCCTGCTCCTGCCAACCTAGCAGTTCGAAAGCACGTCAAAGTGCAAGTAGATAAATAGGTACCGCTCCGGCGGGAAGGTAAACGGTGTTTCCGTGCGCTGCTCTGGTTCGCCAGAAGTGGCTTAGTCATGCTGGCCACATGACCTGGAAGCTGTATGCCAGCTCCCTCGGCCAATAAAGCGAAGTGAGCACCGCAACCCCAGAGTCGGTCCCGACTGGACCTAATGGTCAGGGGTCCCCTTACCTTTTTAAACCTGCAACTTATGAGCATTTAACTTGTGTGCATTCAGCTTTACGGGCTTGACAATAACAATAATATTTTTTAAGGGGTGGGAACAGAAAGTGGGTGAACATCCAGGATGAAATGATTTTGGCATTTCCTCCCACGATTGCACCCAATGTGTTGTGACTATACAGTGATATAAATACACACCACTCTATCATAAAACTATCGAAGCAGCTTACAGAATAAAAACATGAAACATAAAAAAAGCTGACAACAGTTAGAAACCTACACCAACAACCCTTGTAGAATGATGTACTCTTAACTGACTGCATAGGTCTGACAGCTTTCACCAGGTGTTTAAAAGTTGGAACATAAAGCACCTGCCCCTTTTATACAGAAGCAGGTCAGCCAACTCCTTAAAAAAAGAGAGAAAAACCCAGAATGATTTATTTTGCCTGGCAATGTCTTCCAGTTTCAAGCTTTGTAGCTACTTCTCAAAGTGTTGGTTAAGTCTGTCAGGGGAGATTCTCAACATTTCACCAGCTTCCCTGTCCTCAACCTCCTTTTAACATGTTCTGCTTGGAATCTTCCTGTATCCTCACAGAGACATTTTTAAAGGAGCCAATAATAAAAGGGTTTCAGGGCTGGCCCAAGACATTTTGGTGCCTGAAGTGGAACGGCAAATAGTGCCCACGCCCTCAGTCAATGTGCACAGTACCCAAGGGGCTGGTCAAGTTATTTTGGCACCAGGGTCTGGGAGTAAAAATACAATAATAGTAAATTAAACAATTTGCTGTCTTTTCATGACCCTCAACATCAGCTCTCTGAGTCAACTGCCTGACTCTGTCTAATGGTAGCTCCCCCCCCCCCCTTTAAGGGGTCTAATTATAAAACGAGCCCACTGGGTTTTTCTTATTATTTATGGCCATATTTCTTCCACTCATCTTTACATTGGATGCCAGTGAATTTGAACTTCTTAGGAAAGTATCACTTTCTGCAGAAATGTGTTGCAGCAACACATTGCTCATCCCCCCCCCCCCCAAAGGAAGCCTTCTATTTATATGTAAAACTCTGAAAAGAGAATTTGTGACTTGCTAATAAATGTGTGCTATTTAAGGCTTGTGATAGAGTTCACAAGGCAGGGAAGTTCAAAAAATATTTTTATGTACAATATAAAATATAGTGTGGCATAGCTACCTTTGCTCTCCTTGTTGCAACCTTATTATTTAACATTTATTAGAAAGCATTTATAAACCACAGGCAGTTTTAAAACTATGTTGGGCTGTTGTAAGAAGGTTCCGCTTGCAGGCTACACATGGTTTGGTCGCTGTGAGAACAGAGTGCTGGACTAGATGGGTGTTTGGCCTGATCCAGTTCTTTAGTGTAAAAGAATTGCAGGATTTGACCCCAAACCATTTTGTTCATTTATGGCTGAGTTCATCAAAAAGGATTTCACATATGAGGAGCAGGCTGCAGTGGTATATCTGTGACAGCCAATTCACACATGCGCACTACTGCAAGTGGTATGTGTGTTTGTCTGTGTGTGTGTGTGTGTGTGTGTGTGTGTGTGAGAGAGAGAGAGAGAGAGAGAGAGAGAGAGAGAGAGAGAGAACAAACACCACCCATAAGAAAATGATCGCTATTCCAGTGCATTTGCCTTGCAGACCACCAGCGACTCCAATTCTTGGGCAGCAAGCTGATCAAAAACAAATACAGGGTGATATCCAGTGTAAATCACAGCCATACCATTGGGTGGGGGAACTACAGGGGTGTTCACCCTGGGCGCAAAATTGGTAGGGGCTGCAGAATTTCAACACCCAGTGCTGCCTCAATCCAGCTATGCACTTCCGTTGATGGGCTGCGATGAAAACAGCTTCGCCATGCGAACCAGGAAGTGACCTCTTTAGACAACAAAAATAACCCTCTTCTTTCCTTATCTCTGCAGCTGTGATTCCCCTGGGCAATGCCATTAAGCAGTTGAATTCGCAGGCATCTATTTTCCTGCCTCCCATCCCACCTGCGAGTAGCCACGGGTGCTGGCAACCCACGCTATGCCACTGGTGTAAATTCTACTCCAGGCATCCCAAAATTTGGCCCTCCAGATGTTTTGGGACTACAGCTCCCATCATCCCTGACCACTGGTCCTGTTAGCTAGGGTTGATGGAAGTAGTAGTCCCAAAATACCTGAAGAGCCGAGTTTGGGGATGCCTGTTCTACTCAGAGCAGACCCATCAAAATTAAAGGACTTAAATCCATGATATTTGGGGGGGGGGTCAACAAAAGCTCAACAACTTTGCCCCCTCCCCCCCTAAAAAAAGGGAAAGCTCAACTTTTCCCCAAAAAAGTGCAACAACTTTTGTGTCCGGATTTTCACTTTTTGAAATATGGCAGCCCTCTATCATGCCAAAAAAACGAACAAACAAACAAATAATTTATGGGTAGCATGCGAAAAGATACTTGCAGTAGTGCAACAGAATCTAGAGGGTACAATTCCCATCAGCCCTAGCCAGTATACCCAACAGTTTGGGATGATGGGAGTTGTAGTCTGACAACATCTGGATAGCCCCAATTTGGCTATCCCTTGACTATCTAAGACAAAGCTAATCAACATTATTTTGGAAAATAATGAGGCCACAACCCAACCCCCGGCTGCGGGTGCTTTAATAGCATTAACTGCTAGAGAGTACAAAATAAATTATGAGTGTTGGGATCTGACTAGAGTAATTACAGTCAATGTCTTGTTCAGGACGTGGATCTGACTGGAAACTTTGAGCAAAAAGTAGCATGGATACGGTAAATATGGAGAAACCCACCCCCACAAAAAAATCTGTCTTTGTAAAAACAAATACATAAATTAATCTACCATGAACCAACCTGACACCCTTAATAAATACACAAAAAATTAATTTAAGCATCAGGATTCCTGCCTGTAAGTCAATGTACTAGGTACTGATAAAACTATTCCAGCAGAAAAGATAGGCAATTGCTAGGAAATATTCATGCTAATCATATCATTAAGGCCCAAATTGATGCTTTTGAATTATGATGTTGGAGGAGACTCTTGAGAGTCCCATGGACTGCAAGAAGATCAAACCTATCCTTTCTGAAGGAAATCAGCACTGAGTGCTCACTGGAAGGACAGATCCTGAAGCTGAGGCTCCAATACTTTGGCCACCTCACGAGAAGAGAAGACTCCCTGGAAAAGACCCTGATGTTGGGAAAGATGGAGGGCACACAGAGAAGGGGACGGCAGAGGACGAGATGGTTGGACAGTGTTATAGAAGTGACCAACATGAATTTGACGAAACTCCGAGAGGCAGTGGAAGGCAGGAGTGCATGGCGTGCTCTGGTCCATGGGGTCACGAAGAGTAGGACACGACTAAACGTCTCAACAACAAAGGCCCAAATATGCATTTGTGGGGACGGGTGTTATGACATCCTCTTATTCCCTGCCCTGACTCCTGCTCATTGACTGCCATTTGTAGCAGATGATGTAGAAACAACAAATATGACAGCATTAAATCTTGAATTTCTTGAAACAACCAGTAATGGGCATTGGGTAAGCATAGTTAGTTACATGCCCTATAGCATCCTTTGAAGTCCAAAGTTAGAGACTAAGAACCTAAGATTATACCCAGATGGTCACCAGATTCTGTGTAGAGATCTGTAGGCGCAGTCCATCCCCCAACCCAAACTAGTTCGTTAAGAAAATCTCCAAACTCGGTTCCATGGGTGACTCTGGGTCATCTCTCTGCGGTAGCTTATCTTAAAGTTTTAAGTGTCTATACACTGATCACATTGATAAATTATAAATTTATTGTTGTACATTGTTTTAAATGTTTGTTTTCCTTCTGGGATGGTACCCCCAAGTGTGTTTTATAAACTGGTCTCCGACCGTAATAAATTATCTATCTACCCATCTACCTAAGATTATAATGGCAGGCCCAAAAGAGGGAAAGGTCAGTCTATTTCTAGTCCAGATCACTTTTGGGTACGGTCATTCCTAAGTGTGCGCTATCCCATTTCTGCATTAATCTGTGGTTTGTTCTGCAAAATCCAGAAGGGGGTGGGAATTGGACTTAAGGCTCAGATTAAACTAACCCAGCATGCTAACAGAAGCAAGGGCTCTTGATAGTGTAATGGGGTTTCTCTCCCCTCCTACGCATGTGCCCCTGGTCTGGATAATATTCATAGAGTTGGAAGGAACCCTGAGGATAATCTAGTCTATCCCCCTCCAATGCAGGAATATGCAGTTGTCCCATTGGGGATTGATCTTGCAACCTTGGCGTTATCAGCACCACGCTCTAACCAACTGAGCTATTTGATCACCAGGAGAAACCCCCAGAACAGTATGCAGAGGAGAGGGGGCATCGTTCCAACTGGCAAGTTTAAATGCTTGTGCTGGAAGAACAATCAGAAGAGCGTGCTGTTGAATTCCTCACTTAGAATGTATTTAAATAGATATTTTGTTTTATGTCAAAATAAGACATTTCTATTCTATCCTAAACTATGCATTTCAAAACACATTTAGGGGTAGTTTTCTGAGCTGGAAACGGCAACATCGAATTTGGAGAAACGTGAAAATGTAAGGAAAGCTCTGCTGCGACTTGCGGATCGTGTCTAGAAAGAGCTAACTCCTCAAGTGTAGGAATGATCGCTGGGTGGTGGAGCACACTCCCGCCCGCGGGCAGCCTCAGCTGTCTGCACGCATGCCCTTGGGGTGCGGAGCACACTCCCCCTCACAGATATAGCCACAGCTGTCTGAACATCTTGCCCTCTATCTAACCTTTTTCGGTCTCAGTAGTCTGCCGTGTCCTGTCTCTGAGACCTTTGTCTCCTTCGTCATACATTGTACAAGGGGGAAATGACGCGGTGGAAACAGGTACCGAAATAACTTTGTGCCACCCCATGATCTCGGGACTGGAAGATGTGTAAAGGTCACAGCCCAAAATGTATCTGCCTGGGTTTGCGTATTGTGTCAATAAAAGGAGCCTCCTCAGAGCTAGCTGGCAGCTTGCTTGTGCACAGCTCACCTGCATTATCAAGTCCTGCCTCATGTCCTCCACTTCACTCAACCATCCTTATTTGAAACCCAGATCTCCAAGGTCAGTTCTATCAGCCATCTACAGAGCTGCCACCAGCCCCTGGGCTGCTCTGTACGGAACTGGTTACTGTATTCTATACATGCGTACTTTGAAGCAAGTGAGTTCAGAGGAAATTACTCTCAGGTAAGTGTGTACAGGTATCATTTATCTGAGCTGTTCTCCAAAACTACAGACTGAGGCCAAGTGGCATTGATGGCCCCAAGAAACTTATCCATAGCTGAGCAAAGATTTGAATCCAAACCTGTGGGTTCATGTCCATCAAGCCATCTCTTGAATCCTGCTATCCTTTGTACCTCTTTATGTAGCAACTATCATCTTGCAACCAAAGGTTTGGCTGATTGATTCAAATCTATATGTACAATTAAACCAACCTGATTGCTCCATGTGGATCTCCTTCGTCAGCCCTTCCTTTCCTATAAGCTCCTTACACGCCCAGTCTGTGCCAAAGAGTCACCATGGCACTGGCATATTCCCTTTGTGTGGGGGGATTTGTTATTTTGTGTTTTTATACTGTAAACCACATGACCCGGAAGCTGTACGCCAGCTCCCTCGGCCAATAAAGCAAGATGAGCGCCGCAACCCCAGAGTCGGCCACGACTGGACCTAATGGTCAGGGGTCCCTTTACCTTTACCTTTATACTGTAAACCGCCCCATGATCCTCAGATGAAGGGATCAAAGAGTTGGAAGGCACCCCGACATTCATCTCGTCCAACGTCCTGCAATACAGGTCTCCAGTTCACAGTCATCTCTGGTTGGGCTCAAACCAACAAACTTCTGGTTAACAGCCAGACGCACTGATCATTGGTATATAAATGTATCAAATAAAATAACAGTTCCTCAAGCCACCTCGTATTTAAAGTTAAGAACACACACCCCTCCAACTAGAGGAACCTGTGAATCGTCCTAAGTCCTGCAGATATAGGGCAGTATATAATAGGACTAGATGGAAAGGATAGACAAAACCCGAGACCAGGAAGAAGAGACGATGGATGAAGATTGGAAGAAAGTTTAAAAATTCATTTAGAGAATTATTGTAAAATTAATGAGTGTTAGAAAAATGCTGGAATGAGACTATTTGGCTTTAGTAGAAATACTATAAGGAATTATGTACAAATAAGTTTTAAGTTTTAAGCTCTAGGGCTTTTTATGGTAAGATAAGGTTAAAATAAATTAAGATAATTTAATGATAGAATATAGTGAAAGATGGAATGGATTTGCTGAGATAATTAATAACTAGAATACAAAAAAGGGAGGTGTGAGGAAGTCAATGAAACAAGTTAATGAAAGATAAAGATTTGGGAATATTGGATTTGTTTTTAATTTTTTTGTTGGTTTGGATGTATTGGGTGTTTTGTATTTTTCTTTTTTTCTTTTTATTTACTTGTATTGCTTAATTTTTTTCTGATTATTTTTTTCCCCTTTCCTTCTTCTTCTTCTTCTTCTCTTTCTCTCTTTTTTATTCTCTGTAATTTTAAACTTTCAATAAATATCATTTTAAAAAATATAATAAATAATAATAATAGGTGAGGGAAGCAGATCTTTATAATTTGGAAGCTTGGCCCTCCCAGCAATGAGAATTAAAAGGCAACATATCACAAAGGAAGGATAGTTTCTTACTGAGATGGAAGGAGGCAACTCTAGATGCTCTTGGACTACAACTCCCATCATCCCTGGCTATGCTGGCTGAGTCTGATGGGAGTTGGAGTCCAATAACATCGGGAAGGCTGCACAGTTTCCACATTTTAAGGTGTTGATGCTCCGAGCTTGATTCCCTTTAACTGGCGCTCCAGGCTGTGTTGGCCTGGCCCAATTAATTCCGATCACGGAGGGCCTGAAGTGGGACATCTGCTCAAAATATGCCTCTTTATTAATGACAAATAGAATTACTGTTTCAGGCTGCCCGACTTGTAGTCAAGCCATGCATTACAAAATCAAAGCGAACATTTGTATTCTGATGTGCCCGTTACCTTTGCACCCTGTCCGTGTCACTACCGCTAAGTTATGATTAATAATGCACCGGCTACGCATTAGATTGGGTTGTGCTTCCATGTACGCTAAAGGACTTATTCATCATTATTTGCACATATGAAACTCACACAATTAGATTTATTTATTTATTGCTGGTGTAGCTTCCAAAGCAAAAAAAACAAAATACCCAGAGAGCTCAGTTTTGCTTAGGGATGCAACGACATCTTACCCAGTCCTCTGGCACAGATTAAAAGCTAATTACCGGTACATGAAGACATCTATCAATTTCACATCCCTGTCCAAGATTGCTCTCTAAATGCCTGCCTAAACTGATCCATGAAAAAGCATTCTCCACAAACCTCGAGTTCCTCTGGAATCTATATTAGGGGTCAGCAACCTTTTTCAGCCATGGGTCAATCCACCGTCCCTCAGACCATGTGGTGGGCTGGATTATATTGGGGGGGGGGGGAATGAACGAATTCCTATGCCCCACAAATAACCCAGAGATGCATTTTAAATAAAAGCACACATTCTACTCATGTAAAAACACACTGATTCCTGGACCGTCCGCAGGCCAGATTGAAAAGGCCATTGGGCTGGATCCGGCCCCGGGGCCTTAGGTTGCCTACCCCTGATCTATATTATCCACTTGATTAAAAGGTAAAGGTACCCCCCTGACCATTAGGTCCAGTCGTGACCAACTCTGGGGTTGCGGCGCTCATCTCGTTTTATTGGCCAAGGGAGCCAGTGTACAGCTTCTGGGTTATGTGGCCAGCATGACTAAGCCGCTTCTGGTGAACCAGAGCAGCGCATGGAAACGCCATTTACCTTCCTGCCAGAGTGGTACCTATTTATCTACTTGCACTTTGACGTGCTTTCGAATTGCTAGGTTGGCAGGAGCAGTGACCAAGCAACGGGAGCTCACCCCATCATGGGGATTCGAACCGCCGACCTTCTGATCAGCAAGTCCTAGGCTCTGTGGTTTAACCCACAGCGCCACCAGCTTGATTATAAATAAATAAAAATGAACGATACCATGCAGTGACTTTAACTTTCTTAGGCTACTTTTTAGCAATGGGTCACACATCTTTATTTCAAAAGCTCTCATAAACAACCTTCTTGGAACCACATACCACTGGTGGGTGGAGCCAAAGGAAAAAGTGGGTGGAGCAATAAACCTGGAAATGTTTATAAATAGCGCTGCCAGATCAGAAGCATCCTAGACCCTGAGATTTCAGAACCCGGGGGGGAGGGGGACACACTTAGAATTGACATCAGTTCTCCACCAGGATTTCCAACACACAATTTAGCAAGCTGTACTGAAATATTAGAAGGCATTCTAAGATTGATCTAATGATGCCTAATTATCTTGTGCTATTGCATCAAAGCACTCACGTAAGCCAAAGACAGAATAGTAAATGAAAGCTTATCATCTCAGACTAAAGACTTAATATCCATTTCTCAAAAAAAAAAAAAACACAAAAAAACTTTCATAGTAATTCAGCTCCAACTCATCTATATTTTTAGCAAGCGTGTACATAGTTTGCAAAAAAAACAACAACACCTGGTGCACGGAAGGTACTTCCACATCACGGGGCTCACATGCAGAGGAAACAAAAGCTTTCATGTACATGAGATATATATTGATATATATATATATATATAAACAGACCCACCACAAACATCCATGATGCTTCAGCCCAAGTTCCTTCTGCACAAAGCATTTGGGGAGAAGGTGTGTCACTGAAAGGAGGAGACTTGGAGCAGTTGGGCTATCTCACATACCTTCCAGCATTTCTCCAATGAAATAGGAGCGTCCTAGTCCTATTATTTATGTATGTATGTATGTATGTATGTATGTATGTATTTATACCCCACCCATTTGACTAGGTTGCCCCAGCCACTTCCAACATATATAAAAACATAATAATACAACGTTAAAAATTAAAACAACTTCCCTATACTTCAGATGTCCTCTGTTTTATTATTCATTCTTTTATTTGTATTTTATACATTTATTTTATTTTCATAAAGTAACAATCATAAATAAATAAGAATAAAAATGTGCACCCCACTACCAAACCATTCCATTGTAACTATCCAACCTCCCAAACTTTCAACACCTCTTGCGATGGTTTACCCCAGTACAAATTCTACAAACACCCTCCATATCTCCTCTAAATAATTTCTACTATGTATTCCCCGTCTTACCTTAATGGCACATGTTAATTTATCATTAATAACTATATCCCACACCTCTTCATATCATTCTTCCATTTTATATTCTGCTTGCCCCTTCCACTACCCAGATGTCCTCTAAAGGTTATATAGTTACTTTTCTCCTTGGTTTGGGGGTCACATAACACCACACCCTCCAATATTTCTCTGATGAAAATAGGGACATCCTAAGGAAACCCTATGGTCTGAAGTTCAACATCAAAAAAACTAAGATCATGGCCACTGGTCCCATCACCTCCTGGCAAACAGAAGGGGAAGAATTTGAAGCAGTGACAGATTTTACCTTCTTGGGCTCCATGATCACGGCAGATGGTGATGGCAGTCACGAAATTAAAAGACACCTGCTTCTTGGGAGAAAAGCGATGACAAACCTAGACAGCATCTCAAAAAGTAGAGACATTACCTTCTCTACATAACTATAAGATCCGTATAGTTAAAGCTATGGTTTTCCCATAGTGATGTATGGAAGTGAGAGCTGGACCACAAAGAAGGCTGATTGCCAGAGAAGTGATGCTTTTGAATTATGGTGCTGGAGGAGACTCTTGAGAGTCCCATGGACTGCAAGAAGATCAAACCTCTACATGCTTAAGGAAATCAACCCTGAGTGCTCACTGGAAGGACAGATCCTGAAGCTGAGGCTCCAATACTTTGGCCACCTCATGAGAAGAGAAGACTCTCTGGAAAAGACCCTGATGTTGGGAAAGATGGAGGGCACAAGGAGAAGGGGACGACAGAGGACGAGATGGTTGGACAGTGTTCTCGAAGCTACCAACATGAGTTTGACCAAACTGTGGGAGGCAGTGGAAGACAGGAGTGCCTGGCGTGCTCTGGTCCATGGGTCACGTGAGTCAGACACGACAAAACAACTAAACAACAACAAGGAAAAACGAGACATTCTGGGATCAAATCAGAAACCAGGATGGCTTCTGTAAATCCGGGACTGTCCCTGGGAAAGAGGGACACTTGGAGGGTCTGAGCACATTTCACAGAAATGGTGGGCGAGAGGTTCACATTTTGGTTTATAGCTTTTTTTCAAGAACACATAGAAGCTCGCTGTTGTTTCTGAATGAAAGCCAACTGTTCAGGCCCAACTGATGGCTTTCTGCTCAAAAGAATTCTACCGATTCTATGAGCCTGCTGGGCAGACAAAAGCTCTCCAGGAGGACATGAAGCCAAGCCAGTGAGCACTGTGACCTGGGAAAGGAATATAAAGGTAAAGGTAAAGGTACCCCTGCCGGTACGGGCCAGTCTTGCTCCAGCAGCCAATCAGAAGACACAGAAGCCCCCTCAAATGGTTGGCTTCCCAAAATTGTTTGAAAACCAGAACATTCACTTCCGGGATTCGATCGTTCGGGAGCTAATGTGTTCGGGAGCCAAGGTGTTCGAGATCCAAGGTATGACTCTCTCTCTCTCTCTCTCTCTCTCTCTCTCTCTCTCTCTCTCTGTATGTGTGTATCTCCAACTGTGAAATTTGTCATCAGATTTCAAGATTTGGAAACTCACTTACAACATCAGCCAGTTCTGGAGTTCTCATCAGTTCATTTTGCAAGAAAGGGAGCAAGGAGTGGGAGAGGTTGATGAGCAGCACACAAAAATATATCACGTTGACTACATTTGATCCGCCAAGCCAGACCAATTGATCACAAGGAAACATTCGCTAGACGCAAGCTTCTTGCCAGCTTTCCTATCAAACACAAGCAGCCCGACACTCTCCTCTTCCCTTCTCTGCCTCATAAACAGCCCCACAAGCCGAACTGTCAAAACGCCACACGATAGCTGCCCCGTTACACCTCTTCCTCACATCAGAGAGCGCAAGAGCATTTCCATCGACACTAAATGTATTTTTTTTTAAGCCCCCGCCCCAATGCACGTGTCGCCATGCACAGTAACTGATATGTTATGCATTTTTATGGGGATTGGGTTGGTGGGCATGCAGGGAGAGGAAAGATGCTGTCATTGCGAAATGATAAACACTGCCCACCTTTTTTTATATTTAATAAATATGTAACCGTCAAAAACAGCTATACATGCAATACTGTACTTCGCCTCTCCTCTAACTCCCCCCCCTCTCCATTTTTACATCACCGTAATCACCTCATAAATATTTAAATGGACCCATTTGCTGTAACTATAAAAGAACCGTGCAACCTTGTTGTCATCTAGACACATAAGCCGCAGTGGAGTCAATGAATTTCAACAGTCACTTAATATCGCAAGCCGCAAGCCTTGCCTTAAAACCTGCCAAGGACTGTCTGCCAGGAAGCTCTACCGTAGCATTTCGGCTACCTCCTCCTCCAGCCCAGGGCACGAGATTCATTATGAATGCGAGCATTGCTGCTCTAATTAGGCCTGGGAGAGGTTTAACAACCATGCTACAGTCCTGCCGAGGACAAATATAAAAATAAACCCTTGTTCAAATTAGCAAGGTGAAGGGAAAAGGCCTAGAAGCACCAACTGTCTGACCAGAAGTGAAACAGTCCTAATCCACAGTGAGGTTATTTTGCTTCATAAACTGAGTACCTTGCCTGCAGGAGGTCCCCCTGTAAAATGAATTATAGTAAGCTATATGTGATAATTAACCGTGCATTAGCAAATATCTCGAAACAGGGGGGCTTCTGTTTTCTCTGTATTTTGACTAATAAAAGCATGAATTTGTTCAACAAATGATCATTTAGGCCGTGGAATGCCAAGCATATTGGAAGAACACAGTAAGCAATAGAATATTGTAAGAGGACTAAGAATTTCCTTACACAAACAGGCCGTTTAATAGGCTGGCTCCATACTATGTTATTCACAGCACTAAGAAACCACAGTGTTGGGAAGACAAATACAATATACATTTAAAATAATATCAACCTTGTACTCTTACTTACATTAAAAATGCTCCACATGTGACAATAAAAAAAATCCTAAAAGTTTGTAAATATATATATGTATACACACACACACACTTAAAAGGGAAAAAAAAAACGAGGAATGGTGGAAACCCAGAATAAATTTCTCTGGAACATAAACAGATGGGGTTATTTCCACCATCTTCATCATGTGCTGTAATTAGGCAAAGTGGTTGTATAATTACTGACACAAGACTAGTATGCGAAAGGGTGACGTGATGAAAAACTTCAGTTCCACGTGATGATGAATAGTTGACTCATATTGGAAACAACACAGGATAATGTAGTTCTTGAGCCTGATCTTATAGTTCCAGCCTCCCATGTCTAGAACACACAGACAGGGCCGGGTATCATGGCACAGACTGTGTAAGGGGAAAACACACAGCATAGATAGGTAGGGGAGCTCCAGTCCACAATGCTAATTATGTCTGGCAGAGGTCCCAATTTAGCCTACAAGGCCAATCCTGACAAGCCACACCCACATGCCTCACACCCAAATGTCGTATGTGCTACCAGGTGCAGGGCAGGTATAGATGCAACTACTTGGTGCAGAAGGGACGCGGGTGGCGCTGTGGGTAAAAGCCTCAGCGCCTAGGGCTTGCCGATTGAAAGGTCGGCGGTTCGAATCCCCGCGGCGGGGTGCGCTCCCGTTGCTCGGTCCCAGCGCCTGCCAACCTAGCAGTTCAAAAGCACCCCCGGGTGCAAGTAGATAAATAGGGACCGCTTACTGGCGGGAAGGTAAACGGTGTTTCCGTGTGCTGCGCTGGTGCCGGCTCGCCACATGCAGCTTGTCACGCTGGCCACGTGACCCAGAAAGTGTCTCCGGACAGCGCTGGCCCCCGGCCTCTTAAGTGAGATGGGCACACAACCCCAGAGTCTGTCAAGACTGGCCCGTACGGGCAGGGGTACCTTTACCTTTACTTACTTGGTGCAGAGTTTAATGTGTCTTCCCAGTTGTCTCTTTGCAAGCAGGGCTGCTTGTCAGCGCCAGTCAGCAGAGGAAGGGGGGTGCGGGGGAGTGCGGGCTGCCCCGGGTGTCACCACAAAGGGGGTGACAAAATGCCGGGCAGAACTCACCGCAGGGCCTGCAGTGCACCTGAGCCACATGTCTCTCCTGGGAGAGACGCGGTGGCTTGGGTGCACACAGGATCCGCGCTGCCCAAATGGTCTGCCCGCTGCCTCCCCGCTCGCAGCTGTAGGGCGGCTGAGTGGGAGGAGGCAGGCAGACTGAGGGAACTGGCTTTCAAGGGATTTCAGAGGGGCTCACTGTACTACTGAGCAGCTGAGGGGCAGCTGGAGGAAGCCTCTTTTGAAGGCAAGCATGCACCCAGCGTGAATCACCCCAGTGGCGCTGAACACGTAAGGTAAGTGCTAATCAGCTGACCGGTCACTAAAACTCAAGGTGATTGACTGGTGAGCGGTCCCACCTCCCTGTCAAAGGTCACTGCAGGTGGTGGAGGAAAAAAAGATCTAGCTAGTTGGCTGGATCCAGTTTTCCACTCCTAGCACTCAGCACTTTCTGGCACAGAACTGGGATGGCAGATTCTGGAGGAAGAGGTATATAATAAAGTAAAATAAATAAATAAATAATAATAATAATAATAATAATAATAATAATAATAATAATAAACATATACAGTGGTACCTCGGGTTACATACGCTTCAGGTTACATACGCTTCAGGTTACAGACTTCGCTAACCCAGAAATAATGCTTCAGGTTAAGAACTTTGCTTCAGGATAAGAACAGAAATCGTGCTCTGGCGGCATGGCGGCAGCAGGAGGCCCCATTAGCTAAAGTGGTGCTTCAGGTTAAGAACAGTTTCAGGTTAAGAACGGACCTCCGGAACTAATTAAGTACTTAACCCGAGGTACCACTGTAATTTATTATTTATACCCCACCTATCTGGCTGGGTTTCCCAAGCCACTCTGGGCGGCTTCCAACAGAATATTAAAAAACAATAGTTTATTAAACATTAAAAGCTTCCCTAAACAGGGTAGATGAGGAGGAAAGGAGGAGACAGCAGAGGAAAGCCTGTCGGACGAAAGCCCTTCCCAGTCGGTGTCCTGAACTCCTGGCCTACCTGGCAGCAAGTCAGTATGCCAAGTCCTAAATCCAGACTCAATCCATGGGTACAAAGACCAAACTGAAGCACGGTCCCACAGAGAACCTGGGGCATCCATGCTGAGGTCCATCAACATGGGCAGTTGAGCAGACACAGCACCTCAGCTCTGCTTCCCGTTTGTACTTTGCATGCTGATTGCAGCATCTGGGCTTGATGAGGCAGGTGACCCTCACCTGTCCTGGGCCTACTCAAGCTAAGGAATCACATACCTTCTCCCAGAGCTAGTGAGCCCCACCTGGCCAGCTAGTGAGCTAGGCTATGGGCCCCTGCCTGCCTCAGCCTCCTAAAGCATCCCTCCCGCTGCTCCCTACACCTTATCATAATAATAATTTATTCCCTGACCATCTGGATGGGTTTCCCCAGCCCCTTTGGGTGGCTCCCAACAGAATATTAAAAACACGATAAATGATCAAACATTAACAACTTCCCTAAACAGGGCTGTCCTCAGATGTCTTCTAAAAGTCAGATAGTTGTTTATTTCCTTGACATCTGATGGGAGGGCGTTCCACAGGGCAGGAGCCACTACCAAGAAGGCCCTCTGTCTGGTTCCCTGTAACCTCACTTCTTGCAGTGAAGTAACTGCCAGAAGGCCCGTAGAGCTGGACCTCAGTGTCCGGGCTGAACGATGGGCGGTTATAGCCTGCCATGTTTGTGCAGATGTTTATGTTGAGCACTGCAAGCGTTTCATAAATAAATTGCACTTTTTAAAAAGCAACAAATCTTTACAATGGTACCTCGGGTTAAGTACTTAATTAGTTCCGGAGGTCCGTTCTTAACCTGAAACTGTTCTTAACCTGAAGCACCACTTTAGCTAATAGGGCCTGCTGCTGCCGCCGGAGCCCGATTTCTGTTCTTATCCTGAAGCAAAGTTCTTAACCTGAAGCACTATTTCTGGGTTAGCAGAGTCTGTAACCTGAAGCGTATGTAACCTGAAGCATATGTAACCTGAGGTACCACTGTATTTTGCTGACAAAATAAAATATTTGCTGTAACAATACTAAAATAAAGCACGCACACCCAGAGAGCCCGCTTAAGAACAAGCCGCATGCAAACAAATGATACCTAGATCTCCAGATTGTGTAAAGCAACTTAGCTTCCACATACCCTATGAGAGCCCTGAGTGGGCATCCTCGCTGTGTGTACAATAACTAATTGGCTGAGATCTGTGTTTGATTTTCAGTGAACTAGAATCACAAGGGATTAGATGGGATTAACCATTAGGCTAAGGACGCCACAGATTATAGTCTCCATATACATTGTTCATAAAAGAGGCACTCTCAGAAGAAGACAATGTTCTGCTTTGCCGAACCATGTTCCATCAAAACCAGACAGAGCTCGAACCTCATCACATTACAGAAACAAGTGGCCGCAGAGATAGGTTTCTGACCTGTGTTGAAATAATGATAGCCACAATCAGTGCCTAGCCCATGAATATTATGCTACACAGGCATCTAGAGATATGGAAACAATGTTGAAGGGGAGAGATTCACTTTCGTTTCAACCCTAGAGATCTAAACAGCGCCAAAGATACTGGGAGTTACGTATGAATTACAAGATTCAGGTAGGTAACCGTGTTGGTCTGATGCAGTCGAAATATTATATATATATATATATATATATATATATATATATATATATATATATATATAATGTCCATCTTAGAGACCAACTAAGTTTGTTCTTGGTATAAGCTTTTGTGTGCATGCACACTTCTTCAGATTACAAATTAGTTTAGGGTTGCCATATTTTTTGCAAAGTTGTTGAGCTTTTGTTTGAGTTTTGCCCAAGGTTGTCAAATTCAATAAATAATAGTAATAATAATATAGTTTTTTGAGCTATTTTAAAGGAAAGTCACCCAAAACGACACTGCCATACATCCAGATTTTCCTGGACATTTTAGCGATTTTCACCTGGACACTGTTTCCGACTGCAGGATTCCGGATATGTCAACTTGTTCAAGATTCTTCAGCATGAATAAAGCTGCAGCCCTAGATCTGGCATCTTGCCTCTTCATTCTTTTGTCCATTTCATAATGTGCCTTTGCATTCCTTGTGCACAGGCCAATTTAATTGTGTGTGACAGCCATGATCAGTGGCTTGGCCAGAAATATTGGTGGTCCTGATGAATAATTGCCAGTCACTAAGGAGCACCCTCAAGCATGGTTCTTGCCCAATATCTTCACTCCTGCAGCCACTCTCACTCCTGAAGAGGCAAGCTACTCTTTCAGCTAAAGTTTTTAAATTCAACATGCTATGGAAACTTCTAAGATATATTCAGATCTGCAGTTTTTGCTTTCATTCCCCCCCCCCCCCATTGTCTTAAGGACCATATTGAAAGTATTTAAGAGGCTGTTGGTGTTTCCTAAACCATTGAACCAGACATCCCATTCCATTTATGTACAGGGTAAAGTTGCTGGGGAGGTCTCCAGAGCAAGACCTTTGGAAGGTGCCTTGCCTGGACCTCTCTCTAACCTGGTGCCATGATGGAGAGGAAGAGGGCAGAAACATAAAAGAGAAACAAACACTTTCAAAAGGATTGCCCACAATAGTTGGGAAGAAAACAGACATTTGTGAGTATCGAATTGTTTCAGCCCAGCACTTAGATACTGCCAGCAGGGTGCGAGGATACTATACAGAACTCAGACAAACACAACCCCTGCCCAGAAAATTTATGAGAGCAAAGTATCTGTTTTAAGGATAAAAGTAAAGGTAAAGGGACCCCTGAGCATTAGGTCCAGTCGTGGCCGACTCTGGGATTGCGGCACTCATCTCACTTTATTGGCCGAGGGAGCCAGCATACAGCTTCCAGTTCATGTGGCCAGCATGACTAAGCCACTTCTGGCAAACCAGAGCAGCGCACGGAAATGCTGTTTACCTTCCCGCTGGAGCGGTACCTATTTATCTACTTGCACTTTGACATGCTCTCGAACTGCTAGGTTGGCAGGAGCAGGGACCGAGCAATGGGAGCTCACCCCGTCGCGGGAATTCGAACCGCTGACTTTCTGATCGGCAAGTCCTAGGCTCTGTGGTTTAACCCCCAGCGCCACCCGCATCCCGTTTTAAGGATAGGTGAACACTTATATATGTTTGCCTCAGAAAACCACAGGGTCAAATCCAGTGTAGTGACAAATCCAGAAGTGCAGGGTCTCTTCATGAAATATTTTCATAGCACATTTGTGAGTACCAATTAATTTATTTTATTATTTATTATTATTATTCCTTCCATCTGACTGGGTTGCCCCAGACACTCTGGGAGGCTCCCAATAAAATATTAAAAAACACAGCACAACATCAACCATTAAAATGCTTCCCTGAACAGGGCTGCCTTCAGATGTCTTCTAATAGTTGTTCATCTGTTTGACATCTGGTGGGAGGGCATTCCACAGGGCGGGTGCCACTACTGAGAAGGCCCTCTGCCTGGTTGCCGGTAGCTTCAAGTCTCTCAGTGAGGGAACTGTCAGAAAGTCCTTGGCGCTAGATGTCAGTCCAGCAGCATAGCTAGTCGCTGGGGCGCCTGGGGCAGCGTGCCCAAGGCGGCGGGTGGACGCTACCCCCACGCCGCTGTCGTAGCCCTGTGCTGCCAGCCACAGCAGAGCTCAGTGGAGGGAGAAGCCAGCCAACCAGTCGAGTCTCAGGGGGGTACTTGCCTGGAGACAGAGTTCATATGCAAGGTCTGGTCCAGTCCAGTCCAATCCTAAGGTCAGGAGTATCTCAGTTCACATAGTCAGACAATCCGGGGGTAAAGAACACTGAGAGTCTAATGTCATGAGAAGCAAGAAGCAGCAAGGTTTGGCCAGGAACGATGAATGTTGTTTCCAGCAACTGACTATGGCTGCAAACCCTGCTTAAGAAAACTGGAGCCAACTGGTTCTCATCAGGAGCAAGAAGGCTGATCAGCAACAGGTGAAGCCAACTCCTGGACCATGACAGCCACCTTTTCAAGTGGTGCGGTTCCTGCAGGCACCCGAGCCATCGCGTCAGTCCTAGGAGAGACGCTTGGCTCGGGCGTGCTGCAGGCCCCATGGTAAGTGCCCCCCCGTAAGTTGTGCCCAGTGCAACCCATCCCCTCGCCCCCCTAGCTACACTGCTGTCTCAGTGCCTGGGGTGAACAATGGAAATGGAGACGCTCTTTCAGGTATACTGAGCCGAGGCCATTTAGGGCTTTAAAGATCAACACCAACACTTTGAATTGTGCTTGGAAACGTAATGGGACCCAGTGTAGATCCTTTAGGATCACTGTTATGTACAGTGGTACCTAAGGTTAAGTACTTAATTCGTTCCGGAGGTCCGTTCTTAACCTGAAACTGTTCTTAACCTGAAGCACCACTTTAGCTAATGGGGCCTCCCGCTGCTGCCGCGCCGCACCGCCGGAGCCCAATTTCTGTTCTTATCCTGAAGCAAAGTTCTTAACCTGAAGCACTATTTCTGGGTTAGCGGAGTGTGTAACCTGAAGCGTATGTAACCTGAAGTGTATGTAACCCGAGGTACCACTGTAGCCTTGATACAACCCAAACAGTTTGTGCTATCAGACTTGAAAGCACCATCCATCCATTTGGCACCATGGGCATGGCTCCCATTACAAAAACAGGAGCCAAAGTCCCCAATTCCACCTGCTGCTTGCAGAGATCCAGCAGTCGAAACCACGTCCGTCCGTCCCCTCACACACACACCTGTTTACATGCACGTTTCCTGGTTTACCGTTTCTATGCACAACAGCCCACACTGGGTCAGAGTAACTCTGTCACTCTGTCTCCAATCAGCTTAAAATGGTATCAAAAACTGAGGCGCTGTGCCTCATCCGAATGATTAATTTGAATGTCAAAATACGCTGTGCAAAATACACTATCTGTCATATTGTAGGTCCTATTGATGTTTCTTATCACATTCATCAAAAACAGTTGTAATTAATCCTGTGTTTACTAGTCTAATCCCTTCACAGTTATTACTTCTTCTTTTTCTAAAGCAGCATTAATTTCCTGAGTCTCTCTGCATCACGACTCGGTTTCTTTTCTTTAATCAGATCAACAAAATTAAAAGGCCTTCTTCCGATACATGAATATATATTTTTCCTGCTGCGAAAGAGAAGTGAAAATTATACGCACTTGTTTCTTTCCTACGGCAAGTGTGAGGGCTGTATTTTGCTCTGGAAGCCTTTGAGCATGGGCTCACGTAGGCAAACAACGTATGAATAGGACAGCCACTGATGGCCAACAACAACCCCTGTCACCATGTTGGCATATTCCCCAGCTATCACAGTCGGAGGAAATTGCTTCTGGCTATATCTGCAGTCAAGGCATTGACGCATTACATTTTCGGCGTGAAAATACAGTCCCAGGGGATCCAAAACAAAAGGAATTGTTTGAACAGGCAAGACTAAAGTTAGTTGTGCGACTGAGGCCTGTTAACTTGAAGACTGGTGTGCACTACACTCTTGCACTAAACCTACATGTGATGATAGATAGGGGGTTTTCTTTTCTGGAAATGCCTTTCTCTCCCTATTAAAAAGAGTAAGTGATTAGCTGTTTTGTATAAAAGCGCATCTTTTGGGACGCGGGTGGCACTGTGGGTAAAACCTCAGTGCCTAGGGCTTGATGATCGCATGGTCGGCGGTTTGAATCCCCGCGGCGGGGTGCGCTCCCGTCGTTCGGTCCCAGCTCCTGCCCACCTAGCAGTTCGAAAGCACCTCAAAGTGCAAGTAGATAAATAGGTACCACTCTGGCAGGAAGGTAAATGGCGTTTCCGTATGCTGCTCTGGTGCCGGCTCGCCAGAGCAGCTTCGTCACGCTGGCCACGTGACCCGGAAGTGTCTCCGGACAGTGCTGGCCCCCGGCCTCTTAAGTGAGATGGGCGCACAACCCTAGAGTCAGACACGACTGGCCCGTACGGGCAGGGGTACCTTTACCTTTTACCTATAAAAGCGCATCTATAGTTCATCACCCCGTTAGTCACTCATCACTCATCTGGGTGGAATATTAATGATGATGATGATGATGATGTAAGAGGAGCTCCCTATTTTCATTGGTTAAGTGTTTGAGGGTATGTCGACTACTTTTAACAAAAGGGCTGGTACTGTGCTGTTTTTATTGTAATTATTTGTATGGTTTTGACAGATCTTTACACACACAGAGAGAGAGAGAGAGAGAGAGAGTTGTGTGTGTGTGTGTGTGTGTGTGTGTGTGTGTGTGAGAGAGAGAGAGAGAGAGAGAGAGAGAGAGAGAGAGAGAGAGAGAGAGAGAGAAATTTAATTGTATTATCACAGAACCATGGAATCATAGAGCTGGAAGAGACCCGAGAGTCACTTAGTCCAATCCTCTGCCATGCAAGAATCTCAGCTAAAGCATCCATGACAGATGGCCAGACAACCTCTGCTTAAAAACTCCAAGGAAGGAGAGCTCACAGCTTCCCAAGGGAGACCGTTCCACTGTTGAACCGCTCATAAACATTTTCCGTATGCTTAGGTGGAGTTTTCTTTCTTGCAAAGTGAAGCCATTGGTTCGAGTCCTACCCTCCAGACCATGAGAAGACAAGCTTGTTCCCTCTTCCATGTGACAGCCCTTAAGATATTTGAAGATGGCTATTATATCTCCTCTCAGTCTCCTCTTTTCCGGGCTAAACATATCCAGCTCCTTCAAGTGCTCCTCATAAGGCTTGGTTTCCAGACCCTTGATCATTCTGAACACCCTCCTCTGTACGTGCTCCAGCTTGTCAACATCCTTTTTTTAAAATTGCAGTGCCCAGAATATGAGGGGTGAGGAATCTGTGGCCCTCCAGATTGGCACTTACCTATCTGATATGTTATGTCAGAGGACTAAGAAAACTCATTTCACTGTGGCACTCATGTGGCCAAATGCACAATCTCTCCCTGCCCTGAGAGAGCAGCAGTCTCTTCAAGTGGGATACAAGCATCTTCCCCCCACCCAGTCTTTGAACAAGGCCTGGGAACACTGTCAAAGGAGATGCCTCCCTCTTTCCACTTCTGTGTGTGGACTGAAGCATCAGGAGCCCTCATCAGCTCCCTTCTCCCATTGTGTTTTCTTCTTTTGTCTATTCTACCTGGAATGCCTGGAATTTTTGTGCCCATTTTGCTAAGAATTTCTTGCTTTTCTGCTCATTGGGGTCCCCCCCCCCATCTTCCCATTTCATTTTTCTACACGCCTAGGTTTTCTTTTAATCTAAATGATCTATCCACCACATTTTCTCATTTGCTTTTAATTTCCAGTAAATAACAGGGCTGTTACATCATGATTGAGATATTTTATTTTATTTTTTTGGAGGGGGAACAAGACTGCCTTTCCTGAAATCATTAGACAGGACTTTGAAGGAACTATTTTGGGAGTTACACATCATGACTCATCGTGACTTAACGGACAGGACCTTTATGCAGGACCTTGTGGGAGGGGTGTGAAGAAGAAGAAGAAGAAGAAGAAGAAGAAGAAGAAGAAGAAGAAGAGGAGGAGGAGGAGGAGGAGGAGGAGGAGGAGGAGGAGGAGGAGGAGGAGGAGGAGTTTGGATTTTATATCCCACTTTATCACTATCCTAAGGAGTCTCAAAGCGGCTAACATTCTCCTTTCCCTTCCTCCCCCACAACAAACACTCTGTGAGGTGAGTGAGGTTGAGAGACTTCAAAGAAATGTGACTAGCCCAAGGTGACCCAGCAGCTGCATGTGGAGGAGTGGAGACGTGAACCTGGTTCACCAGATTATGAGTCTACCGCTCTTAACCACTACACCACACTGGCTGTGAGCAGACAATCTATTGGGGATGTTCTAAGGATCCCTATGCCAAATGTGGCTCTAGGGCAGACTTCCTCAACCTCGGTCCTCCAGATGTTTTTGGCCTACAACTCCCATGATCCCTAGCTAGCAGGACCAGTGGTCAGGGAGGATGGCAACTGTAGTCTCAAAACATCTGGAGGGCCGAGGTTGAGGAAGCCTGCTCTACGGAGTTGATTTCTGCTCTGTTAGCAGGAGTGGTAGCATGGAAATTCCCTTTATGGTAAAAAGCTTTGGTTTTTGCTACCTTATTAATCAGACTCCCTCTGTCAATCAACTGCTTAGGTTACTCCACTCTAATTATCCTCCGTGTATTAGCTTTGCACTCTGTGCTTTTGCATAAATTCTTTCCTTCTTGTATTTTCTAAAACAAAGGCATTTGGGTGAAGGAATAAGGATAGAGGGGTTTTGTCATTAAATGGATACGGATTTGCTATTATAACCAGCATGCAAAGGCAACTTTTTACCGATCCGAAGTATCGCCCTCGTATGTTGCATTTCAGACTAGAAGCCTTACATCCATCTGGCAGAGAGCAAGACTGCCCCCTTTTGGAACTTTAAAGCCCAGAGCTCTGTGCCCTGCAAAGTATTTCTTAATCCCTTCTCAAGATGTGCGCCTCACCGAGGGATTGGTTGCATTTCCTACTGTTGCCTTATACTGTGATTTTTCTTGCATTCCTTAATAAAGGAATAGACAGAGAAGAATTCAGCTCTTCTTTGCCAGCCACCGCAGAAGTCTACAAGTGAGTTAAAAGGTGAACCTTCCAAGGAATGCAGCAATGAAAACTGGAATATATTATTTTGCCCATTATATTCCCAGTTGAATAATTGTATTAAGCAGCCACTAGAGACAGGAAACTGCTCTTATTTTTGCTGAAGATTCAAAAGACGCCTTCAAGAAATGTTAAAACATGATTAACCAAGAAACTAACTTCCAATTCCCCCCCCCCCAAAAAAAATAAAATAGCTCCAAAACACAATTATTATTTTCCTATCCATATTTAACAGGGAAAACACTCAAGGTCCTAAATGGAATATTTGATTGTCAGCATTTTCAAACTAGGCAATTTTAAACATTTCAATGATGATTCTGAAACACCAAAAGAAGGCATTTTATTGGAACTTGTTTGCTAAACTGTATAAATTACTGAACAAATAAGGTGTTTAGCTGGATATAGTTATGTTATTTATGATAACAGGAAGCACACAGTACCAAACGCAAGACAGGTTTGCCATATTTTATTCCTCAAAACAACCCTAGGTTGAAGGATTATAGCTGACCGAAGGTCACCAAGTGAACATTATTACTGACCAAAGATTGAAGCACGATTATGCTCTTAAGTCTTAAAAGCCACAGTGCCCGATTCTGGTATGATGGCCGATTGTAAATTATGTTTTTGCATATCATAATAAACAGATCAATTGATCTAAATGTTTTCTCAGTTGCCTAAAACACGGTCTGGAGTGTTGCCCAGTATATGCCATGTCCACCTTTAGAGCAAATGACCTCATGAGATTTTGAATTCATTTCAAAAAGCTACAGACTTTCCTCCTTCCCACAAAAAAAGGCTAAGGTGTTGAAGCAGAGCTTCCTTCCACCACTGCTCCTAGCTTCCATTATGTATGTATAGTTATTCTGTTTTTTAAAAAATCAGTGCTGGGGCTTGCAGCACCCACGCATAAGGAGCCAATCGTTTTCACCCATGTTTCATCTGTGCACAGTCCTGAACAAGTCGAAAGCCACTTGCCAAACTCATGTGTCAGGGAACTGCCATCAGAGCAAAGAGGAGCGGTAAGGCTCCCCAATGAGGCCGGAGAGGGAACCAGCAGGGAGAGAGGGGAAGCTCCCACTGGGGAAAGAAATCAGAGTGACGCCAGGAAGAAAGGGGAGGCTGAGAGAACTTCGGAGGGAAGGCTCCGAGACTCTTCCAGTGAGATCAGCGGGGAGAGCGCAGGACCTCCGCTTGGCACGCCTACTCTGCGCAGAAGGCTTCCGCGCAGAGAAGCTAGGCGGAGACTTGCGGTCAAATAACTTTTATGCTGGAAGAAGTTCAGGAAACGTCCACTGACGGATTCTGCCAGCGACTGAGACAGTCGAGTATAAGGGCTGTCCAGTCAGGGAAAGGTTTAGCTACACAAGCAGCTCGGAGCAGTTTATGGCTTACGCACAAGCAACCCCAATTCCCATTACATCATGTTTAGGACATGCATCTGAAAATGTGTCAAAATTTGACACCTTCAGGTAAGTGCGGATGAACCTGCCAATTTTGGCTTCTCATTTTTCCAACCAATTTGCCCCATTTCCACAACCACTTGGTTTCTTCCCCCACCCCCTTTCAAGAGTCCACATTCTGCACACATTTCTCCGATAATGTGTGTGTAGGAGGGGTTGTAGGCCATTTTGCAAGCAATTCCCCCAACTTTCACCAACATATGCAGTTTTATACACATTTTTTGGGAGGGTAGAGCACGGCATGATGGCAAACCTAGACAGCATCTTAAAAAGCAGAGACATCACCTTGCCAACAAAGGTCCGTATAGTTAAAGCTATGGTTTTTCCAGTAGTAATGTATGGAAGTGAGAGCTGGACCATAAAAAAGGCTGATCGCTGAAGAATTGATGCTTTTGAATTATGGCGCTGGAGAAGACTCTTGAGAGTCCCATGGACTGCAAGAAGATCAAACCTCTCCATTCTTAAGGAAATCAGCCCTGAGTGCTCACTGGAAGGACAGATCCTGAAGCTGAGGCTCCAATACTTTGGCCACCTCATGAGAAGAGAAGACTCCCTGGAAAAGACCCTGATGTTGGGAAATATTGAGGGCACAAGGAGAAGGGGACGACAGAGGATGAGATGGTTGGAAAGTGTTCTCGAAGCTACGAACATGAGTTTGACTAAACTGCGGGAGGCAGTGGAAGACAGGAGTGCCTGGCGTGCTCTGGTCCATGGGGTCACGAAGAGTCGGACACAACTATATGACTAAACAACAACAGAGCACGGCATCTTCACATCCAGAAAAATATGGATTTTGGTCCACGTATTGATTCAAGAAGGAGAAAGTAGGACCAAACGGATTTCTCCCCCATTTCTATTTACAGGCCAGTTGCCAATGTTCATTTTAGGAACATGTGCCAGGGAAAGGAACATGAATAGAAAGCACCTGCATGATGAACAATGGAATACCATGACTTAATTTGAGCAAGAGCTCATTAACTCTTCTTTCTCAGTTCTCAGTCCCTCTTCTGAGCTTTGGAACACCTGAAGACATAGCAACATTGAGTCTGGTGTGTGTGTGTGTGTGTGTGTGTGTGTGTGTGTGTGTGTGTGTGTGTTTAAGGGGCGGATGAATCTTTGCAGACGTTCAGAATTCATTTTGCTCACCAATAAGCAAACAGCAGACCCTTTGCATGCATCTGTTTAATAATTGCTCATTTTATCTTGTTTATCAGTCACCTTTCAGAGTTGCCCCTCTCAAACAGACAACAAAAATGCAGGGGTAGAGGGAAGAATATAAAAGTCTAAATAGCATGGCTTCCATAGCTCCACAGTCTCTCAAACAAAGAAGAACAGGGAAATCAAATTGGACCATCTTCCAGATATATGAGGCTCTTGGGCAGGACAGCCAATCTAGGTTTTGCTGCCTGAGGCAAAGAACATGATTGCACCCCTCCTTTCCAAGTACAGAAGCTAGCTGGACTAATACTCCCAACTCTGTCAATGGCATAGCATCTTCTCCACTGCACCTGAGGGTAGCAGGATAGCTGATGGGATGCCTGGCCCTTAAGGTTAAAAAAAGGTAAAGGCAGAGGACCCCTGGAAGGTTAAGTGCAGTCAAATTCAACTATGGGGTGTGGTGCTCATCTCACTTTCAGGCTGAGGGAGCCAGTGTTTGTCCACAGACAGTTTTCCAGGTCATGTGACCAGCATGACCAAATCACTTCTGGCGCAATGGGACACCATGACGGAAACCAGAGCGCATGAAAAAGCTGTTTACCTTCCCGCCGCAGCAGGACCTATTTATCTACTTGCACTGGTGTGCTTTTGAACTGCTAGGCCTCGGTCCAGTATATCTGAAGGAGCGTCTCCTCCCCCATCGTTCTGCCCGGACACTGAGATCCAGCTCCGAGGGCCTTCTGGCAGTTCCCTCACTGCAAGAGGCCAAGTTACAGGGAACAAGACAGAGGGCCTTCTTGGTAGTGGCACCCGCCCTGTGGAACGCCCTCCCATCAGATGTCAAAGCGATAAACATCTACCTGACATTCAGAAGACATCTGAAGGCAGCCCTGTTCAGGGAAGTTTTTAATATGTGAAATTTTAGTGTATCTTTCATCTTTGTTGGAAGCCACCCAGAGTGGCTGGGGAAACCCAGCCAGATGGGCGGGGTACAAATAATAAATTATTATTATTATTATTATTATTATTATTATTATTATTATTATTATTGGTTGGCAGGAACTAGGACAGAACAATGGGAGCTCGCTCCATCACACGGATTCAAACCGCCAACCTTCTGATCGGCAATCCCAAGATGCTCAGTGGTTTAGGCCATAGCGCGACCCGCATCCCACCAGTGACCCACCTGTGAGGCACACACTCTGATCTCCAGCAGGAGGGAGTGGCCATTGTAAAGTTGGGAGGATTGGCTGTGGGAGCTGCCTCTGCTGACCTTAGAACCTGTTGTTGGTGGTATTTGCCTCATTCTGCCTAATAGTAGGGCCGGTCCTGTTAACCCTTACTAAGAAGAAGAAGAAGCAGAAGAAGAAGAAGAAGAAGAAGAAGAAGAAGAAGAAGAAGAAGAAGAAGAAGAAGAAGAAGTAGTTTGGATTTGATATCCCGCTTTATCACTACCTGAAGGAGTCTCAAAGCAGCTAACATTCTCCTTTCCTTTCCTCCCCCACAACAAACACTCTGTGAAGTAAGTGGGGCTGAGAGACTTGTGTGACTAGCCCAAGGTCACCCAGCAGCTGCATGTGGAAGAGCGGAGACGCAAACCCGGTTCACCAGATTACGAGTCTACCGCTCTTAACCACTACACCACACTGGCTCTCCACACCACACTGGCTCTCTCAAAGAGAGCTTTTCTCTGGACAGCAAGTCAATCCACATGCCATATTAAAAACAAACAAACTCTAGTTTGGCAAATAATGTAGAGTTGAAGGCAAAATAAGGTAAAGGGTAAAGGGACCCCTGACCATTAGGTCCAGTCGTAACCAACTCTGGGATTGCGGCGCTCATCTCGCTTTATTGGCCGAGGGAGCTGGTGCACAGCTTCCGGGTCATGTGGCTAGCATGACTAAGCCGCTTCTGGTGAACCAGAGCAGCGCACGGAAATGCCGTTTACCTTCCTGCCGGAGTGGTACCTATTTATCTACTTGCACTTTGACATGCTTTTGAACTGCTAGGTTGGCAGGAGCAGGGATCCAGCAATGGGAGCTCACCCCGTCGCGGGGATTCGAACCGCCGACCTTCTGATCGGCAAGTCCTAGGCTCTGTGGTTTAACCCACAGCGCCACACCCGTCCCTCGAAGGCAAAATACCCCTTTGGTAATTTTTCATAACAGTATCTGTACCACCAACCATGTGCAGTTCAGCCCACCGCTCCCCCAAGAGCAAATTGGTGCTGCAGCGAATTGCCCTGGCCTCAACCTTGCTTCCTGCATCTTCCATTTTTCTAATGTAGCATAATGGTGCTATGATCAGCAATTAAGCCCAGATGTTTTCCATAAATGCAAAGCTGTTGTCCGCGGCATTTCTGTCAAAACTGGCAGAGGACCAAAGCTTCACACAAAGTCTAGAAAAATAAAATAAAATTAGGAACGACACCCTATTAAAATAAAACCAAACAAAAATGAAACGAAATGAAAGCCTAGTATTTTACGGGAAAGCTGCACAGCACATAGAAAGAGGCAGATGAGCGAGGGGAAAGCAGCCTTCTAAGAAAAGAACGCTTTCCATAGATTTCTCCCAGGGGGAGAATGAAATCCTGATCAGGGGGAATGAAATCCTTCATTCGGCGAAGGATACAAAGCTTGGCTGCGTGGATTTCATGACCTTGAGGCAAACCCTGAGCCATTGATTTCAAAAGGAGATACTATACACTGGATTTTAGCTTTTATGTGCCAGGTCTTTGCACTGCATTTTTAAAAAAAGGAATATTGATTTCTCCCTTTATGAATCTCATTTACTAATGATGTCGGGGGGGGGGGCTGTGCTGGGCACCCTCTCAAAGCTTCCAAAGTCTGTGTGGGTGCTCACCAGGGGCATTTGCTGTGTTGTTGTTGTTGATATTATCATTACCATCATCATCACCACCATCATTATTATTATTATTGCCTGCTATCTGTTGTGCTGTTGATGGTTTTCTTTTTATCACAGTTTGCTCATATATATATATATATATATATCTGGAGCAAAGTGGTGTTTTTCTGTGAATCCATGGTGATTCAGGGGAGAAGAGGGTGCCTTTGTGCAGGAATGAAAGGTCAATGAAAGGCCTTTGTGGTTGAACCTGGGCAAAGAGCCTGAATTTGAGATGGGAGCTGTGTCCATCTTTTCCAACATGAGAGGTAGAACTTTGCTTGGGGGGGGGGGGATGCAGAAAAGGAAGACGGTCACTACTAACAAGAACCTAACGCTCAAAGCCACAGGCAGCAGGCCTCATCCTGATCATTGCTGATTTACACCGCTCAAAACCAAACTAAAGTCTTTCATAGCCCGTTCTTGATAGCAGTGATTCTCAATAGCTTTACACTATCTCCTACTGTTATCTCTTTGAATACACAACAATTTTCCTCCTCCTCCTCTCCCAATCAGTAGAAAGCACTGTAGCCTTTGGAAGACTATCCAGTTAATTGTGGCTTGTGCGTAGTCTCCCACAGAAAAGAGGCTACTTCAAAGCTAAGATGTTACCCAACTTAAAAACACAGATGGGGGAAATGTTTTCTTTACATTACTCTCCCATTTCTTGAGTCATATGAGCAAATCAAGTGATACTCGTGTTTGCAAGATGTTCTGCACATGAGGTGCATGTGTGTGTATTTAAGGATTTATCTCTCTCACTGGTGAGCTACCAAGTATATTTTAATAACCAAATTGAAGGAGTAACTAAGAAAGGAGAATGCAACTGTTGGCACCAAAACAGGGAACTGAGAAGGCACAATCAGTCTTTCCTGCTATCGTGAGATGGATTGTATTTCTATTTAACCTATAGAAATTTAAAATCTGCACTGATATGTTTTTATTAGCACCTGCAAAATTCATGCAAATCTGTATCCACAATGCACATGGAGGTAAAAGGTAAAGGATCCCTGGACGGTTAAGTCCAGTCAATGGTGACTCTGGGGTTGCGGCACTCACCTCACTTTCAGGCCGAGGAAGCCGGCGTTTGTCCACAGACAGCTTTTTGGGTCATGTGGCCAGCATGACTAAACCGCTTCTGGCTCAACGGAACACCATAATGGAAACCAGAGCACACAGAAATGCCGTTTACCTTCCCACCACAACAGTACCTATTTATCTACTTGCACTGGTATGCTTTCGAACTGCTAGGTTGGCAGGAGCTGGGACAGAGCAAGGGGAGCTCACTCCATCACAGGGATTCGAACCGCCAACCTTCTGATTGGCAAGCCCAAGAGGCTCAGTGGTTTAGACCACAGCGCCACCCTCATAATTCTCTCCCTCTGCCAAAATGAAACACATGTGCACAAGCCTGACATTGTTCTGTGCAAGATGGTCTCTGTATCCTTTCCCATGATACCCAAAGCTGGAGATGCAAGGTTTTTGCTACATCTGATGGTAAATTCTATACACATCATCAGAACCACACTCTCACTTCTACAAATTTCTCAGAGACAGCTCTAATGTTTTGACATGCTCTAACTGGGACTTAGCAAGCAGACTTTTCCACTCATAATCCCTGTTATTTGCAGTTTTGCTGAATTGTGAGAACACAACAGCAGATTTTCATAAATAGCTTGAAGATAACATTGAGGACGGAAACACAAAGGTTTCCTAATAGCGATAAAGGAACAATCACTGCCAAAGACCCTGTCATTACATTCTATGGAGGTGGCCACTGAAATTATGGGTACCATCGAGAGAACACTTAACATTTTGCTATTGTCAAAGCATTTAATTGCATCCTCAAAAACTATTCAGTCCTCAGTATTTAATCATGCCACAATCTCCTGGTGATTTGCAACTGGAAGTATCAGGCAAAATTATTTAGCCACTTATTTCTTAAGCCATGTTGTGATTACAGACATGTGCAGTAACCAGGAGAGGTTATTATGGGCTACCAAGTGTTTTTTCAAGCAATCTTTTGCAGTGTGACAGTTCTGAAGGTGTTGTCCATGACTCTTGCCATTTTCCTCGCAGCCGGACAGAAATTTCCAGATATGAGCTGTAGCTTGGAGGTAGAGCACACCTTCTACATGCAGAAGGTTTCAGGTTCAATCCCGACACTTCCAGTTAAAAAGAAAAAGGAAATAGAGAAGCAAATAAACGGAATGGCTTCTGAGTCCCAGGGGGGCTGCTACCAGTCTGAATATGACTTGAGGGACAAACAGTCTAGACTTGTACGAGGCAGAAACCATAATCTCTGCTTCTGCACATGCATAGGTAACGGTAATGCTGCCTTTTCTTTTCTTTTCGCCTGAATATCTAAAAACCGCAAAGCTGTTGTCGCATAGCAATTATGAACACAAACCGAGTAAGCCCCTCATTTAAGCCTCAGCCACAAATTCACTTGATGGACTAGGTTAACCATTTTTTCTACATGTATAGGTCTGGCTCTCATGACATGCTAAGCCAGGCACCCCCAAACTCGACCCTCCAGCTGTTTTGAGACTACAACTTCCATCATCCCTAGCTAACAGGACCAGCGGTCATGGATGATGGGAATTGTAGTCCCAAAACAGCTGGAGGGCCAGATTTGGGGATGCCTGTGCTAAGCCAAGTGTTGGCTTAGTAAGACAATGAGCATGTACAGGCTCTCAGGAAAGAGCTCACAACCATTTTACTCCTCTTCGGTCCTTTTTGCTGCTGCAGTCATACCCTCCAACATTTCTCTGATGAAAATAGGGACATCCTTCCTATTCAAATAGGGACATCCTATTCTATTTTATTATTTATACCCCACCCATTTGACTGGGTTGCACCAGCCCCTCTGAGCGGCTTCCAACATATATAAAAACATAGTAATACATTAAACATTAAACATTTTAAAAAAAACCTTCCTATACAAGCTGCCTTCAGATATAAAGTTGTATAGTTACTTATCTCCTTGACTCAGGAGTCACATATCTCCATACCCTCCAACATTTCTCTGATGAAAATAGGGATGTCCTAAGGAAGAGTGGGATATTCTGGGATCAAATCAGAAACTAGGACGGCTTCTGTAAATCCGGGAATGTCCCTGGAAAATAGGGACATTTTGAGGGTCTGACAGTGCCAAGCTGAGTAAAGATAAGGTTTGGCCAAACCAGGGCTTGTGGTTAAGCACTCTCCTCACAAACCATGAGCTATAACCAGTACTATTTTTCTAGAAAAAGATGTGCCGGAACTCACCATCAATGCCTCCCTTGTTCTCTTATAATGGCAATGGTGCCCACCTGAGAGGCGTTATGGAGCTAACCAAGAACAAGCTTTGGCTGCAGCTTGTGATTAGCGAAGAAAGAGCCTTATGAACCCCGGTTTGGAAAACTTTCTGAGGCAAATATTGACTTGGGTTAGCGAAAGAACCCAGGGAGGAGCAGAGACAGTAAGCACACTTCCATGGACTCACTAACCCAAGGCGTGAACCAGGCCATAATATGGGAAACAATACGGACCTAGAGTAAAGGATATTACTTGCTGCGCTACTATATGAAGTACCCAGGAACAGCATCTTACAATTACTCAGTTACTTCTACTTTCACTACAGGCAACAGCTTTCCATGTGCTATATTCCACCATGCAGTAAATGTATATAAATCTGGATTCCACAACATGCGGTAATCTGAAACTACCTCAAAGGACTGGCTGGGACTGAAATAGCTGCTTCGGCTCAATATGAAGGCTTGATCTAGCCCAGTAGGACTGTTGCTCCCCACTTTTTAAACAAGTGAGTTCATTCCCATGCCGTATATGGGAAAACTGCTTCTAAACTCCCCTTGTTTTCAAACCACCCCTTATTCCTTTTCATGTACAAGGTACTTTGTGAATGGCCCCATGGATTTTATATTGACTGAATGGGGATGTGCATTGCTGGCAATTCCCTGGGACATTAGTCCTCCAGGCAGAAAAGGAACGAAAGCAGGAAAAGGAGGCACAGGAAGGTGGAATCAGCTGCCATGCATAATTGCTCCCATCCACTCTGCTTATATCCCAGAGCGTTCTCCAAAGCATTGGGACGTTCAGCAACTGTGGCAGATGGAGAGACAGGCAATGTTGGTGGCTCCTATTCATACTTCTCTCACTTTTGTCACAATGACCCCCTTTCCTTGGTTTTCCACAAAACAAAAGGAAGCCAGGTTCCAAATTTGCTTTTGGTTACCCCAAACTCACAACACCTATTTTTATTATCATTCTTTGTAGTATTTATTGTTGTTTTTCACTTTCAAGATCTTTTGCTTCTATTAATCTAGTCTCCGGTATCAGGCTTCAGGCCCGGAGACCGACAACACCTATTTTTATAAGATCAATGAATGCTTGTCTTTTTTATAGGAGTGTCAGCTATTGCAAGGTTCAATATAAATATGCCACATGTAATTATTTGCAAATTTTACTTTCCTTCCTTCCCTCTCTCTCTCTTTCTTTTTCTTTCTTTCTTTCTTTCTTAAAAAGGGCAACCCTTCAGTAAAAGTATCAGAGTGGCATACAACAAAATATTAAGGACAGCAATATGAAACCACAATTAAAATGAGTACAAAGGAGAGAGAGAGAGAGAGCTCAGAACCTATTATGGGGAATGTTCAAGCCATTGTTTTTCTTGTCTCAAAGAGACTTCACCATTACCAGAAGTTCAAAAATTCCTAATCTAAGACACTGGCCAATTTTCACTTTAGAAAAAGCTGTCCTATAAAGTCTGCATGAAGCCTGACTCATTTCCCTAAATGCTGCGCAATGTCTACTTTAGTGAAGATCACTGGCAAAAAGGAGAATTTCTATGAGCACATACACTTTGATGTCAAATCATCAGAGCATGCTTTTTCTTAAATGCAATTCTCTTAGACTTTTAGGCACAATTCCACTAGACATACAAGTTTTTCAATTAATTTTAAATCAGAAAAAGGCTGGTCCCCTTCCCCCCTCTACCAGGTACTATATATTGCATCCCTTAAAAGTAAAGCCAAGTCCCTTCGTATCTCATAACATTAGTCTTATGATAAAAATCTGAAACCGTGGTTCTTCATTCTTTCAAGAACTTGGGGGGAAATGCTTTCAGAGCCTTGAGGCATGGGCATAGCCAGGGGGCAGCTGCCCCCTAAACCAAGTAAATAAATAAAAATACTTAACTGACCAATCAAATCACAACACAGATAGCTCGGTTCTGCTGCCCACCCCCCAAAAAAACCCCATACATACTGGCTAACCACAAGAGGCAAGGTTTATGGCTACAAGGATTAATGCCGCCTTGATAGTGAGACCTGCCTCCCCCACCCCAGACTTTGCAAGTGTCCCTATTTTCCAGGGACAGTCCTGGATTTACAGAAGGCATCCCAGTTTCTGATATGATCCCAGAATGTCCCTCTTTTCCTTAGGACGTCCCTGTTTTCATTGGAGAAATTTTGGAGGTTATGGGAGGACATCCCTATTTTATTTTTATTTTTTTAAAGAAACCCCAATAAATATTTTTTGCTACATTTTGTTCAGGCCTCTGTTTCCAATCTGCTAGGCACTGTGGGAGACCTGCTAACCCCAGATGTACTGACATTTATTTACTTTTAATTTTAAATACAGGGAGCTTGAAAGAAGCCCTGATGTGTCCTTGGGCTTTCCTTTATTGCAACCCGATTAGCTTCACTGCTAGGTGATAAACTATCATAAATGTATCTTGCATTAAAGAATAGATGCCCCCTCCTTGGCTTTTCCCTTCATGATAAATGCATTATGAAATTGAAAGGCTCTTCTCAAAGATAGAAGGCCATGACCAGCAAGACTTTGATCCGGAGTTTTGTTAAGAACTCTTGACACAAATGAAAGGTCTGCAACTTGGATAAGAAGTATCTTATCCTTCCTCCAACCCGATAATAAGATACAGTAGTTTCATTTTGCAAACACACAATAAAGCTAGTCTCGAGACAGCAGGCACTATAAAGGCTGAGTCTGTTGATTCAAGTGTCTTCCCAGCTGCCACAATGGGGAATGTAGGCCCAAGCCCTGCTAAATTTTGGCTCTTGCGTTGCCAGAGTAGGTCACAGGGTGACGACTGTGGTTAGCCACTGTATATGTTAAGGGTTATTAATGCTTTAGTCAAAATGGAAAAGGGGGAAAAAATAAGTAGAACCAAAGAAAACAGGCTGTGGCTTTCTTTGGCCACAAATTTGTTTGGGTTTAAATAAACCAGATTGATTCCATAGCCCTTAAAGCAACCAACATTCCCACTGACAGGTGCTAATGACGTATCAGATTTGTACCTGAGGCATATACATTGAATTATACCTGTTTGAATACTGTTACCCACTCTGAACAACTCAGACCTCCAAGTATGCCTTTTCCAGGGACAGTCCTGGATTTACGGAAGCCTTCCCAGTTTCTGATTTAATCCTGGAATGTTCCGCTTTTCCTTAGGTCGTCGCTATTTTCATCGGAGAAATGTTGGAGAGGGTATTGAGTTATGCAATCCCCAAGCCAAGGAGATCAGTAACCATACAACTTCAGAATCATACAACCATATAAATTCAGAAGACATCTGAAGGCAGCCCTGTATGGGGAAGTTTCTTAATGTTTAATGTTTTGTTATTTTTTAATATATTGAAAGCCGCCCAGAGTGGCTAGGGCAACCCAGTCACATAATCTGGACCTGGGCTTCCAAGGTTTCTAGCTTACTTTCCAACCAGCGACATGTTGGCTCATTTGTTTGACCTGGTGCTTTTTATTTGAGTTATCTGCTCTCAGCAACTGTAGTTAATGTTTAGTGTGCCATGCTTAATGACATCACCAGGGACACAAAGTGTGTACACACACACACACACACACAGAGAGAGAGAGAGAGAGAGAGAGAGAGAGAGAGAGAGAGATTTCACACACACATTTCCGAAAGGGCAAGATTTAATCGCAGAACCAAGATGCACATCAAACTTCTTTGTTAAAAAGGCTGTCACATAAAATAGCTGTTGAACTGCATTCAACTCTGGATCCCGTCGCTATTCAAGAGGAGCTGTGCAATTAAATCCTGCCAAGCATATTTCCTACCAACCTACCTGCTTTTTAAAAAGTTAGCTCTTTCCTCCATTACATGCAATTACAACCAGTAAGGCTGTGGACCGGAGAGTCTTTGTCAGTTAAAGCACCAGGGAATTTCCATTGTGCTTTATCTAAAGTGTAAGCTAATAAGCAAGACTAGCTACAGAATGCATCCCGTAGCTGCAAGTTGATTTGATTATATATTGCACAGAGGGAATGCAATGACTTTATCACAAAAGTTCCCTTACAATCTGTGAAACAGCAAGCCAGTAACCCGAAGGTTACCTTGACTATACATCTTTTGTATGTATGAGAAAACAGGAAATCAGCATGTGAACGTTTTCAGAAGAGCCAGGAGTCAGATGCAGGAGGAATTGCGCTGTGTCTCTTGAAGGGCAGAAGTTTTATACTATTTTTTTTGTTGTCTTAAAAGCATATGGAATATCTGAGACAATCACTGAAGAACCAAACCACTCACCCTATATCTAATCTAATCTAATCTAATCTTATCTATCTATCATCTATTCCAGGCATAGGCAAACTTGCCTCCAGATGTTTTGAGACTACAATTCCCATCATCCCTGACCACTGGTCCTGTTAGCTAGGGATCATGGGAGCTGCAGTCCCAAAACATCTGGAGGGCCGAGTTTGCCTATGCCTGATCTATCCCATAATGCTTGAAAGCAAAGGTCCGATTCACACACACCTTTGGCATTTTTCACAATAAGAATGTGCATCGCCAAAGAGAGAGGACCAGAGATTTGCACAAAATTTGCATGTGCTGATTTATGTGTGTAGGGGCACATTTAGAAGTAATTGCTATACTTTAAATATTTAATTGTTCCACAATGGGAAAGATTATCATTTAATATTTATTTAATTAATCTGTAAACCACCCTATCCCCATAGATCTCGGGGCAGTCCACAGCATACAATCACAATACGAAAAACACAAAATACATACTGAAGGACAAAAAAAACCCAAACCAATAATCCATCCCTTCCACAACACATTTAAAAGGGCATTGGATGTCAAGCAGCCAAAGGCTTGGGTGAAGAGGAATGTTTTCCCTGGTGCCCAAAGGTGAAGGCACCAGCTGAACCTCCCTGGAGAGAGGATTCCACAAACGGGGAGCCACTGGAGAAAAGGACTGTTCTCGTGTGACCACCCTCCAGACCTCTTGTGGAGAAGGCACACGAAGAAGGACCTTAGAGGATGATCTCAGGGTCCAGGTAGGTTCATACTCTGGCTTAAACTCCACAGAAATGGCAGGCAGTGGTTCCCAATTAGCTAAGTACTGTAGACCCCCTGTTTTTCTAAAGCCAAGCCATGGATTCTCTACTTTTTAAATTTTTCATTTCTTATAGGGTTGCCATATTTTGAAGAGCAAAAAAGAGGACACCTTTACCAACTTCTCCTTTTAACTATGGCTTGCTATGACGACTCTCATTTTACATACCCATGAAAAAGAGGACGTGTCCTGGAAGAAGAGGACATATGGCAACCCTACGGGTATTTTTTGATATATGAATGGTGCTGAAGACCCCCTGAGTGGGTTATGCAGACCTCCTGAAGTCCATGGACCACCGCTTCGGGGAATGAATAAAATACACTTCTAGTTGGCTGAAGCTGCAAAGGGAAAAGTTACAAACCATAATCTGCCAGAAGGAGATTTCACCAGGATTCCTGAGAGAAACAAAAGTGCTGCAGTATCTCGAAAGTGATTTAATTTATACACACCATTAAGCCTTTAACAGGACTCCCCGAGGTTGCTCAAAGTCAGAGTAAACCATGTAAAACTCAAAAGTGATCAATAAAAACATTCATAAATGTTAGTCATAAGCTTAATCGTAGGTTGTTGTCTACTTCTGCAGATGCTCAAGACTCAAGAGTATAACTATGAACTGAAGATTTTTAACAGGAAAGCTTAAACCTTAAAAAAATAAAATGCCTAGCCTGCAACTGAAATGAAAAGCAGGCACCAGCTTTCTATGATTTCAACAATATCCTCCATAGGAATATTTTCACCTTCTTACCCATATATCCCCAGTCTGCCCAAAAGTCCAGGCCAGGGTGTTCCCAAATTTCCAGGTTAAATTTCAGCCCAGTCTCCTTAGGAGGCTACAGTCAACAGTGTGTTATTTTCAAACCCAACTTATCCAACGTGTGTGTGTGTGTGTGTGTGTGTGTGTGTGTGTGTGTGTGTAAAGGACCCCTGGACGGCTAAGTCCAGTCAAAGGCGACTATGGGGTTGTGGCACTTATCTCGCTTTCAGGCCCAGGAAGATGGCGTTTGTCCACAGACAGCTTTCCGGGTCATGTGGCCAGCAGGACTAAACCGCTACTGGCGCATGGAGGACCATGAAGAATGCCAGAATGCACGGAAACACCATTGACCTTCCCACCACAGCAGTACCTATTTATCTACTTGCACTGGCGTGCTTTCAAACTGCTAAGTTGTCAGGAGCTGGGACAGAGCAACGGGAGCTCACTCCGTCGCGGGGATTCGAACCGCCGACCTTCCGATCAGCAAGCCCAAGAGGCTCAGTGGTTTAGACCACAGTGCCACCTGCGTCCCTCTGTGTGTGTGTGTGTGTGTGTGTGTGTGTGTGTGTGTGTGAGAGAGAGAGAGAGAGAGAGAGAGAGAGAGAGAGGCCTCTTATCAATAACTGACCAATGTTATAGAAACACATCACCAGATTAATATTATTATATATTTATTTACACTCCACTCCCCCCCCCCCCCCCGGACAGGACTCAGTGCATGATTCTAGACAGCAAAATCACCTGCAAAGATTCATCACACACCTGCCAGTTGCTTTGGCAGGCTCATCACACACCTGCCAGTTGCTTTGGCAGGCATTTGGCCAAAAGATGTTGCAAAAACTTGAAAAACAAAAAAACCCAAACAAAGTAAATCCCCTGTAATACAAGTGAAGATATATGACTGTCTGTGAGCACTGATTACCCGGCAAAAAAGTCGGTGCAGAATATATTCCCTAAAATATAAATATTGAGAAGCATTGCAATATATAAATATGTATCAACTTTCAAGACCACCAACCACTAAATGCCAGTTGAAATCAATTGTCACATTGCTGTCAAATAACAAATACTGGAATAAACTAACATTGGATCCCAATGACTGGGTGAAGATTATATGAAAAATGCACAAGTACTAAATAAATGGAAGATATAACATACCCTCCAACATTCCATAGTAATAGCAGTAGTAGTTGTTGTTATTAATATTATTATTACCCACCCATCTGACTGAGTTGCATCAGCCACTCTGGGTGGCTTCCAACATATATTAAAAAATAATAAAACACTAAACATTAAAAACGTCCCTATACATGGCTGCCTTCATATGTCTTCTAAAGGTTGTTACTTATCTCCATATCCTCCATCATTTCTCTGATGAAAATAGGGACATCCTAGGGGAAAGTGGGGCATTCTGGGATCAAATCAGAAACCGGGACAGCTTCTGTAAATCTGGGACTGTTCCTGGAAAATAGGGACACTTGGAAGGTCTGATTTAAGACATCAAAATTTGCAACGTAAAATTATATATTGTTATGGGAGCAAATTTGTTTTGTGAATGGACCTGACTAAAAGAAGGCAATTTTTAATTGCCAATGTGTTCCTTTTTGATAAACACAAAATGTACCACAACGACTTGAAGTGAGCTCCGTTTTCAATTATCCAGTGCAATTATTCACCCACCCCCCACCTAACTAGGAAGTTAATTAATATTGGGATATAATGAGCATTGTTGCTAAATGCGTAGCTTTTATTTCGCACCATGGAGCTGAATTTCCTCCCAAAGGGAGCAAATTCCGGTAGTCTGAATCATAACACATTCAAGGAATTTAGTTTTTTCTCTGCCATCAAGAGATAAACAGAGCTGGCATAACACCTCAAAAGTGCAGGAGTTACAGGTGCGTGCAATATATAATTTTGCCTTCGTTTTCTGCAGCAGCCTTGATCTTTGTAATGGGGGATTGTCATTGCTCTTGCTACGAACGCAACTCTGAAAGCTGAAAACACAATTGTTTGCTGAAACTGCCTAAACACTAAACACTCCTCAACCTTGCATAGCAAGCGTGGCCAATGTGGTGCCCCGGACATTGGCCATGGTAGTTGGGGCTGATGGGAGCTGTAGTCTGAAAATCGCAGCTGTTAAAACGCTCGCAACTATATGAGCCATGGACGTCATCACGACAGGGTGGGTGTCATGGGAAAGTTCACCACAACCCCGGCAAGGCTGGGGAAGATGTACAAAACCGGAGACAGTGCATGCTGGAAATGTAAAGTTAATGAAGGTAGCTTCTTCCATATGTGGTGGACCTGTGACGTGGTGAAAAGATTTTGGGGACAAATCTATGATGAGTTAAAAAAAATACTGAAATACACCTTCCCAAAAAAACCTGAAGTGTTCCTTTTAGGCACGATTGGAGAGGAGATCAAAAATGAAGACCAAACATTTTTTCAATACGCAACGGTGGCGGCCAGAATTTTATTGGCGCAAAATTGGAAAACCCCTTATATTCCCTCCGTTAGAGAACGGCAAACGAAACTACTTGAATACATTGAGTTAGCGAGAATGACACAAAGAATTAGGCATCAAAAAAACACAAAGCTAAAGAACGATTGGAATAAATTTCTAAGCTACATAGAAGTTAATCTAGGAACTACCAAAATTACAGTGGATGATATCTAAAACCTGCAATGTATAGAGTATATAGAGTTGATACATTACAACTGCAGAAAGATTCTAAAATTACCAAAAACCAAACTGAGATGGATGGAAGTCAACTGTCTGTAAGTTAGTCTATTTTATCTTGATATGTGTTAACCTGCTTTTTCTTTCTATTTTTCCTTTTTCTTTTTTTCTTTTTTGTCTTTTTATTAATATTTTGTAAATGTTTGTATGTAATGTCTGTATGTAACTTTTCAAGAATTCAATTAAAAAAAAAAAGGAAAGTTCACCACATTGAAAAAAATGATGTCTAGAAGTCACATGGTGGCCAGCTTCACTATGCCAAGCAATGAATATGAGAACTGCACTGTGCAGAACCTGTTTGCTCCTTGTTTTGCTGATTCTGTTATTCACTAACAAACGAAATCACATCTGCAAAGAGGTTCTAGAGGTGTGTGTGGTTTGGGAGCTGCACGGCCAGGGAAAAAACAATGCTGTCCAGGGTTGTAAAGACTGCAGAGAGAAGAATTGGGTGCACTCTTCCCACCTTGGATCAAATCTATGCTGCCAGGTGCCATAAGAAAGCTGCAGAGATAGCGCAGGATAGTGCGCACCCCAGAAATGATCTCTTTCAGCTTCTGCCTTCTGGAAGAAGGTACAGGGTTATAAAGACTAGGACTACCCGCCTGAGAAAAAGTTTCTACCCAAATGCAATTCTGGTTTTAAACACAGTATAAGGAGTCTCTATAGGAGTATATTGTATTTTAAAATGGGGTTTCAGAGTTTTTAGGGGTTTTTGAATGCCTGATGTAGATTTTTCAATTTCATTGTTCTGTATGGGACAATGACAATAAAGATATCATATCGTATCGTAGATCTGGGGTGAGAACTTTTCTTCAACTGTAGCCATTCTTGTGATGTGATTTGACCCTCCCATATCTGAGGTTGTTGATATTTCTTCCGGCAATCTTAATTCCGGCTAGGGATTCATCCAGCCCAGCCCATCATGCGAAAGGCTGGGCTGGATGAATCCCTAGCCGGAATTAAGATTGCCAGAAGAAATATCAACAACCTCAGATATGCAGATGACACAACCTTGATGGCAGAAAGTGAGGAGGAATTAAAGAACCTTTTATTGAGGGTGAAAGAGGAGAGTGCAAAATATGGTCTGAAGGTCAACATCCAAAAAACGAAGATCATGGCCACTGGTCCCATCACCTCCTGGCAAATAGAAGGGGAAGAAATGGAGGCAGTGAGAGATTTTACTTTCTTGGGCTCCATGATCACTGCAGATGGTGACAGCAGCCACGAAATTAAGAGACGCCTGCTTCTTGGGAGAAAAGCAATGACAAACCTAGACAGCATCTTAAAAAGTAGAGACTTCACCTTGCCAACAAAAGTCCGTATAGTAAAAGCTATGGTTTTCCCAGTAGTGATGTATGGAAGTGAGAGCTGGACCATAAAGAAGGCTGATTGCCGAAGAATTGATGCTTTTGAATTATGGTGCTGGAGGAGACTCTTGAGAGTCCCATGGACTGCAAGAAGATCAAACCTATCCATTCTGAAGGAAATCAGCCCTGAGTGCTCACTGGAAGGACAGATCCTGAAGCTGAGGCTCTAATACTTTGACCACCTCATGAGAAGAGAAGACTCCCTGGAAAAGACCCCAGTGTTGGGAAAGATTGAGGGCACAAGGAGAAGGGGATGACAGAGGACGAGATGGTTGGACAGTGTTCTTGAAGCTACGAACATGAGTTTGACCAAACTGCGGGAGGCAGTGGAAGACAGAAGTGCCTGGCGTGCTCTGGTCCATAGGGTCACGAAGAGTCGGACACGACTAAATGACTAAACAACAACAAAATTGTAAGAACAAGTGAGATGCAATGAATCCTACAGCCAGAAGAAATCAAACAGCTTCTCTTGGAAGGCTGTACTTATTTGCTTTCTAGTCGGGAACATCTTATTAAAGCACAACACTCTTTGCCAATATTTCTCGATTTTGGAGCAAGACGTGTGTTGGAAGAGCAGGAAGCTTGCCGGGGCAAAAAAATGCAAAAATCCAATTCTTTCAAAACAGACTTATTAAAAAAAATAAAAATGCCTCTGCTGTACTTCTTTAGAGATATCTATTCAGCATTTCAGGTTTGGGGGTAGCTACCTAATGGTAACATGTAAACTTTGAGGAGGTAATTTTAAGGAAACAAAAAAGAGAACCGAGCATTTAAAAATCATGCACCATTACTTACACGTGGAGTGGCTTCTGCGTGTCTGTCTCCCCAAATCTGCCTTCAGATGCTTTTCGGTTTGTGGATGAAACAAGCCTTCCTTAAAACAATATCCCCCTTTTATTTTTCGCTCCTGAGGGCTGCTACTTCCTCTGAGTGTCTCATTCCCCTGATGCCCCCCTGACTCACTGATTCCAGCACTAGGAGCTCTGTTGCTCCCCTAAAACGGGCAAAGGCTTGGCGATGTCATCTCCCTGTTGCTAGGGATTAACACTAGACGAGAAAGACAACTGATAGCCTCTGTATACTCTGGAGGTAGCAACCTGAGATGAAAAGGCAACACATTCTCAATTGCAATAATGTGCTGTTGCGTATCATCTGTCTCCTGTTGGCATTTTGAACCTTGGGAAGCCTACAAGCAATTATTCATGAACCCCTAGCTGCGTGGATAAAGCTGGGTGAAACCATCATGGATTCGTACAACAAAAGCCTGACCACATCATATGCACTGCACACACACCTGGGTAAACGGTTTGTTTTAGCAAACACACAATCTGGTTTTCTCTTTCTTTTAGATTTATATTCCACTCTTTCCCCAAGGTGCTCAGGGCAGTTTGTGTGGTTTTCTCTCCTTCCTCCCTCCCTCCCTTTTTTTTTTTAAATCTTCACAACAGGAAAATGTAGGTTAGATTAAGAGATCCCAGGGAACCATGAAGAGAATATTAGCTCCACATTTCTCAGATAGGTGCAAGCCCTCTGTGTGGATTATTTGCACAAGGGGCTACAGAGGTGCATTTATGCGTTCTTTAGCCCCACAACCTCAGGTCAGGCAGCTCCTCTTGGCCCCTCATATCCTGAGGATCAGGGGCGCCATCTCACCCTCAGGATTGTGGGTGCCCGCCACCACAACGTGGACGTGCGACATCACACACACCTGCAACACCAGATGACGCTGGAGAGCGGGGAAAAAATCCTTGCAATTTTCTATAGTGTTTCTTTTCTTGTGTTATAATGATTTAATTTCTGATTTATTTATAACGAGTTTTTCCCCTCTATGTAGATCCACCCTTGGTTTCCTGTTCTTCCTTCCTTCCCTCCATAGGAGCCAACTCCTAGAGGCTGAGGGATCTTCGGTCCCCCTACTATTCTCTTTTTTTTTTTTTAATAAATTTTTATTGGTTTTCCATAAAACAAAACAAAAACATAAACATAAACAAACAAAAACACGACTTCCCCATACCACCCCTTTTCTGCATTCTTGTTTCAAGATTTTTCAGCAACCCTCTGATTATAACTTAAATATATTTCATATATTTAACTTCAGTTAGTTATTAATGCAACTGTAGTTCTTTATCTCTTATAACTCTGAGCCCCTAATTTTCCAAATTACAGCAGTTTTTAAGATAAACTTTAAATTTATTCCAATCTTCATCCACCGCCTCTTTCCCCCGGTCTCGAATTCTGCCAGTCATCTCTGCCAGTCCCATATAGTCGATCACCTTCGTCTGCCATTCTTCCAACGTGGGTAAATCTTGCGTCTTCCAATACTTTGCTAGAAGAATTCTTGCTGCTGTAGTGGCGTACATAAAAAATGTCCTATCCTTCTTTGGCACCATTTGGCCCACCATACCCAAGAGAAAGGCCTCTGGTTTTTTAACAAACGTTCTCTTCAGAACTTTTTTTATTTCATTATAGATCATTTCCCAGAAAGCCTTAATCTTCGGGCAGGTCCACCAAAGGTGATAGAAGGTTCCCTCCGTTTCACTACACTTCCAACACTTGTTATTGGGCAAGTGATAGATCTTTGCTAACTTAGCAGGGGTCATGTACCACCTGTAGATCATTTTCATAATGTTTTCTTTTAAGGCATTACATGCCGTGAATTTAACACCAGTGGTCCATAACTGCTCCCAGTCAGCAAGCTCAATGTCATGCCCAATATCCTGTGCCCATTTAATCATATTAGATTTCACCATTTCATCTTGAGTATTCCATTTCAACAGCAAGTTGTACATTCTTGACAAATTTTTAGTATTGGGTTCTAACAGTTCTGTTTCTAATTTTGACTTCTCCACTTGGAAGCCTTTCTTTCTGTCCTGTTTGAATACTTCATTTATCTGTCGATAATGTAACCAATCTCTCACCTTAAACTTCAGTTTCTCAAAACTCTGCAATTTTACATTTTCACCATCTTGTTCTATAATTTCACAATACTTAGGCCAATTAGAACCCATATTCAATTTTTCACCTCTTTTGCTTCCATTGGTGACAGCCACCTGGGGGTTCTACTTTCAAACAAGTCTTTATACTTAATCCAAACATTATACAGAGCTTTCCTCACCATATGGTTCTTAAAACCTTTATGCAATTTTACCTTGTCATACCATATATATGCATGCCAACCAAATCTGTTGTCAAATCCTTCAAGATCCAAAATGTCTGTATTCTCGAGGAGCAGCCAATCTTTCAACCAGCAAAACGCTGCTGATTCATAGTAAAGTCTTAAGTCCGGCAGGGCAAAACCCCCTCTATCTTTCGCATCTGTTAATGTCTTAAATTTTATTCTTGGCTTTTTGCCCTGCCAAACAAATTTCGATATGTCTTTCTGCCACCTCTTGAAACAGTCCATCTTGTCTATTATTTGTAATGTCTGAAACAGAAATAACATTCTAGGCAATACATTCATTTTGATAACAGCAATTCTGCCTAACAAGGAAAGTTTCAGCCTTGACCATATGTCTAAATCTTTCTTAACTTCTGTCCAACATTTATCATAATTGTCTTTAAAAAGATTCACATTTTTCGATGTCAAATTCACCCCCAGGTACTTCACTTTTTTTGCTATCTCCAAACCTGTTTCATTCTGGAATGTCTCTTTTTCTTCATTTGTTAGGTTTTTTTCCAAGACTTTAGTTTTTTGTTTGTTCAACTTAAATCCTGCAACTTGACCAAATATCTCGATCAGTTCTAAAACTCTTTTTGTGCTAGTGATTGGCTGTTGCAAAGTCAAAACTAGGTCATCTGCAAATGCCCTTAATTTATACTCTCTCACTCCGACCTGAATTCCTTTAACCAACTGGTCCTTTCTAATCATATTTAACAAAACCTCCAGAACCAGTATAAAAAGTAGGGGGGAAATAGGGCATCCCTGTCGTGTTCCTTTCTCTGTAGCTATCTCTTCCGTTACCACATTATTCACAATTAGCTTTGCCTTCTGCTCAGAATAAATTGCACCTATACCATTTTCAAAACCTTGGCCTACCCCCATCCCTTGGAGATTCTTTTTCATAAAACTCCAACAAATATTGTCAAAGGCTTTCTCCGCGTCCACAAAAATCAAAACCGCTTTTCTGTTAATGTTCATTTCCAACAGTTCCACAATGTCTATTATGTTCCTCACATTATCAGACATGTGTCTTCCCGGGAGAAAGCCAGATTGATCCTTATGAATCTCACCTGTCAATACTTTCTTCAGTCTTTTTGCTAAAATGTCTGCAAAAATTTTGTAATCCACATTTAATAATGATATCGGGCGGTAGTTCTTAACCTGGTTCTTTTCAGTCTCAGTCTTTGGTATAAGTGAGATAAAGGCCTCTTTCCACGTTTCAGGTGCCTTTTTCCCCTCCAATATTTCATTGCAAACTTCTTTCAGTGGTTGCACTAAACCTTCTCTCAAAGCTTTATAATATCTAGCCGTCAGTCCATCTGGTCCTGGAGACTTTCCCAGTTGTGCCTTTTGAATGGCCTCCTCTATTTCCTGTTCTGTTATTTTCTCATTCAAGATCAACTTGCCCTGTTCTGGAATTTTCGGTAGTCCATAATTTTTAAGAAATTCTTCTATTTCTTGTTCGTTTACTGGCCCTTGTGTGTATAATTTCCTAAAAAAACTTTGAAAACAGTTACTTATCTCATTTGGCTTATGAACATTCTTTCCCTCTATCTCCAAACAAGTAACTGTATTCAATTTTTGCCTCTTTTTCAATTGCCATGCAAGGAGCTTCCCACACTTGTCTGCAGACTCAAAAGTCCTTTGTCTCATTTGTTTAATTTTCCATTCTATCTCTTGATTTGTCAGTTCCATATATTGCGTCTGATAATATTTTATCTCTCTCAAAATTTCTTGAGACTTTGGTTTTGACCTCAGTTTCTTTTCTCCTTCCTTCATTTTTTCTAGAATTCTTTCTTTCCTTTCATTTTGCTTCTTCCTCTTGATTGAATTCTGTTGTATCAGGAAGCCTCTCATCACGGCTTTACTCGCGTCCCAAATTGTTCTTTTTTCCACATTTGTTCTCAAATTTATCTCGAAGTAATCTTTCAATGTCTTTAGGGCCTTTGTACAGAATTGTTCCTCTCTAAATAGGGAGTCATTCATTCTCCATCTAAAGGATCCAGTTGTTGTCATTTTCATTTCCATCTTTACGGCGTTATGGTCGGAGCAGGTTTTTGGGCAGATTTCTACTTTTTTAATCTTTGTAGCCATCACACTAGATACCCAGATTTGGTCGATTCTCGTCCATGTCATTTTAGATTCCGAGAAAAAAGTTCCCTCTCTCTCGAGAGGATTCTTTGTTCTCCAGATGTCAATCAAGTCCATATTTTCCGTCATCTCGAGGAAAGTCTTTGGTAATCTTCCTTCTTTAGATATTATCTGTCTTTGTGCCTTGTCCATATTTGTAGAAACCACTCCATTCATGTCCCCCATCATTATTATTTTGCAGTCGAGATAATCTAGTAAGGTCTCATGCAACTTCTTGAAAAATTCTGCCTTCCCATCATTTGGTGCATATACTCCAATTATCAAATATTTTTCCCCCTGGATCTGTACTTCAATTGCCAGGTATCTTCCTTCTTCATCCTTAAATTTTAATTTTGGGTCCAATTTTTCCTTTGCATAAATCACTACTCCTCTCTTTTTTACTTTATCGGAAGATATAAATTCTTGTCCCAATCTTTTGTTCACCAACAATTTCCTATGTGCTCTAGTTATATGAGTTTCCTGTAGACATATCAGATCCAGTTGTTCCCTTTTCAAGATGTGGAAAACCTGTCGTTTTTTTCTGGGGTGGTTCAAACCGTTGCAATTCCAACTTAGAAGTTGCAGAGACATTTTGTTTGTTAGATGTTTGATCCTCCGACTGCTCCAAGTTTTTCTTCCTCTTCAGTTGGCAGTTGTGGTAGTCCAAATGATAGATTTGCAATGTCCGTTAGCCCTCCTCCTTCTGATGTTAATCCTTGTCCTTCTCTTGCCGGGTCCACCGTACCTTTCTGTAGGTCCTCTAGGTTTCTCTCCAAAAAGTACTCTTTCTCCTGTACTGTTCTTATTCTTACTTTCTTCCCTTTGTAGTTAAAGGACAACCCCTGTGGGAATTCCCACCTGAAGGGTATGAAGTTCTTCCTCAGCAAATTGGCAAGGTCTCTATAAAAAGTCCTCACTTCCAAGATGTATTTAGGGATGTCCTTAAAGATTTGGACTTGAATGTTTCCAATCACCAAAGCTTTTTGGTAGTGAAGGTTCAGTATCTTGTCTCTTTCCTCTTTGGTTCTAAAGGTAATCAGACAATCCCTTGACTTCTTGCTTTGCTTTCTACCAAGTCTGAAAGCAGTTGTTATCCGCACTTCATCTTCCTCCAGATCTCCTTGCCAATTTTCCAGAATTGCCTCTGTGAGAAATTCCGCCAGGTTGTCCTCTTCTTTCTCTGGAACCTGTCTAAATTTCAGATTTCGTTCTTTCCGTTGTAATTCCAGTAAGGAGAGGGCCGCTTCATGCTCATTCACCTTTTTCTCAATCGGCACAAGTCTTTCCTGTGTCTCACCTGCAACAGATTTTGCACTCTCTGCAATTTTCCTTGTTTCTGAAGATTCCTGAATCAGTCTATTTATAGATTCTGTATTTGTTGCCACTGATGTGGTATTCAAATCCAATCTTGTTGTAAGTTCTGTCAATTTCTTTGAATTTTCTGTAGATTGCTTTGTTAAGGCCTCAAGGGATTGATTTATTTTAAGCAGTGCCTGTGTCATAGATTCCATTGATGCTGCTGTCACACTGTCCGGTGCAGGCTCTGTGCTGCCAGAGATTGAACCTCTTTTCTTTTGTGTTAGTTTAGCTTTAGATCTGGTTCTTATCTCCTCTGCCGTGCCACTCATATCCCAAGGCCGTTCTCACAGGAAAAACTTGCAATGGAAAGTCCCACTATTAGTCAGTTACTTTGCAATTTTTCCCTCTTAGCCCTCAAGAGGGAGCAAGAAGTTTCCAAGTTAGAAACAACAAAGAGACAGAAAGCCGGATGTAGAAAATCTCAAGTCCGCCATTAAAGTTGTAAAGCTTTTTCTCCAATTTAAATTTGGTTAGTCCAATGTCAGTAATAAAGTCCCATTCAAATCTTAAATGTCTTAAATTTTTTTCACCATTTAAGGTATAGTCTATAACCACTTCAAAGTTATTTTAAAGAACAGTTTTCCCGGTGTTAAGTCCTGGCAGGTCGTCCCGGGGATCAGAGCAGTGAAAAACTTTGTTCCCTTTAAATTAAAAGTATCTTCACAAGACTGTCTTTTTTCCCCCTTCTCCTGCCAATCTGGAGGGGAGAGATACTTTTGACAGCTCAGGTTTGACAGTTCGCAACTAAGTTTCTAATAACTGCAGCGAGGTCTTTTGTTGCTTTAAAACCCTGCAGTCCGGGGGGGGGGGCAGACTTCCTTATTTTTTGCCCTCCCGTTTTCAGCCAAATTTTCTATTTTTAAAAGTTCCTGATTTTTTCCCTTCTTACTCACGGGAATCCAGTCCAGATTTTCTTTTCAGGAAGGAATCGGCGCTCTCCGCTAATGGCGACGCGGCTTCACTCCGCAGGCTGGGTAGCGACTCTCAGCACCGCGCTCACTCCCGATGCCGCTCCGGAGCCTTTAAAAAGGCTCTTTCACAGTACCGGGGGGCGCAAAGGTGCCCACCGAGTCTCCTTGCTCTCAGGCTTCCGCGCCTGAGATTTTAGGGGTCCCCCACTCGCCGTAGCGGGTAAGACCCGAACTTGCGGAGCAGTCCTTCTCCGGAGCTCGGAGGTAGGACCGCCATTAAGCGCTGGCACCGACCGGAAGTCATCAATTAAGTGTTTTAAATTTGTTGTTAGCCGCCCTAAGTCTGGTTTTCTGAACCGGGAAGGGCGGGGTATACATAATTTATTATTATTATTATTATTATTATTATTATTATTATTATTATTATTTAGAGGTGTAGTGGTTAGAGTGTTGGGCTGGAACATGGACGTTGTTGTTGTTTAGTTGTTTAGTTGTGTCCGACTCTTCGTGACCCCATGGACCAGAGCACTCCAGGCACTCCTGTCTTCCACTGCCTCCCGCAGTTTGGTCAAACTCATGCTGGTAGCTTCAAGAACACTGTCCAACCATCTCGTCCTCTGTCGTCCCCTTCTCCTTGTGCCCTCCATCTTTCCCAACAGCAGGGTCTTTTCCAGGGAGTCTTCTCTTCTCATGAGGTGGCCAAAGTATTGGAGCCTCAGCTTCACGATCTGTCCTTCCAGTGAGCACTCAGGGCTGATTTCCTTCAGAATGGATAGGTTTGATCTTCTTGCAGGTTCATGGGAACATGGACACCAGGGTTCAAATGCTCACTCGGTCATAAAGCTCACTTGCTGACCTTGGTTCATTCACTGTTTCTCAGCCGAACCATACCCCACAAAGCTGTTCTTGCGAGGGTAAGATGAGGGTGAGGTGGGAGCTGTTTACGGCACCTTGAGTGCATTGGAGGAAAGGCAGGGAATTGAATGTAATAAATATAAATAGTACCATTTCCTGTCTCAGTGTTATTTTTTACCAATTTAAGCAACAGCTGTTCCAAAATGGCCAATTTATTGTGTATTTGGGGATACACAAGCTTGCTACGTGCTGAGATGAAAAAATAAATAAATTGCCAACATGTTGGCATTTCTCACAAAGTGCATGGCTCTGCGGTGCCATTGTGCACGCTAAAATTCCCAGAATGATTACTGAAGGAGAGTGTCATGGGCCCTGTAACCTATGATCCCTGTAAGAAAGCTCATAGTCTGCTGCAATCCTAAACACTCCTGCCTGAAAATCCCTCAGAAACCAATCAGATTTATTTCTGAGTAGATATAACTTGTATTGGGCTGCCTACAGTCTACCAGCAACACCTTAGAATTCTGCAAAAGCATCATATAGAGATCCTTGAGCCTGCTTAGCTTGAGAGATCTCATGGGAATTTAGATTACTAATAAACATTCTCATCAAGGGCTGGGAGCTTTAATGCATTATGATTTTGCATTATTTATGGAGTGGCTGTTCTAGGCAAGATCATTGCACTTCTACAACTCTTCATTTTTTAAAAAAAATAATAGTACTTAATGTACTCAAGTTTTCAAAGGCTGATCAAATCCCCTGGAGTTAGCAATAGCCATGCAGAGCAACATAAAATATGAAGGGATGAGCGGGTGGAAGTTTAAAAATACACACTTTGATCAAAATGAAGCTGTTGCCTGTTTGATGCGAGAGTTTGATCATCAGTCGCCAAGCTCTCTGAAAACCCAAATTTAAGCACAGGACAATAGGTCTTTATCTGGAGCCAGGGCTAGATTTTGGTTTGATGAGGCCCTAAGCTACTGAAGGTAATGGGGCCCTTCATATGTCAAGCTGTCCTTTGTCAACAACAAATTGTCGCTGGTTTTGTTGTTGTTGTTGAATATATGCTATATGGACCTAATAGGTATCTAAAGCCATTTGCACATGTTGCCATGCAACCAGTCCATGCAGAATGTAGGCACCCTATATATAAAAATGAGCAAACCAGTGATATTTTAGGGAGCAGGCTAGCAGGCGGGGCCCATTACTTACATCATAAAGTAAAGGTAAAGGGACCCCTGACCATTAGGTCCAGTCGTGACCAACTCTGGGGTTGCGGCGCTCATCTCACTTTATTGGCCGAGGGAGCCGGCGTACATGTGGCCAGCATGACTAAGCCGCTTCTGGCGAACCTGAGCAGCGCACGAAAATACATAGGAGCCTACATAACACAAAACACTGTTGCTGTATGTAGGTTTAATTTTGTTTTTTATCTTATATTTTGGAAATGTACATCCAGTTGGTTTTCCCCCTTTAAATTGTTTTAGGGGGCCCCAAGAGAGTGGGGCCCTAAGCTATAGATTGTTTAGCTTACACAATGGTACCTCAGGTTACAGACGCTTCAGGTTACAGACGCTTCAGGTTACAGACTCTGCTAACCCAGAAACAGAACCTTGGGTTAAGAACTTTGCGTCAAGATGAGAACAGAAATCGTGCTCCGGCGGCACGGCGGCAGCGGGAGGCCCCATTAGCTAAAGTGGCGCTTCAGGTTAAGAACAGTTTCAGGTTAAGAACAGACCTCCAGAACGAATTAAGTTCTTAACCCGAGGTACCACTGTACGTAAATCTGACACTGTCTGGAGCATTTAAGAGCTTGAAGACAGGAGCAGTCCATCACGTTTACATTTAGAGCAAAATCCCAGTGAAGGGTCCAAAGGGTTGACAGCCCTTTGCAGTATGTCACGTTTCTGATATGAGTAAATTCCACCATGCACATTTAGGAACTGCATTGGGTCAATAAACCGGAGGACTGGGAAAATCTGAACTATATTGATCCCAGCCTGTGCGCACACAGGCTTCACGATCTCTGCCCAAGAGGGCTTTTGCAGTCGGCTCAACCAAGTCATCTGCCCTGCTGAGCTCCACACACACACTTCCATTTTTATGCTGAGGACTGCTTCCTAACCTAAAAGGGGGTAAGCTCTTGCAAAAAACGGAAGCTTCCAACCCCAGCCTCTCACCAAGAGGCAACGAAATCAGGATGACACAAACAGAGCTGTATTCCAACCTCCTACAGCAGAAACGGAAGGCGGAAAACAATTTGCCAGAAGCACAAACACAGCAATCGCCACGGCTGCTCCCACAGAGACACACACCAATTACGGTGCTGTTTGGGGAGGAAATTCTGGCTCCAGGGACCAGGCATCAATCATTGCACAGGAACGAACAATGAAACCAACAGTTTCCTGCCCCCTCCCGAAACTCAAGGCCAAGGCAGAAGGCAGGCAGAACAGACAAAACAGCAGCCTCCTCCTCTTCTCAGCTTCTTCCAGCTCCTTGTTCTTGTAGCCCCAATTGAGGATGGTCCATTAGGTCTAAAATGAACTTGGCAAGAGAAAGATGAGAGACATGAGCAGAAGAGCTGAAGGCTGCTATTGAAGCCTCCTGGTCTTCCATAACACCTCAGCAGTGCCACAGGCTGATAGCATCCATGCCACGCCGCATTGAGGCAGTAATTGATGCAAAAGGGGCCCAAACCAAGTACTGAGTACATATGCATGCTTCTACTTCTCAGAGGTCCAATATTGCTCTATTTGCAGTCCTTGTTTTGCTGATTTCATTTAATATTCTAATTTTCTGTGATTGTTAATTTGGGGTTTTCATCAGCTGTATGCCATAAACATCACAATTATAACAAATAAAGGCTTGACATATCTCGCTTTGCATGTCATGAGTCTATCTCATATATTAGTTTCACCTTTTAAGTTGAATTACTGAAATAAAGGAACTTTCCACAATATTCTAATTTTCCGAGTTTCACCTGTAAAATGCATCTCTGGGTTATTTGTGGGGCATAGGAATTCGTTCGGGTTTTTCCCCCCTTCAAAATATAGTCTGGCCCCCACAAGGTCTGAGGGACAGTGGACTGGCCCCCTGCTGAAAAAGTTTGCTGACCCCTGGGCTAGATACATGCGTTACCCAGCCTACAGTGTTCTTTCTGAAAATGCTAAAAGCATACAAATCTTTCACTAAACACTTGGAGTGGCAAGATGAAAATGATACATAAGAGCAATTAAGAGAAAAAAGTGTTTACGGGGGGAAAGGACAAATAATTGCTTGGCACTATTAGAGTCGGTAACAAAATGGATGCCATTACCATATATATTTTCAACTGGAAAGTGGGCACTCTTCCACGAATCAAATGAGTTGCTGTTTGGAGGAAGAACTATGCAAATTGGATTATTTTGCTCCATGTGTACTAGTGGCTTTTAATGTACTTAACCAAGCTTACTTTAATTTTGAAATTGACACATTTGCCTGGATGAATGAAGCTGGAGTAGAAAATCCCTTCAGTAACTGAAAGACTCCATAAGCCCTTTTGGCCTCTTATGGCTATTGAACCACTTGAGTTCCTTACGAAAACCCCAAAGAGAATTCCAGAAAGGACATGAGTCAACAGCAGAACACAAGGCTCTTAATGGCTGCAATCCTAACCCACTTATCTGGGGTTAAGCCCCATTGAAATAAATAGGATTTCTGAGTACACATGGGTACTCATGTCTTCATTTTTTATTCTCTGCATTGGTTCTCTCTTTCCTGTCACAACCTATTTAAACTAGAGTTGTGCTGAAAATTTCAGAAATTGTTTTTCAACAACAACAATAATTTACTGTTAGTACCTCATCCAACTGACTGGGTTGCCCCAGCCACTCTGGGTGGCTTCCAACAGACTCAAAAACCACAATAAGACACCAAACATTAAAAACTTCCCTATATTTGGTGGGGATAAATGAAACCAGCTCCAAAAGTAATGGAACGGGGAATGGCTCTCAAAGTTTTGTCAAAGGGTTTTATCAGCTATCTCATTTTACCTTTCGTTCCTCAGCTCTTTCCTCAGTTGGTGGGGGGCATTGTTTTGTTGGTTTTTAACTATTTACTTGTGTTTTTACCTTGTATTTTATCCTGTGGACTGCCCTGAGGACTTGTGATAAAGAAAGGTATATCTATCAATCAAACAAACAAACAAACAAACAAACAAACAAATAATGTAGCAGAAAACTGGCCATTTTTAAAGGAGAATGTTTTTGTGAAACTGGGAAAGTAATGAATCCCAGTTTTAATTAAAACCTGGGGTGGGGAACCAGTGGCCCCCAGATGCTGTTCAACTACAACTCCCATGATCCTTTACCAGAGCTTTTTTCCAGATGGAACTCACTGGAACTCAGTTCTGGAACCTCTCAGGTGATGCCATTGCCATTCTAAGAGAGGAAGGAAGGCATTCACAGTGAGTTCTGGCACCTCTTTTTCTAGCACTGTTTTGTGACGACCCTTGATTAAAATCTTTTTGATGACTCTCAATGTTTCCATTCACTCATTTCCATTCATCTCCCAACTCTTCTCTCTCTTCATGGCCCTCCTCGCTCTTTTCTCTCTCTTTTGATACCTTTTCTTCCATGAATTCTAAAGTTACTAACCTACCGTACTTAATATCCTCTCTGTAATGCAGTCCCTTACATGGCACTGTGGGTTAAACCACAAAGCCTAGGACTTGCTGATCAGAAGGTCGGCGGTTCGAATCCCCGTGACGGGGTGAGCTCCCATTGCTCGGTCCCAGCTCCTGCCAACCTAGCAGTTCAAAAGCACGTCAAAGTGCAAGTAGATAAATAGGTACTGCTCCGGCGGGAAGGTAAACGGCGTTTCCATGCACTGCTCTGGTTCGCCAGAAGCAGCTTAGTCATGCTGGCCACATGACCTGGAAGCTCAGCCAATAAAGCGAGATGAGCGCCGCAACCCCAGAGTCAGTCACAACTGGACCTAATGGTCAGGGGTCCCTTTACCTTACCATGGCAAGTTTCTGTAATATGTCTCCGTTTAGCTGAGAGTGGTCATAAGGGAAGAGTTGCAGCTGATCAATAAAGCTCAGCTTCAACCCCTGTTATTTCCAGGTCAGGATGCGGGGGGAAACCTGTCTGAAACTCTGGAGAGCTGCTGTCAGTCGGTACAGACAAGATGGATCTAGATAGACCCAATAAAGGTAAAGGTAAAGGTACCCCTGCCTGTACGGGCCAGTCTTGACAGACTCTGGGGTTGTGCGCCCATCTCACTCAAGAGGCCGGGGGCCAGCGCTGTCCGCAGACACTTCCGGGTCACATGGCCAGTGTGACAAGCTGCATCTGGCGAGCCAGCGCAGCACACGGAACGCCGTTTACCTTCCCGCTTGTAAGCGGTCCCTATTTATCTACTTGCACCCGGGGGTGCTTTCAAACTGCTAGGTTGGCAGGTGCTGGGACCGAACGACGAGAGCGCACCCCACCGCGGGGATTCGAACCGCCGACCTTTCGATCGGCAAGCCCTAGGCGCTGAGGCTTTTACCCACAGCGCCACCCGCATCCCAATAGTCCCAATAGATAGACCCAATAGTCTGACTCAATATAAATCAGCTTCACATTGACTCTGTGGAGAAGGTCTCTCTAGCATTCTAGTTGAGTTGGAAGGACACAACAAACGAGCAGCTAGCAATCTGCAAATTTACTCCAGGCTCCCAGAACTTCTCCATGGAGCACTTCATCAATGCCAGCAGGGTTATGGTAACCCCAGTTGAATAGGGTCTGGCGAGTACGTCTGGCAGCACTGACTCAGAGCAAGGTACACCCAGACCAAACAGGAGGAAATGGAGACAAAGTCTGGGTGTTATTGATATAAGACTGTATTTTTACAAGGCTAATAAATGCAGTTTCTGCTCATTCCTTTAGGTGTGTGGAAATCTCATTTCACAATGGCACATTCCTGAAGAGCAAGGTTGGCACAAGCTGCTCAATAACAGATTTAAAATTCAGCAGGATTTTCCTAGTCACTTTCTAAGTTGAACTACAGCAGTGCAAAGCTGATTCAAGGAGAGGTGAAAGGGCTCCTGTATAACTTTGCATGCTCCTTCCACCCCCCCCCCTCCTCTTGTAGCTTAGGGCTGCTTCACAAGGGAAGTGCCAAAAAGAAGACGCTCAAAAGAAGATGTGGTCTCCTGATATCATGTTGTATTGCATGTTTGAATATATTATGAAAAGAACAATGCTTCCTGAGAAAAAAATCAGAAGAGAGGCATTTCTCATTTCAATCATCAGTCTGACCAATGCAGATCTTGTATTCCCATTGAAAAAAACAAATTAAACATACAAGCCACGTGTGAAATTGTTCTTGAGCCATGTCAGCATTTGCTGACTGGACAGAATTATCACACCAACAAAACAACCTAGCATTTAAAATACATTACAGTGGTACCTCGGGCTACATACACCTCAGGTGACATGCGCTTCGGGTTACAGACTCCGCTAACCCAGAAATAGTACCTCGGGTTAAGAACTTTGCTTCAGGAGGAGAACAGAAATCGTGCTCCGGTGTGGTGGCAGCAGGAGGCCCCATGCTTCAGGATGAGAACAGAAATCGTGCTCCGGTGTGGTGGCAGCAGGAGGCCCCATTGGCTAAAGTGGTGCTTCGGGTTAAGAACAGTTTCAGGTTAAGAACGTACCTCCAGAACGAATTAAGTACTTAACCACTGTATATTTCAATACAAGATGGGATTCTGAACATGCACAGTGTAGTTTTACTTTAAGCAGAGGGTGTTGTTTGTATTTGTGCCCAAGTCCTTGACACTAGAAGAAGAGTTTGGATTTGATATCCCGCCTTTCACTCCCTTTAAGGAGTCTCAAAGCGGCTAACATTCTCCTTTCCCTTCCTCCCCCACAACAAACACTCTGTGAGGTGAGTGGGGCTGAGAGACTTCAAAGAAGTGTGACTGGCCCAAGGTCACCCAGCAGCTGCATGTGGAGGAGCGGAGACGCGAACCTGGTTCCCCAGATTACAAGACTACTGCTCTTAACCACTACACCACACTGGCTCTCACTAATTGCAACTGAGAAAGAGCTATGCAAATGTCACACAAAGGCCAATTTTAAAAGGTCTCAGGGAGTAATATATATTGTTACAGATGGGAGGGGGAACCCCCCTAAATCCTAGAAATTAATAAATGGTAGGATTTTGATTAATTGGTATATGGATGAAAGTACAAACTGCAGAACTGTGCCAGACAAGGAACCCCTGAGATTGCTTATGCAAGCCAGCCTGGATGTCTTCTAAAGTTACTTATCTCCTTGGGTGAGGGGGGTGTCATATAACTCCAGTGCTTTTTCGGGGGGGGCACAGAGGTACGCATTCCCGTAAACATTTTGTGACTCTAAGTTTGGCCTCATTGAGGGGCAGTATTTCAGAATGAGTAGGAAAATGAGAGTACACCTAAACATTTTTTTTGGGGGGGGGGAAGCACTGCATAACTCCATACAGTCCAACATTTATCAGATGAAAATAGGGACATTCAAAGGAAAAGCAAAGGGATGCAGGTGGTGCTGTGGTCTAAAGCACAGAGCCTAGGGCTTGCTGATCAGAAGGTCGGCGGTTCGAATCCCCGCAACGGGGTGAGCTCCCATCACTCGGTCCCTGTTCCTGCCAACTTAGCAATTCGAAGCACGTCAAAGTGCAAGTAGATAAATAGATACCACTCCGGCGGGAAGGTAAACGGCGAAAGCACATCAAAGTGCAAGTAGATAAATAGGTACCACTCCGGCGGGAAGGTAAACGGCATTTTCGTGCGCTGCTCTGGTTTGCCAGAAGCGGCTTAGTCATGCTGGCCACATGACCCAGAAGCTGTACGCCAGCTCCCTCGGCCAATAAAGTGAGATGAGCGCCGCAACCCCAGAGTCGGTCACGATTGGACAACTTTTGTGAATCCAGGACTATCCCTGGAAAATAGGGACACTGACTGGAAGGTCTGTAAATGCAACTTCTCTAAAACTGATTTGGGAGTCTAAAGTTGACAATCCCCAGTTCAAGTCAAGCATGAGTACAGACACTCCACTCTCGTGAGAGAGGTCAGCACCTTATGTCTATGCAAACATGGGAACACCTTTCCCAGTGCATTGTGTTGTCCACTTGAGTTGTATTGAACAGAATGCTTCTTTTACTGTAAATGCAGACGCTCATTCACATCCAGTGCCACCAGCTGTTACATCTGACCACGTGTCCCATGACTAAAGATCACCCCAGGGCAGTCTTTCTTTTTAAAAGGCTGCCAAAAAAATAATAATCTGTTTGGTCGAAAGAAGAATTAATAGACACAACATTTTCCAATTAATGCAGCAAGCTGTCATAACCATCTTAACATCGTCAGGGAATCTATCCTAGTTAATATCTTGCTGATTTGCTAGATCCGCAGGCCCTCAATACAGTTAACGGCATTGTTGATATCTGGATGTTTAATTGATTTCCAGGACCAGTTGTGGACTGCAAGAAGATCAAACCTATCCATTCTGAAGGAAATCAGCCCTGAGTGTTCATTGGAAGGACAGATCATGAAGCTGAGGCTCCAATACTTTGGCCACCTCATGAGAAGAGAAGACTCCCTGGAAAAGACCCTGATGTTGGGAAAGATGGAGGGCACAAGGAGAAGGGGACAACAGAGGATGAGATGGTTGGACAGTGTTCTCAAAGCTTCGAACATGAGTTTGACCAAACTGCGGGAGGCAGTGGAAGACAGGAGGGCCTGGTGTCCTCTGGTCCATGGGGTCATGAAGAGTTGGACACGGCAAAACAACTAAACAACAACAAGGAAAAACGAGACATTCTGGGATCAAATCAGAAACCAGGATGGCTTCTGTAAATCTGGGACTGTCCCTGGGAAAGAGGGACACTTGGAGGGTCTGAGCACATTTCACAGAAATGGTGGGCGAGAAGTTCACATTTTGGTTTATAGCTTTTTTTCAAGAGTCGGACACGACTAAATGACTAAACAACAAGGACCAAAGAAATAACTACCTGGGAACCACTATGGTCAAACTACAAAAACCAGCGTCTCAGCCACAAATACCTGAAAGAACATTCTCAGCGTCTAATATCTCACTTACTCTTTGCTCTTTCTTTCCTGGGAGCTGTTAGCAGCAATGAGACCATTTGTTTCATTTGATGAAAAGAAGCCAAGTCGCTCCCAAGGCGATTAAAAGGAAATCACACCAACGCAATAGCAAGTACCTTTGCCTCTGTCATCTCACCAACAAGCCCCCCAAGTGCTATTGTGGATGAATCATGATTTCGTCAGGAAGTAGTAAGCACTTTGATAGCTTTAGCTAATTCAAAATTATGAAAGGTCATTACCATTGTAACCTAGTCTGGCCTGAGATGTGCCGTGGCACACAGACCAGGGTGAATAATCCTCTTGCCACATTAACTATAATACCAAAGGAGGCATAACTGAACAACTGAACAGCATAGCTGAAAACTAAGGGCCACATAGCAAACCGAGCAGCAATGAGCGACTCAGCCAAACAGTTCTCAGTGTCTGTTTTCACAAACAGAGCTTCAATGATGGGTCACGCGAGCATTCAAAAGCTTCCATTGATCATGTGTTGCACACACAGTTCTCCGCAACACAAACCTTATGACAGGGCAATTCCTGGTAACTCTGCTCCTTGCAGAAGGCAGCACAGCTATTTTTTTAAGCAGAAAGAGATGTCCCTGAAATCCATGCTTTGACACATGCTGTGTAACTCTGGGCAATGTGCAATAGTATCTTTACATCAGAGTTTGTTCAGAATGTCGTCATCATGCCGGCTGACTCTCTGATAAACTCCTTGGTCTTTCTGGATCATGTACGAGCTCGCAAGCTTCCTTGCACCTGCCTGTCTAATAAATAATAATAAAATAATAATATAATAATAATAATAATAATAATAATAATAATAATAATAATAATACCCCAGCCACTCTGGGCAGCTCCCAACAGAATATTAAAAGCACAATAAAACATCAAACATTAAAAACTTTCCTAAACAGGGCTGTCTTCAGATGTATTCTAAAAGTCAGATAGTTGTTTATTTCTTTGACATCTGATGGGAGGGCATTCCACAGGGCAGGTGCCACTACCGAGAAGGTCCTCTGCCTGCTTCCCTGTAACCTCACTTCTCGCAGGGAGGGAACTGCCAGAAGGCCCTCAGAGCTGGACCTCAGTGTCCGGGGGATGGAGACGCTCCTTCAGGTATACAGGGCTGTGGCTGTTTAGGGCTTTAAAGTTCAGCACCAACACTTTGAATTGTGCTCGGAAATGTACTGTGAGCCAATGTAGGTCTTCCTGCCTGTATCTTGGTATGTCTCATTTAATGACCAGGGCTGGGAATCTCCAACTTTACACCTTCTCTCTCTCTACAGTTCTCACAGGTAAATTTTATGTCCTCTTGAAAGATCACAGAACGCACCAGGGTGCAGCACTCAAATGTTTGCATCGCCAGGTATGTTGTACTTTAGGATTCAATGGGACACTGCGGGAGATTCTAGGACATGCCTGCCAGATTGTATGTCCCCTGCTTCCTTGGCACAATAACAGCATTTAAAGTAGCATCAAGCAGGTTGTTCCAGCAGTGCAAGGAGACTAGAATGTTCTCCTCCTCTCCTCCCTGCCATGCCCTCCCCCCAAAATTTCCTGGCAAGCCCTCCAGATCAGAAGGACCTAGTTTGAGTTGCTACAGCCTAGGGCTGGCTCAACAACTTTGTGATTTTCCTAAAAAGAAAAGCTCAAAAATTTTGGGGTTTTCCTAAAGAGAGCTCAACAACTTTCGGGGTGTCCTGGTTTTTACTTTTTGAAATATGGCAACCCTACTGCAGCCATTTCTTTCCATTAGCTTTCTGTGTTTTCATGTGTTTGCAAATTGGAGCAGAGGTACAGAGGAGTCTAAATACAGAATTGCCTAGCATACCATGTCCAGAAAGTGCTGCTGGCATTTCTGTTTAAATGTCCACCTACAAAACATAGCATGCGATTCCTCAGAGGTATGGTGACAAACATTAGATATTGGTCAAAGGCTTCAAATCTCACGCTGGGATTGTTTACCATTTCTCTGCACTCCAGCCTAGAGGCTTACAACTGTATTCTGTATTACAAAATAGATTTTGCAAAGGAAAGGCGACAGAGGTTTGTACACACACACAAACTGAGCGTCAAGCATCAATAGCAAATTTGTGGCAGTTGGCTAAATATTTCAGGAAACAGTACATGGGAAGGAATGGATTGATTTGCTTTTGCTTCAGATAAACAGCAGCAACAACTTTTGTCTAGGAACATACACTTTTAAATTTTAACCCCCTTGATGTTACAGAATACAGCAGCACTGTGCAAGACTGTAATTGAGGCAGGGGACCCAGAGAGAATAAAATGTATCTGCCAAACCCAAGAGGTATTTTATAAGAGGGTGACTTTTTTGTAGTAAAACCAGATTGCTCGCTGGAACAAAATGCAAGCATTTGATCTCCTATGCCCTGCAGAACAATGCAGCTGTAACAGGGTTTTGTTATGAACAATGCACATTATAAACCTGAATGCATCGATCCTGCATTGTTGTGGTATATAGGGTCTCTTTCTGATTCCTGCTGGCAAAGGAAACAGGTGGGGAGGGTTAGAGAAGAGCTGAAAACACCCAGGTCTTAACTAGAATCAGTGAAGGTTTGCCTGCTCAGACTAGCTGCTTTATAGCACTGAACTAACACTCAGAGGTTGGGGGTTGGGGGCAGGGCTGGATTTAGATGAAGAGAGGCCCTAGGCTACTCCACTTGTGGGGCCCCTCCCCACCCTCACAACTAGAAGAAAATGGAAGTGTGTTATAAACAAAATTGAGTGAAGCCAAGGATGATGACAGGTATTTAAAATTCTACAATTCACAATTTCTCCTCCAAAGAACATAAGATATTATTGTTAAATACCATGGTGATTTTTAAAAATGCATAAAATTAACACTGAAAAACTTTTGTAATAACTGAACTTTTTAAACCTTTTGTGGCCTGGGCAGGCCTGGAACTAGTACTCATGTCTTGTTCCTCTCTAAGGAATCAAGTTCAACCTTCATGGCATTTAACCATGGCTCAGCATCCTCTGAGGTAAAACTTTGGACCTCTTGGAAGCTTGAAGGTTCCCAAACCTTCTCTGAGTTACTAACAACAGCTGTATCTGCTATGACTGTTTTAGCAAACTCTTCAGCATACCTTTTGGGTGGTTTACTCTTTGTGGCCCTTTCAGATCTGCGTACTATACACAAGTCTTCCATGCTAGGCTTCTACTCTTTAGGAGAATGGTGGGCCTGAGCAGGCCAGAGGCTGGATAGCTTTGATGAACTGCAAAAGCATTTTTAGTTTGCTTTCTGTGGGCAGGCCGAGTCGTCCTCTTATATACCTGCTGGGATTGACAAGGCATCTGACCCTCACCTGAATCTCATAGCTCTCCTGTAGCTGCCTCTGATTAGTTATCATTTAACTCTTGGGGGGAATAATTAGCATCACACGTCATGTGCATGGAAGTTGCTGAACCAATTAACCAACTAAAAGGGTTACTGTTAATAGCACCAGTTTCCCTCTAACTTGATATTGCTGGATAGTTTTGATAAACTGCAAAAGCATTTTTAGTTTGCTTTCTGTTGCCACTCTGGAACTTTTCTTTATTAGTGCCACTTTGTTTTGTATGATTCCTTGCAATGAAGAATAACAACTTTTCTGTTTGTATATGTTTGTCAGGGAACTGACATCGGAGCTAGAGGTGAAGAGAAGGCTCTCAGATGATGCTGGAGAAGGGCCCAGCAGGGAGAGAGGCAGCTCAGTAGAGGGGGAAGCAAATCAGCGCAACACCAGGGATAAAGGGGGGCAGATGGGGGAATCGGCGAGAGGGATCCAGGACTCTTCACTGGACACCAGCGGGGAGAGCACAGGTCCTCCGCTACCCACGCCCTCCCTGCGCAGAAGACTTCCGCGCAGTGAGAGTAGGAGGAGACTGGGCGTCAAACAACTTTTATGTTGGAAGAGGTTTAAGAAACACCCACTGATGGATTCTGCTAGTGACTGAGGCAGCAACGGAGAGAAGGGCTGTCCAGTCAGAAAGGTTTAACAAGGCAATTTAGCCTGGAGAGGCGGCAGCTTACGCACGAGCAACCCCATATGCATTACAATGTTGATAATATAATTTTGGTTACTGAGGATAAACAAGATTGTACAAAAACAAGATTGGGTGCAGGCCGGGCCAGGACATAGGCGTCCTGACTGTGACAAAGGTGACCTGTGTGCTTGCTTGCTTGATTAACAGCTGTTGGGAACTTCAAGGTCCCTGCTCTCCCTTCTTATGGTCTTTGTACTGGACCTGGAGACTCCAATAGAGAGCATTCCATGTCAAGAAGGAGGGCAAGTGGGCACTTTATCAAATGGCAGGGCAGGAGTTACACGGAGCAGGGCCTTTTAACTGGTGGTGCCCATTGTATGCCTCGCTCTTCCCAGACCTGCTCTTTTTTAGCCTGTATTTTGGAGCTTTATAATTTAGGAAGACTTTGGAAGAACTGGTTGACAAGTCTTATCAGTTGCTGACGTATGAGTGGATTTTATTTGCTGCTATTCTATGCTTCTGGTGCACCAGGGTTTACATCAGCATAATAGAGTTGGCCACGATGCCAGAAGGGATGCTATTTACAAGCTTTCTCCATTATCTGCACAGCAGGGGATGTTTAGTCAACAGTGCAAAGGCTGAGCTGAAGCATTCCCTGCTGGTTACCTGCTTTAAGCGATAGGGGTCGCTGTTTGGTAGTACCCAATTAGTTAGCCGTCAGATTCTAGAGCTCCCTATTGGTGGCTCTTAGGTAATTCACAGAATGCAGAGTCCATTCATAAAACACAGTGTTCATTCATAAAGTATAAACATAAAGCAGTAACATAAATATCCATTGCTACATATTGGGTGTATATTTCAGTGGTTGAATGTACAAGTTTATGGCCATGCTGTAGTGTAGTGCTTATGCGACTGTGAATAAAAGGGGGCTGGGCTCATTGTCTAGGGGTTTGGGGGGGAAGAGGTGACAAAACTGATTTCCAATAAGTGCCCCCCTTTATTTCCATAACATGTTCTTGAGTATGTACTCTGAATGGTGACACCAGGGACCTAGAAGGTGCAGGGCTTGTCAGTCCCACCCCTGCACAGTCTCATCAGGGCTGACCTTAAGGCAACTGGAGCAATTGGGCCAAATTGGGCCCCGTGGGTCACTCCTAAGGGGGGCCCCTGCACCAGGGCAATCTAGATAGATTTTATTTATATCTATAAGATTTTGCAGACTTTCACTGTGAACTGGGGCCCTACCAAAAAAAAATTCAAGTTACACCACACTGCTTCATTTTGGGCCCCACTGGCTATCCCTGAATCTAATAGTTGTTGGACCTGAGTTGCCCTGCCCTTGAAGTCTTGGGTTTGCAATTTTGGGAGAGGGAAGACTGCGGCACTGGGGAGAGGGCAGGCTGGTGAGGCCCACTACATTTAGACGCCCTAGGCTTCAGCCTACTTAGCCTATACATAAATCTGGCACTGGTTGGGGGTGTGCGCGCAACAATGCATATTTGAAGTCGAACATTGACGGATGGATTTCACTTTTTGGAAAACATTGTGAAAATTTATTGGGTGAGCTCTGAGCACCCTCTCCAATCAGAAATGTTAAAACTAAGGAAAGGGTAGAATTTGACCTGCCCCTGAATGAGCCCACTGGACTAGATATTTTTATTTGGTTTGTTCAAACTATCATCCCGTTTCAGGGTGGGGTTGGAAATAGATTCCCCCCCTCCAAAAAAAAACCCCACTTGTTTTTATGAAAAGCCGCCTTTTCAAGAATAACTGCCCAGGGTCATTGTTTCCTCTAGCTGCTACTGCTTTTCCCAGTCACTGCTCTTTCCTTTTTACAGAAGAAGAAGAAAACCCCACCCATCTGGCTGGGTTGCCCCAGCCACTCTGGGCAGCTTCCAGTGTTATATCAAAGCATAATAAAACATTACACATTAAAAAGCTTCCCTATACAAGGCTGCCTTCAGATGTCACTGTGAACCTAGTTAGATGGTTGGTTATTAAAAGCTTCTGTCCCACCTTATATGTGAGAAGGAACCGAAGGTGTCTAAAAGCCAACGTGGTAAAGTGGTTAAGAGCGGTGGACTCATAATCTGGTGAACCGGGTTCGCTTCCCCGCTCCTCCACATGCAGCTGCTGGGTGACCTTGGGCCAGTCACACTTCTCTGAAGTCTCTCAGCCTCACTCACCTCACAGAGTGTTTGTTGTGGGGGAGGAAGGGAAAGGAGATTGTTAGTCTCATTGAGACTCCTTAAGGGGAGTGAAAGGCAAGATATCAAGTCCCAACTCTTCTTAAAAGCTGAAACACTTTGCAGTGTTGAAACCAGTGCTATTTTTCTAGAAAAAGAGGTTCCAGAAGTCACCATGAACACTTCCCCTGTTCTCTTATAATGGCAATGGTGCTGACATGAGAGGTGCCAGAACTGAGTTCTGTTGAGTTTTGGCTACAGAAAAAAAAAGCCCTGATTAAAACATACCTTACCTACCATTATTTTAAAAAGAACCCTCATATTAAACACCGATAGTAACGTTTTCTGGGATCACCAGTCAAAACAAGAGCAGCATTAACAAAAGAGTGTTCAGCCAAATGTGTTATTGAATCATCATGTTTTTGCCAGCCGCCTAGACAGATGTCAGTTGGCAAGGCAGACAAGGCCTTACACCTACTAGTTGCTTACCAGGCGAAAACTGGGCTGAGGAATTTGGAGTAATGCCTCAGGTGATTAATGGATTAAGCGGGGAGGGAGAGGGAGTCAACATTACTGCCCTACATAACATAGCCAATCACATTTGGTTATATGGTGAAGTCATTGAGGGGAACTGAGGTCAACCAATGGTGGAACTATTCCTTGTTCGTCCCCACCATCTAGTAACGAGGAATACAGCTTCCGAACACATCTATGGGTAGGGAAAACATGGCTCTCTCCATGTTATATCAACTGGCTCACACACCTTCTGAATGTACCAGTTTGTCTCAATTCAAAGTTGCAGAGAACCACAAAAGAGTCATCTGCCAAACACACACAACCCAAGAAAAGGCTTTGTTGCCTCAAGAAAGTCGGCTTGAGCAAGCCAGACGTGAAGCGGGGAAGGATAGCATACAGCTCTGCCGCCACAGTAACCTTAAGTAAGGGCTGTCATTTCCTTCAAACCCTTTTCTCCCCACTGATTTATTATACAGCTGTTCTTAAATTGAATCGGGCTGAAGCTTGGCATGCGAGCTGTCAGCTAGATGCAATTTTTGGCTTAAAAAATGACCTCTTGCTGTAGGTTAAACCATTTTGTTAGTTCTAATGTGGTAAAACAAACAGAGACTCGTTGGATGGGTTTAGAATAGATTTCGGTTTTGTCCTGTTATCTGCAGACTTAGGAGTGCAGGGAGAGACTTTTCCTTCTTTTTTTACAAGACACAACTGTTTGGAAAAATCTTAAGAGCAGATTTCCTGTCTTTCATCTATACAATAAACTCAGCTGAGCAGGATTTATATTATTCATTTTTACCAGAATTCTCTGTGCCTATCATAATATCTGTTTTTAAAGCCCTGCCACAAACCTGTGGATAATGCCTTTTCTTCTTTCATAAATGCCAGTGGGTTCACCATCTCCCTCTAGTTAAGCCAGGTATGGCTAACCTATGGCCCTCAAAAATGCTGCAGGACTCCAGCTTCCATCAGGATGATGAGAGTTGAGGTCCAACAGAATTTCGAGATTCACAGATTCCCCACCTCAGAGTTAAAATGTAAAGGTACCCCTGACAGTTACTGGCCAAGGGAGCTGGTGTTTGTCCGCAGACAGTTTTTCCGGGTCATGTGGCCAGCATGACTAAGCCACTTCTGGTGAAACCAGAGCAGCGCACGGAAACGCCGTTTACCTTCCCGCCAGAGTGGTACCTATTTATCTACTTGCACTTGATGTGCTTTCGGTCCCAGCTCCTGCCCACCTCAGAGTTAAAGGTAAAGGTAGACTCTAGGGTTGTGCGCCCATCTCACTCAAGAGGCCGGGGGCCAGCGCTGTCCGGAGACACTTCCGGGTCACGTGGCCAGCGTGACATCACTGCTCTGGCGAGCCAGAGCCGCACACGGAAACGCCATTTACCTTCCCGCTAGTAAGCGGTCCCTATTTATCTACTTGCACCCGGGAGTGCTTTCGAACTGCTAGGTTGGCAGGCGCTGGGACCGAACAACGGGAGCGCACCCCGCCGTGGGGATTCGAACCGCCGACCTTTCGATCGGCAAGCCCTAGGCACTGAGGCTTTTACCCACAGCGCCACCCGCGTCCCTCAGAGTTAGATGGTGGTAAATCCCCCATTCGCTCAACAGTGTTTCCCAAACTTGGGTCTCCAGCTGTTTTTGGACTACAACTCCCATCATCCCTTGATAGCAAGGCCAGTGGTCAGGGATGATGGGAATTGTAGTCTGAAAAACAGCTGGAGACCCATGTTTGGGGAACCCTGGCTTACATAGAATGGGGCTGGATCCAGAATCAACATAAATACAAACAGGAGCGGCAGGAATTTGGGATGCCAGAGAATTCTGATGGAAATGGGAGTGGAAATTGCCAACATTTGCTTATTTGTCCCATGTCTGGAACGGAAATCAATTCAGTGAATATGATCAGTATTCACTGCTGTTGTTTTCAGCAGCAAATAATATTTCAATCGATTGCTCCCCACCCTCGTTTGCATTGCAATTCCTTTGAAAGTAAATAGTGTGGAATAGCGCAACATTCCACCGCAGTAGACGGTGAGATGATTAACATAGGTTTTGTCAGAAGCTGAACTGCAGTAGAACAGAAACAGCGCTGCATGCGATTAACATGGGTTAGAGCAGAAATCAATGCCTTAAGACATCGCTAGTGGGAATACAGGTTCCCCATTCCTGGTATATAGCAAATGGCTGAATTTAGGGAAAGTGATCAAAGAAAACAAAGGTTAGCTGCTTCGCATAATAGCATCCCTCAATGTCTTCCTTTTCCAATAGCAAGAGGCAACACAAGCTGAGGTGACACAATGTGCTGCCACCATTTGTCAGCGAGCTTGACACAATTAAACTTATCTGCCCGCCTGTGTTTTTCTCCCCCAGTTCTGCCTGAACAGCTGCAGGCTGCCTGATCGCTGCCTTTCATGCTGCGACTTCAGGAGCTGCTGTCATACATACTGTTAACCTTTTAGGAAAGGACCAGTGCAGTATGGAACTGATCCGATGCACACTGAAGTCTAAATAAAACCTTGTAGGAGGAGACAGAATCGCAGGAGCTCTTGGTATGTGTGGAGAAAGCACAACAAATAAAGCAGAGGGAAGAGGTTGAAATGACAAGAAGCCTTTTCTGCTATGCTCCTCTCCCCCCCCCCCCATTCACAAACACTTACCTTTCATTTGGCCTTTGCAGTGTGCAATGGTTTTGTTAACGAGCTTCCAATGTATTATATGCAAAGGCGTGTAACTGAGCTCCCATGCCATTTTTCTTTTTTTTAATGAAAAGAAACTCCAGGAGGGAGATGTTTCTGTAAGGAAAGCTGGGGCAGAAATATTTGAAATAAATAAGTAATTCAGAGTGGAGGTGTGTGTGTGTGTGTGTGTGTGTGTGTGAGAGAGAGAGAGAGAGAGCGAGAGAGAGAGAGAGAGAGAGAGAGAGAGAGAGAGAGCACACCACCTTTCTCCTGTTTGCTATTCCTCCACTCCAAATCCTACAGCTAAATGACTTGAACACTACACACACACACACACCCCACACCGTCTCCCAGGTAGCTTCCAAGAGCATTTGACCTAAGAAACACACAGAGCTGGCCAAGACATTCTGCTGCCCGAGACAAAGGACAAGGTGCTGCCTGTCATGGTCCAGTTTACGGGCGATCGAAGTCCCGGCTGGGGACGTCAGGACCGGGGGCAAGATGGCGGGGTGGGAGCAGGAACAGGAAGCCAGGAGTCAGGAGTCAGGAAGCCAAGAGTCTGAGGGTCAGAGAGCCGGGAGTCAAGAACCCAAGGGCCTGAGGATCAGGAAACAAGGAGTCGTGAAGTCAAGGGTTCAAGGATCAAGAAGCAAGGGATCAAGAAGCCAAACGCAGCAAGGCAGGAAACGTGTTGCTGTGGCCAAGAGCCAAAGTGAAATGCTGACCCTATATCCCTTCCTGGTTCTTGCCACCAGGTGCAGTGAGTTATCAAGCGGCCTCACCTGTGCGGCTGCACCTTGCCTCTTCAGAACAAACTTAGGAAGGCCCCAGTCCTGCAAAGTCCTACTGGTCACAGGGCCTGGCTCCTGCACGCACTCCTGACAGTGCCTCCCATGTTCAGAAGGTGACTGGATCGAGAGCTGACTCAAACTTCAATGCTGGCAACAGGACAGCAGCATCCCCCAGCACACTGAAGGACTGCTTGCTGGCTTAGGGGATGAAAGGCAGGCCTCCTGGCACATCAAATCCTGCCCTCCAAAGAGGGGAAGAGCCAAAGACATGGTCTGATGACCCTCAGCAACTGCCGCCTGAGGCAGTTGTCTCTAGGGCCGGATTTAGGTTTGACCCTAAGCTACTGGGGCCAGCTGTCCTTTGTCAACAACAAATTGTTGCTGTTTTTTGTGTTGAACACATGCTATATGTTAATTTATGGATACTAATAGGTATCTAAAGCCATTTGCACATGTTGCCATGCAACCAGTCCATGCAGAATGTTAAAAGGTAAAGGACCCCTGAGTCCAGTCACGGATGACTCTGGGGTTGTGGCGCTCATCTCACTTTACAGGCCGAGAGAGCCGGCAGTTGTCTGCAGACAGTTTTTCTGGGTCATGTGGCCAGCATGACTAAGCCGCTTCTGGTGAAACCAGAGCAGTGCACGGAAATGCCATTTACCTTCCCGCCGGAGCAGTACCTATTTATCTACTTGCACTTTTTGTGATGCTTTCAAACTGCTAGGTTGGCAGGAGCTGGGACAGAGCAACGGGAGCTCACCCTGTCGCAGAGATTCGAACCACTGACCTTCTGATCGGCAAGCCCAAGAGGCTCAGTGGTTTAGACCACAGCACCACCCGCGTCCCATGCAGAATGTAGGCACCCTATATATAGAAATGAGCAAACCAGTGATATTTTAGGGAGCAGGCTAGCAGGCGGGGCCCATTACTTACATCATAGGAGCCTACACAACACAAAACACTATTGCTGTTTGTCGGTTTTATTTTATTTCTTTTTTATCTTATATTTTGGAAATGTACATCCAGTTGTTTTTTCCCTTTAATTTTTTTTTGGGGGGCCCCCAAAAGAGTGGGGCCCTAAGCTATAGCTTGTTTAGCTTATATGAAAACCCGGCGCTGGTTGTCTCCCTCTGCCCAATGGCTGTGCAGACTCTGCAAACACATTTTGGCATGTTTCATGAAAAGCCAGCTATGGGGTGTGAGTGAGCAAGAGAAACAGAAATATTTGGAGCCAGGCAATGGAAGGCAACAAAATCACACACAGCAGCTACATCTCTACTGTAAATTTTCTCTCTCCCAGTTGCGTTTATTTTATTTTATTTTTTAAAAAAATGAGTAGGAGATAGATTTTGTGTATTATGTAGTTAGTCTCAACTTACGATGCTCTCCACCCCTTTTTAATTCTTCCTGTATAGAAGGTTAGGTTGAGCGGTAGGGACTCAGCCAGGGTCACTCATGAGCTTTGTGACAATTTGAATCGGAAGGTCCCTAGTTCTAGACTCTGACATTCTAACCACTGTACCACACAGCCCCTAAGTTGCATGCTGGTTGTGGCCCTCTCACCAGCATTCTGCCAAGAACTGTGCCTACATGGGTAGCTGCTTAGGGATGGGGAGCAGGGAGGGAAATGCTATTCAGTTCACATTTTAAAATTTCTTAATTAAATTGTAAGTTCAAATTCTCTCAAACTTCTATCTGCATATGTCCAAGATTCCAATACAAAAAATCCACCCATAAAAAAATAAAAAAATGTATCTAACACTGAAGCTATAGTGTTGTATAGGTTTCATGAATCCTCACTGTACGTTGCAGGAAAGTGTAAATTAATTTTTAATGCAAACATACCTAATGGACACTTCTCAGTGAATCAAAATACCTCTCTTTTTCAAAATGCCATTCTACAATCAAAAAAATATGTGTATAAAATGCATAAATAAGTGGAAAATGTGCACTAAAATGCTGAGTTTTCAAGAGGACTTAATTTATTATTATTATTATCTTTTACAAACTGATGCAGAAATGTAGTGAGCTGACCCAAACACTGGAAAATGAGAACCTGAGAGAAAAAAGAAATTGACAATGTTGTCCATCCCAGTTAGTGTCACACCAGGACTGGCTATGGTCAATACGTTATTCCCCTGACAGATTACATCTGACGGGGGGGGGGGGGGGAGTTATTTGCCCCTATTGTAGGAGTGTGAGAGGGAAACAAGGATCACCAAACACCTTGTGTGCATTTGGAGACACAATTATTCCTCCCCTCACACATGTCATGTGTGAAATGAAGTGGTGCGCTTCATGTGTTTTACCAAAGCGAACATCAATGTAGCTACAGCAACACCGACTGCTGCCCAAATGAAAGGGCTCCTTCCTGAGTGTCTTTTGTCAGTCCTTCGCCATATATTTCTAATGAGGAGCTGGCTAATTTAAACAGTTACGTGGTTCAGAACTGCACACGGGGAGTGTAAAGATTGCCATCTTAATTCTTAGCGGAGACTTAAGACCATGGGTAGGCAAACTAAGGGCCGGGGGCCGGATCCGGCCCAAACGCCTTCTAAATCTGGCCCGCGAACGGTCTGGGAATCAGCATGTTTTTAGATGAATAGAATGTGTCCTTTTATTTAAAATGCATCTCTGGGTTATTTGTGGGGCATAGGAATTCGTTCATTCCCCCCCCCCAAAAAAAATATATATATATATAGTCCGGCCCCCCACAAGGTCTAAGGGACAGTGGACCGGCCCCCTGCTGAAAAAGTTTGCTGACCCCTGCTTAAGACGATTGCAGGCAGAATTTCAGTGGCTGGGCCAGTCAGCTTTGGTACGTGGAATAAGGAAGGGACAGCATCTTGTCCTTCAAAATGGCAGCAAAATATGTCACGGGCCATTCTGGTGAGTCACTGAGGTAGATGAGCTAGGCGCTGGGCCCTGTTGTATCACAAGCACCTGTTGTAGCCCCCAGCTGGATCTCTGAGCCATGAGAGAACAGCTGTCTCTTCAGTGACCCAGAAATGAATGGCCTCTTGGACGACAAGCCTGCCTTGAAAAAATTGGGAAATAATAGGAGTTTAGTGCAAAAGTCATTAAATGCCGTTGACTTGCCATGTAAAACAAGACCACTGGAATGCAAGACACCTAGCCTGGGGCCAGCAACACCTTTGGTTTTTTACGGCTGTTTTCAAACTAAAATTAACCATCACTGTAACGAAGAAGTATGTCAGGAAAAACAAGAACGAATTGGCTCCATTTCTAATGGTGGACATTCCCACCCCCCACCTCCTCAGCTAAACACAAGAGAGGAGATTTGTTAATTTGTGTATAAGGATGGAGCAATTTTCCTGTTTATCTGCCTCTTTGTGCCCTTCTTGCCCAGAAGTTGTGGCTTGTGTTGCGATGGGTGAGCATCAGTGAATCCACTCAGCAACGAAGTGTTGCAAAAACAGCGAGAAGGCCAGAGCCAGAAGGAAATTTATAATCTGCCTGGAGTAGCTGCCTTGTTAACTTCACTGAACTATTTCATGGTTGGCTTTCAACTCTTCCCATTCTTATCGTCATATCCAACTAAGCTCAATTACAGTCGAGTTTCTCTGGCAGAAGTATTTCAGCAGATCCTGCAGAAGATCTCCTATCAGTAACGAAGGCTTGAAGGCAGACAAAAGGTGTGAGTGCTCTTACTCCTAGTAGTAAGATCATATGTCGCCACAATCTGTCATCCAAGTATTCTATGTCTTATGTTTATCATGAGCATCTGAGTGTGAGCACATGTCTGCCAGGGAATCGACTTTCATGGGTTGTTTTTTAAAAAATAAAAAACACACAAAACATTTAAGGCTATATATAATTAGCACATGCTAAAACAATATTTAGACACCTTCAGCTTTAATACACTGGGTAATAAAGAATTTACCGTACTTTTCCGTGTATAAGACGCCCCCATATATAAAATGCCCCCTATTTTTGGAGACTCAAATTTAAGAAAATGGGTGGAGATGGCACAGAGTTGTTGAGTTTTATTTGTGGAGGGTTGCTCAGAGTTTTTGAGCTTTGGGGGGGGGGCTTACCCATGGTTGTTGAGCTTTTTTTAGGGGAGATTGCCAAAAAATCACTCACCTGCATGCATCGCCTCTTGTCTGTCCCCTCACTGGCAGAAGCTGCCAATTGCCCGCCCAATTGCTGCAGCGTCAGCCAATCAACACCACCCATTGACGCAGCAACCAATAATACGCACAATAGCCACTAACAGCTGTGGCAGCAACCAATCAAACTTCCATTACAGTGGTACCTCTGGATGCGAATGGGATCCGTTCTGGAGCCCTATTTGCATCCTGAAGCGAACACAACCCATGTCTGTGCGTCTGCGCGGGTCGCGATTCGCCACTTCCGCGCATGCGCATGACGTTATTTTGAGCGTCTGCACATGCGCGAGTGGCGAAATCCAGAAGTAATACGCTCCGTTACTTCCAGGTCGCCACGGAGCGCAACCCGAAAATGCTTAACCTGAAGCTACTTCAACGCAAGGTATGACTGTATTTTTAAAGGAAAAAACCTAGTCTTATACATGGAAAACTATGGTCCTCAGCACTTGAACTTAAATACAGTGAGTAATTCCAGTGAGGTAGTCATGTTAGTCTGTCACAGCAACCATACACAAACACACTCAGAGTTTCTTAGCACCATAAAGTCTTCAATTTGTAGTGTGGCATAAGCTAGCTGTTGTAGACTAAAATCCACTTTATTGATGGTGCTCCAAGCCAGTCCAAACCAAACGTAATGTTACAGATAACAAGGTGTGCTGCTACCAGATCCTTCTCATCAACCAGAGAGGATTTACTAAGGTTCATTTATTTTCTACCTGTCTTTTTTATTCAGATTCTTTCAGCTTCACATGAAAGGAAAACAAGGACAACTGGATGTGGCCAATTTATCCATAGACATTTCCTTATTCCCACAAAAACCTGGGTTAGGTCTGATGAACAATGCCATTAAAGGGAATTCCTTGATGTGCCCCATGTATAAAATCAAATTTTTCTGCAGGGATGGAAAACATATGACCCTCCAGATGTTATTAGACTCCCGCCAATCCCAGCCAGCATAACCAATGTATGGGGGGAAATATAATACAGTCATACCTCGGGTTACGAACGCTGTGGGTTGTGTGTTTTCGGGTTGCGAACCACACCAAACCTGGAAGTACCGGAACAGGTTACTTCTGGGTTTCAGCGCTCGCGCATGCGCAAAATCACAAGATGACATCACACGCATGCGCAGAAGCACTGAATCACGTCATGTGCATGCACAGATGCGATGCTTCTGGCTATGAACACTGCAGGTTGTGAACATGCCTCCCGCACAGATCACGTTCGAAACCGGAGGTATGACTGTATAGTGATCACCCATGGGGATAATTAATGAAAGACTTGGGTGGATCCTTGGAAACAATACATGGGGATAAACCAGCAAAAGACAGCCCCCAGCACAGTGTAAAAGTCACAGAACCAGGCAGTAGTGTAGCATGGAGATTTAGGCTGTTAACCCTTTTAAATATCCTGTTTATTCTGCTACCAAAGCTTCCCTGTTTCTATCCCCTCTTAGCTTGAACTGACCACACAGTAAGTTTAAATGCCTTACTTGCAAAGCTCCAAAGGTCGGACACATGCATTATTCCATGCAGCAGCAAGAAGAGCACAGGTGGAAAATCTTGTGATACAAAATATAGTGAAATAGGTCTAAGCATGTGGTGTGAGCTTGTAGCGAGGAAGCTCAGTCACATCCTATCTCGGTGAGTTCACATGGTGAAAAGGAATAAGTAAAGGAGGGAATTTAACTTCCTTCCTTCCAGGTGAGGGGTGCAACCTAACTGAGTCTAGGAACACAGCTCTGTGGTCTTAACCCCTCCACGCATTAACTAGCCCTATGCTTACTAATTATGACTGCCATTTGCAAACAATGGTCAGGAATAAAATCTGTAGGGTCACAGGTTCAGCACCCCTGCTTTCTTGAATAAAATCAATTCAAAGCATCTTTTTGGAGAAACTGTAGACTCGTTTAAAAGGGGGGGGGGGAGAACATTCCAGAGTTGCATAAGCTATGCTTGAGCCAATTTTAAGAATTCTTTTTCTACATCTCATTGAGAGCCACCTTTCAGCATCAGCATTTCAAACATAGTTTTTCCCTATTGCACACTGCTGCATAAGGATGCCAGCAGACTTGTTCTTTGCTGTCACACCACCTTACGAACAATATATGTCTGAGAGTGATGCATCACATTGAAGACTTTCTGGTACTCAGAATGCAAAAGGCGCAGATGTTACATGGCCAATTACACCGTGGGACTTTCCCCCCCTTGATTCTCAGCCTGAAAAATCTGCTGGATAATTGTCTTCCAAGCTAAGAGTTCTACACCGAACAAAAGCTGTTGGGTTGTGTATACCGCCAAAGTAGAAACTGGTATCCAGTTACAGGAGGATATAACATCCAGAGGGGGTTCTATCCAGGGCTCTCTGGAGGCAGTCTTCAGCACATGAGTAGCCAACGTGGTGCCCTCCAGATGCTGCTGGACTCCAATTCCCATCATCCCCAGCCAATATGGACAATAGCCAAGAATGATGGGAGATGTCCAACATCTGGACAACACCAGGCTTGCTACCCCTGTACTAGCACCAGACCTGCTGTACCACTACCCTGTTGTTCACTGCTAGCTTGCAAGACAGATCTTTATTTCAAGGGCAGCATCTAGGCTGCAGTACCAGCTTACCTGAGCTGGTAAAGGTAAAGGGACCCCTGACCATTAGGTCCAGTCGTGACCGACTCTGGGGTTGCGGCACTCATCTCGCTCTATAGGCCGAGGGAGCCGGCGTACAGCTTCCGGGTCATGTGGCCAGCATGACTAAGCCGCTTCTGGCGAACCAGAGCAGCGCACGGAAACGCCGTTTACCTTCCCACTGGAGTGGTACCCATTTATCTACTTGCACTTTGACATGCTTTCGAACTGCTAGGTTGGCAGGAGCAGGGACCGAGCAACGGGAGCTCACCCCGTGGCGGGGATTCGAACCACCAACCTTCTGATCGGCAAGTCCTAGGCTCTGTGGTTTAACCCACAGCGCCACCTGCTTTGCAAGCTTGCAGTGAACAGGTGGTCCCAAGAGATAGTCCATGTCTATCAAACCCTCCAAAGACCTAGTCTCAGACCTAGTTCTTCAAGTTGGAGCATCTTGCCTCTAGTGTGGGGGTGGTGTTTAAGCTCTTGTTCTTGGCCTCTGCCTTGGCTCTTGGTACCAAACCAGCTTCATCAATGTATCTGCTTCTGGCCCATCTTGACCTGTCATTGCTGTCTTGCTACTTGATCCCTGACTGCTTTTGAGCCAGTTCTTGTTTCTGGTCCAGTTAGGTTGACAATCAGCTCTCTGCTCTCCTGTGTTCCAGACCTCGAATTCCTAGATCCTGATCCTTGCTGAGACTTGCAGAGGTCCTCTGAAATATCCATCCTCTGTACTACAAATCTGAAAAATAGCCAGTTAGCCACTGCCTCCTAAGTATCGCTGGAGGGGAGGGGAGCAAAGAGCCTGCTAGATGTAACAGGAAGGTAATGATAAGCCACAGGAGCCGTTCTTCTTACTAGTAACTTCTCAATGTAGCATTATGGCATCTGCTGTTTCTTCTCCTTTTGTGGCATGCCGTATCACACAACAGGAAGCAAAGCACGGTGCAAGGCAGTGAAGTCATATTGTGTTGTCCTGCTTTTCAAAGCCGTAGCAAATGGTAAACAGCTGACATAGCATTGTGCTTTGCTAGTCCAAAGAGGAGAAAGACTGAAGGTGCTGTCAGACAAAGCATTGAGGATCAAAGAAGAAAGGGTTGGAGGGGTCTGCAGGTTGGTGGCGGAGCTCAAGCTCATTCACATGGTTCTTTCACTCCCATTTCAAAAGAGCTCATTTGGTAGCAGGATTGAGAGCAGCCTCCACCTGAAAGGTCTCTCCACCCACTTCCCTCTGCTCAGACACCAATGGTCTTCCTTGGTGGGGTGCTTTTTGACAATGCATGTTGCAGACATGAGGAGCCCCATCCATATTGTGCACACATCAAGGGCGAAAGGTTAGCTGCACCTCCTCTCCTGATCTGTGTTACGGGACCCACACTGGCTATTTGTAAAAAAATAAAAATGGAAAAATCCTGCACTTAAAGATGAAGTTCAGCCCTCATAGGTTCATGTCATGCCTCAAGTCAGATTTGGTTAAAGACTGAGCTTTGTTCTCCAAATGCGTTCTAGGGATTGTTTGACTCCTGGAACTGAGTTACTTTCCACTTTTATTGGACGATAGTTCAGTTCGCTGAGCCCACTTGCAATTTGAACTCTGGGGGTGAGGGAGTCAGGGGTTTAGTTTAGGTCCTTCTGCTGCTTTTGAAAGGAAATGTAGCTGCCCATGGATGCATTGCACATGTTAAAGGTAAAGGTAAAGGGACCCCTGACCAGTCGTGGTCCAGTCGTGACTGACTCTGGGGTTGCGGCACTCATCTTGCTTTATTGGCCGAGGGAGCCGGCGTACAGCTTCCAGGTCATGTGGCCAGCATGACTAAGCCGCTTCTGGCGAACCAGAGCAGCACACAGAAACGCCGTTTACCTTCCCGCCGGAGCGGGATTTATCTACTTGCACTTTGATGTGCTTTCGAACTGCTAGGTTGGCAGGAGCTGGGACCGAACAATGGGAGCTCACCCCGTCACGGGGATTCAAACTGCTGACCTTCTGATCGGCAAGTCCTAGGCTCTGTGGTTTAACCCACAGCGCCACCCGTGTCCCTTGCACATGTTACACTGATGCTAAAGGCAATAATTTACACAATTCTCTGTTTGTGTTCTGCTGAAAGTATTAAAGAACTCCCCAGTAGCTGAGAAGCAGAACAGTTTTCTGTGGATTGGAAGACTGCAGGTTAGCCTCATTCTTAGCAGGTAACCTGAGGCCAGACAACTCACAAAGTCACCTTGCTTTCAAGGGACCTGTCGAATTGCACAGCTGCCACAGAAATGAAGATATTGTACTTGGGACAAGTCCATGTAAACACCTTAGATCGTTTTTGCAGTTTTACTGATGTTAGGAAGTTGCCATACATGCCATTTAAAACCATCAACAAAACCCTCCCGTTTAAGCCAGAGACTTTGACAGTGGCATGTCTGTCAGCTTGCCTGCTGAATGCTGTCAAAAACCTGAACTGGCAGGGCACTTGCTGTCGTCGACCTCTAACAATTCAGAGATGTGAAAGTATTGAAGGTCTTTGAGCATGGAGAAATACTTTGGGGGTTTTTCCACCCCTCTTACATAAATGCAGGACGCCAACCTTGCTGCATTTTTTAAAAAGCAAAGAAAAAGCAGAGGTTGAAAGCAGAAGATGGCTTTGCTGATAGGTGGACAGCAATTAAGCTGCAATGAATGACACCGAATACTGGTTCGTGACTGGAAATGTCTATAGCAGCAGTGGGAATCCTGTCATCCTCTAGATGGCGCTGGACTACAATTCCCATAATTCCTACAATTCCTGATCATGGCAGGATCAAAGTTGCCCATCTTTGATCTATGAAACGAGAACAGGAGAACCATCTTTCCTTGGTTCAGGCCAATGGTTGTCACAGTGGCCAGTCAGAAGTTCCCCAAGAGGACATGATAATGACAGCCATTTCTTACTGTTTGCAGGGACACTGTTTAGGAGGGGAATACAATGATGTGGCAGTCCCTCTACCTGCCTCCCTTTTTGGGCCACGTGTGATTGTTTTTAAGAAATAAAAATATCTCTGGTTGTTATGTAGAGACAGTCACATATCCCCTTCCCATAAACTGATTAGGTAAGAGGCCAAAATAAAGTACAGTGGTGCCTCGCAAGACGAAATTAATTCGTTCCGCGAGTTTTTTCGTCTTGCGATTTTTTCGTCTTGCGAAGCACGGTTTCGGAAAAGTTTTGGAAAAGCTTCAAAAATCACCAAAGTTTTCAAAAACCTCAAAAAAGGCTACCACACCGTGTGCTATGAGTTGCTCCTTGAAGTCAAGTCGCAACTGTATTAACGGTTTTAAGAAAAAGGAAACAAACTTGCAAGACGTTTCCGTCTTGCGAAGCAATGCCATAGGGAAAATCGTCTTGCGAAGCAACTCAAAAAACCAAAAACCCTTTCGTCTTGCGAGTTTTCCGTCTTGCGAGGCATTCGTCTTGCGAGGTACCACTGTAAAATCGTTGTGCTCACCTCAGAGGTGTTTGCAGGCCCTGGCAGCAACTAGATAACCCCCTAGCAGATCAGACTTAGGCAGACAACCATTTGGCCACAACTTTATTGTTCATGGCTGTAAGTTGAATCTAGGGTCAGGTATTGGGTATATATCCATTTCAGCCTCCTGTCAGAGGGCTGGAACCTCTGCAGGGTTGTGCCAGGATTATGGCCTCCCCAAACATTGATCAAATGAGGTATCCATCCTAAGGCCACCACTGGAAGCTCTATGACCCATCTGCCCCACACTCTGCTGCTGGCAGAGACTTCCACTGAGACCCCTCTAATGGGGTACCCTGAATACACCATTGGACCAGTACTGGGTGATGCACCAAATCACCCAAATTTGAAGACTAGGATTACACTGTTGCTGGTCGGCTGGTTAAAGCAGTGGCCAATGCCTGGCTGGCTGGCCAGCAAGGAACCTCCCCATAACTTCAGCCCTGATTGGCCCATTTGAAACCAACTCACTGGCCAGGCAGTCACGCCCCCATGGCTGTGACGGCCAGGGGGGATTCCCCATCAGCCAGCAACTATGCGGGTCTGGCTGCCAGGAAGGAGGTGGAGACACTGGCAGGGGGGAGCGCACCGCCCCCGGCAGCGTGATCCCAGTGGGTTGCCATTGCAGCTGCCCCCCCCGCCCACACTGGGTGCCATGCCCCCAGGACGCGCACCAGCCCCGCCCCTGCCTGCTCTCTGCCCCCTGGTGCCGGGCCATGAAGCTCCGCCAATGGTGCAATGGTGAGTGTTCGGCACATCTCATGGTGGATTATGTTCCCCTCTTGCGCCTGAAGACAGGGAACAAGGTGGAACATTTTTAATAATTCTGATTGCGCTCATTACAAATTTGTGTTTGTCACTTCAATTATCTTTCCGATAGAACAAAGTGAGATCAAAACGGGAAACAAGTGAATGGCTAAAATGCCCAAATTCCTCATAGTCTATGAAATACTTGTAAGCTATAGATGTGTGTGTGTGTGTGTGTGTTTCCCTTTGGCACCATAACATTTCATTGCTGAGGTTGAATAAGCAGACGTTCGATTGCTTTTGAAGCATTTCACAGTCACAGAGCAGAAAAGATACACTTTGTATGCCTTCTGGCATGTGCTGCCAAACCACAGTAGCTGCCGCTGCTTCTTTCTGGGTCATGAGCATTTAGCTAAGGGTGAGTTAATTTATTCAATTAAAGCAGGACTATGAAGGTTTGTGGTCAATCTATGATATTACCTTCCAGCTTGGCCCTCATTGTCTGGTGGCTGCCTCCTATACTAGCAAGAAGCAATGATCCGTGTTGGCTGATCACGTACCAGCTGATGAAAGCAATTTATCCCACATATTCTGATTATCCAGCCATAACTATAATTGTCACGTAGAATAATAAAACAACGTGTGAACTCACGCTCGGTTTCTGCTGAAGTTACATAGCAGCGAAAATAAAGAAGGGGGAAATAGGGAACTGCTTTATACTGAATCACACCACTGGGCCATTGAGCTTAGTATGGTCTACACCAGGGTTTCCCAAACTTGGGTCTCCAGCTGTTTTTGGACTACAGTTCCCTGTTGGGATACTGCTGGGGAGATGGGGCATCAGGCAGGCAACCAGCTGGCTCCAGCCACCAGCCAGCAGCCGGGCGATCACCGGCCTCCCTTGGAACAGCATCAAACAGTGACACGAGCCTCAGATACTTTTAGAGACTCGGCACGCTCTATCAGCAGAGTGAATAAATCGTCTCGCAACAGAATTGGCAGACAGAGCCACGTGTAAGCATATTTACAGCATTTATTCAGCATAGTTCAGGAACAAAGGGAAAAACATGTCTGCTTCCCTTCGTGTCCAGCAAAACAACAACACAAAAGCAATACACAAAACGGAAGTTCCCAGCAGACCGTGCTGGAAGTAAACAGACATGTGACATACAGCAGACATGCCTGTACCCTTTTAAGGTGGAACGGAACTATATCCTAACACCCTCCCCTTTCCGTGTAACCCGTAGTAGTAGTAGTACCTGTGGACCTATATCCTGACATCCCCATCATCCCTAGCTAGCAGGGCCAGTGGTCAGGGATGATGGGTCTCCAACTGTTTTTGGACTACAGTTCCCATCATCCTTGACCACTGGTCCTCCTAGCTAGGGATGATGGGAGATGTAGTTCAAAAGCAGCTGGAGACCTAAGTTTGGGAAACCCTGGTCTACACTGACTGACTGTGGCTCTCGAGGGTTTCAGACCAGCATCTCTCCCAGCCCTGCCTCGAGACTCTGAGGACTGAACCTAGGACCTTCTGCATGCAAAGCAGATTCTCTATCACATATCCTCCAAGTGTCCCTATTTTCCAGGAGCAGTCTTGGATTTACAGAAGCCATCCTGGTTTCTGATTTGATCCCGGAATGTCCCGCTTTTCCTTAGGATGTCCCAATTTCATTGGATATGCAGTTATCCAACCCCTGAGCCATCTGAAGGTAGCCCTGTATAGAGAAGTGTGTTTTTTAAAAATGTTTATTGATTCATTATGTTTTTATATATGTTGGAAGCCGCCCAGAGTTGCTGGGGCAACCAAGTCAGATGGGTGGGGTATGAATAGTGTTGTTATTGACTAGGACGTCCCTATTTTCATCAGAGGAATGTTGGAGGGTATGCAATCATGCAAATCAAGGTGACAACACACACACAGACTGCTTGTGGATTTGATAGCTTACACAAAGAGTAAAAAGGTAAAGGGGACCTGTTAGCATTACAAAAAGGTGTTGATGGACCATAGATGCAGACTCTCCAAATGTCCCTATTTTCCAGGGATGTCCCTGATTTACAGAAGCCATCCTGGTTTCCGATTTGATCCTGGAATGTCCCACTTTTCCTTAAAGGTAAAGGTAAAGGGATCCCTGACCATTAGGTCCAATCGTGGCCGACTCTGGGGTTGCGGCGCTCATCTCGCTTTATTAGCCGAGGGAGCCGGCGTACAGCTTCCGGGTCATGTGGCCAGCATGACTAAACCGCTTCTGGCGAACCAGAGCAGCACACAGAAATGCCGTTTACCTTCCCGCCGGAGCGGTACCTATTTATCTACTTGCACTTTGACGTGCTTTCGAACTGCTAGGTGGGCAGGAGCAGGGACTGAACAATGGGAGCTCACCCCGTTGCGGAGATTCGAACCGCTGACCTTCTGATCAAAAAGTCCTGGGCTCTGTGGTTTAACCCACAGCGCCACCCACGTCCCACACAGAGTAGCTGTGTACAATTAGCCTAGTGGCTGTCCCGCACATTCCCATTATACTTGGAGATGCTGCCAGTTCATGCAAACCAGGCCTGTCTTTCTGTCTGTCTCCTTTTTTAAAAAACAATTTTTGCAATAAAAATAAATAAACCACAGTTGCTCTCTGCAAAATGTCTGCCTTTAATTATTCATTTTCTTACAAGCAAATTCAGATTTTAACTATCCAGATTTTTTAAGTGAAATAAAAAAACGAAGGCATTGTTTAACTTTATAAGTCTTTCTAGCAAACAGGGCAGTCTTCCCAGGATCAGCTCCAGAAAGAGTCTTTGCATGAGACACCCCATAACTGCCCTTGCATGCAAATTTGACCAGAATAGTATTAGCTGCAAATTTAGAAGCCAGCAACTTCTGTGTGTGGACTGCATGTGTGGACTACATGCTCTACACTTCCCCAAATGGTGAGACCACGCTTTTTTCCTTTCAAAAGGGATGGACAGGTTGGTCCATGTAGTTTTTAAAATAAAACCGGCACAAAAATTCTTTTCTCACTGTGCATGTTCCCCCCTAAAATATTATGTATGCATTTCCCCCTAAAATGTATTTTGTATGTAGCACCCTCAGTGTTGGTGCTGACCTTTAAAGCCCTAAACAGCCTTGGCCCAGTATACCTGAAGGAGCGTCTCCACCCCCATCATTCAGCCCGGACACTGAGGTCCAGCTCCGAGGGCCTTCTGGCAGTTCTCTCACTGAAAGGAGTGACGTTACCGGGAACCAGGCAGAGGGCCTTCTCAGTGGTGGCACCCGCCCTGTGGAATGCCCTCCCATCAGATGTCAAGGAAATAAACAACTATTTGACTTTTAGAAGACATCTGAAGGCAGCCCTGTTTAGGGAATTTTATAATGTTTGATGTTTTACTGTGTTTTTAATATTCTGTTGGGAGCCTCCCAGAGTGGCTGGGGAAAACCAGCCAGATGAGCCGGGTATAAGTAATCTATTATTATTATTATTATTATTATTATTATTATTATTATTATTATTAATGTATTTTACTCTAAAATATGTATTCCACCTAAAATATGCACCTTTCTGCACATTTTCATCAGAGCCGACAACTACCATGGAGAATTCAAACAAGTCCACAGCTCAAAGGATAACTAGTAGACACAATGCCCCACATTAATTCTCCAGAAAACAGCATCCCAATATCATGTCAGCCTTCCAGCAACAGCTCTGCTCAGTCATTCACACCCTCTCTGTGTTCCAACTATTTGTTCCAAAGTTGCCTCCATTGTTACCTCACACACTCACCCCTCCCTCCCTTCAGCGGGAAGGGTTGCTATCCATTTTCTTGGTTCAGAACATTCCAGACAAATCTCCAACTATTTGACACCCGTTCATTCTCCTTACAATATATTATCCCAACTACCTTTGAGCCATTAGCCGGAATTTCACTTAAAAAATGGTGTTTCTCCCTCTTCTAGGCTCACGTTCATAGTAACGTACTGAAAACAAGAGCACCTACCTTTGCCAACATCTGATTTTTTTATTATTATTTTTTAAAAATGCTGATCCCTGGGTAGCGAATGGAGCCAGTTCAAAACAGGTCACAGGGAGAGCTAAATAGGAATCTGGTAAAAGAGAACTGGTTTAGATGTTACATTCTCTACAGAGGTGCTGATCCCTGTTGCAAATCTCACCCCCTGCCACTTCCCTCAGCCAAACCAATAAAAGACTAGCTAGTTGAAAACTGTACTTTCTAAGGGAGGGGGGATATCGTTCTGTTTCATAATCTTTCAATAGTAGCTCTATGACTTTAAGACTATTTTTGTGTGTGTTTTTAGACACATGTTCTCTCCTAGACAGGCCTCAGCCCTTAAAGATTTGAGTATTACTTGAGCTAAATCCACATAAACCTTGGTTGCTGCGGCTCAGCCTGAAGTGCGCACCGAAGAGCTGACAGAAAAATTCCATTTGTATAACTTGCATACAGTGACACACATTAATGGTATTAACCTAAATACCCAAAGCCAGACATGGCGAGTCAAAAACAGCCCCCCTCCTTCCCCTTTGCTGGGGTGCAATATGAAGTGTAGGCCAATCTGTTTCCCAAAGTGAGCTGCCTCACGGAAATCTTTTTGCAGGGGAATGTAAACATGAGGACTCCAAAGAGGAATGACAGCCTTGAAAAATGGCCATTCTAGGTGAGAATCGTGGATTTACACATCTTCCACCTTCCTCACTTGTCTCTCACTGCTTCATGTCATTAAAGGTAAAGGGACCCCTGACCATTAGGTCCAGTCGTGACCGACTCTGGGGTTGCGGCGCTCATATCGCTTTATTGGCCAAGGGAGCCGGCGTACAGCTTCCGGGTCATGTGGCCAGCATGACTAAGCCGCTTCTGGCGAACCAGAGCAGCGCACGAAAACGCCGTTTACCTTCCCGCCGGAGTGGTACCTATTTATCTACTTGCACTTTGAGGTGCTTTCGAACTGCTAGGTTGGCAGGAGCTGGGACCGAGCGACGAGAGCTCACCCCGTCGCGGGGATTCGAACCGGCGACCTTCTGATCATTCTGATCATAATGACCTTCAGGTCATTAAAGCCCTATTATAAAACTTAGTCTTTATTTTTTTAAGGTCAGGATGTGCGGTGAGACTCATTCCATGTGCTTCCAAAATCTTTATCCCCCCCCCCCCCCCGTTTTTGAGGTGTGTGTGTGTGTGTGTGTGTGTGTGTGAAAGTGTGTTGCCAAGCAACCTCCAGATTCACTCTTAACAAACAACTGCTGGTTAGCTACCGACAATATCTCCCAAACTAATACCTGGAACAAATGTTTCAGGTGCCCATTAGTCGGAACAGCCTGGGCAGACTCTATTTTGCTCGTGAATGTTGAGGGTGGGGTGAGGAGTGCTTTCAACCCTCCACTTGGAAGACTAGAGTTCAAATATCCATAAAAGTACGGTGGTAAAATCGGGAAGTTTGGGCATTGATCCCAGGTCTACTGCAGACTTTCAGACTTATCTTGGATGACTTATTTAAACTGTCTCAGCATATATTCCCATTTTCCAGCCGCTCAAGCAGAAACAGTCATATTCTCTAGTGTGACATCCAATAATTGCCTTCTCCCACTCCTTCAGACTGAATCAACTCCAGGTCCAAAACCGAGCAATGAATACCCCCTTCGCTTAAGACTCTGGGAAGTCTCCAGTATTGTTTATATTGCGGTAACAGTAAGAACAGAAGAAAAATTAACCACAGAAATGGAAGGAATACAAAAGTGTAGACTAGATAATAATGACATTTTCAGGCCCTGTCCTATCAATCGGCAGGGTGAGTTGGCCCACTCAGGCATCTGATTTTAGTGTCACCTGAAGGGTAGCTAATTGTTAAAGGAGAGATACTTGTGGGGTTTTATGCCCCAGGCAAAATAACTTGCACAATCTTGGCTGTTTTGCACTTTGACTTGCAGTGGGGCAGGGGAATGATATTTGCTGTTCAGCCTCAGGCAGCAAAATGTTCTGGATCGACTCTGCCTTTCTCCCTTAAGACCAGTGGTGTAGCATGGGTTCCCAGCACCCGGGGCAGAGGGGAACAGACGGACTATACATCCGTGTTACCAAGGAGATCGCAGCCACGGAGATAAGAAGAGTTGCTCCATTGTCTGGAGAGGTCACTTCCTAGTTTGTATGGAGAAGCCGTGTTCCACGGAGCCCAGAAACAGAAGCACGCAACTGTACTGAGGGAGCACCAGGTGTTGAAATTTTGCGCCCCGAACAATTTGACCCCACTACAATGTTGGGAAACTGTGTACATGCAGCTACTTACACAGAGTCAATTAAGGTTTGGCAGACAGCCAGAAGGTCATGTGAAGGAGTAAGTCTGCCTGGTGATAACAGAGACATGGAGACAGCTCCCTGATTGGTCAAGCTCTCTCAAGGGAGTGATAATTAATGGCCTACTAACTGGGATGTGTTAGTTCAGTAGTTCAGAGGTTCAGAGTTCAGTGTCAGTGTAGGAGTTGTGAGTCGTGTCAGAGAGAGCTAGCTAAAGATCCGTGTTCTGTTCCTGTAAATAGTCCACTGTATATAAAAACACCTAACTACAAGTTCCTGGTTTCTGCTTCATCTATCCTGTCTGCAGCCAAGTTGCCAATTGCTTCCGTGGATTCTGTGTGTACTCTGCTAGGTCTGGCTAAGGTCCTGCAACTAGTCAGAAAGTTGTGAAACACCAAATAGGTTTTGCCTGAAGGGTAGCTAATTGTTAGTTATTTGTCTTATTGTTGTATCTTTACTCCCAAGGAGAGATACTTGTGGGGTTTTATGCCCCAGAAGGCAAAATAACTTGCACAATCTTGGCTGTTTTGCACTTTGACTTGCAGTGGGGCAGGGGAATGATATTTGCTGTTCAGCCTCAGGCAGCAAAATGTTCTGGATCGGCTCTGCCTTTCTCCCTTAAGACCAGTGGTGTAGCATGGGTTCCCAGCACCCGGGGCCACGCAGAGGGGAACAGACGGAGTATGCATCTGTGTTACCAAGGAGATTGCAGCCACGGAGATAAGAAGAGTCACTCCATTGTCTGGAGAGGTCACTTCTTAGTTTGTATGGAGAAGCCGTGTTCCACGGAGCCCAGAAACGGAAGCACGCAACTGTACTGAGGGAGCACCAGGTGTTGAAATTTTGCACCCCTAACAATTTGACCCCGCTACACCGCTGCCTAAGACTGGATACCGTTTACCTATGGCAGCTGCAGCCCTAACAGGTGGCTATCCAATTTTACCCCCTGCTTCCGAAGAAGATTCTACCATGTCCTGACAATTCGCTAGAATGCTGTGCAGTGCTAACCTTTCAGAAACCCTCCCAGTCCTTAGGATCACAACTCAGGAAGAGAAGTGGACCCCATCCTGAGAGGCCCACCTAAGAGTGGTGGCCCATGTGTTGAGGCAGAGCCACCGAGCCACCCTCCTGACACCAGCATCACTGGATGGGGCTCGGCAGGGGGCTGACATGGTTGAGGCTGCAAGAACATGCCAGTGGAGTCAATCCGGCACTCCCACCAGTGTGTCCACTGAGCATCAACACCAGTATTGGGAGGAAGGCTCCATCCCATTGTACAGGCTGCTCCTGCTACATAAAATAGAGTTCACCTAAGGACACAAGGTGGGGGGGGTGAGGAAATAGTATGCAAAAGCTTGTATGGCAAACTTTGCCACAGTATATATCAGTAAATCACAGCATACATGGTAGAACCGGGCTGTTACAAATATGTACTTACTGAACAGATGTACTGAAAAATAAACTGTTTGTTTCAGATTATTTTCAGAGATGATTTATGCAAGGTCCACCCACCCCGTGTTTAAAACAGTTGCCCCTTGTGCAATCCTTGGCTGAGTAGCGTGGGGGAGCAGAGCGATCAATATCTGTCCTTATTCCTTCCGAGATCTTTAAAAATATGCTTTTATGCACCCTTCATTTATTTATTCCGATCTTTAACGCACCTGGTTCTTACCAGTTACCAAAATATGAGGCACTGCATCATAAAAAAGAGGGTATGTTAATTTTGCATATCCTAACGTAAGCATATAGACCAACATTTAGAAATAATTACTATAGGTCATGAGTAGGCAAACTAAGGCCCAGGGGCCGGATCCGGCCCAATCGCCTTCTAAATCCAGCCCACGGATGGTCTGGGAATCAGCCTGTTTTTACACGAGTAGAATGTGTCCTTTTATTTAAAATGCATCTGTGGGTTATTTGTGGGGCATAGGAATTCATTCATTCCCCCCCCCAAAAAAAAAATATAGTCTGGCCCCCCACAAGGTCTGAGGGACAGTGGACTGGCCACCTGCTGAAAAAAGTTTGCTGGCCCCTGCTATAGGCTGTATAGAAATACAATACATCTGGCTGGGATAGCTCATTTGGTAGAGAATGAGACTCTCAATTTCAGGTTTGTGGGTTTGAGCCCCACACTGGGCGAAAGATTCCTGCTTTGCAGGGGGTTGGACTAGATGAAGAAGAGTTTGGATTTGACATCCCGCTTTATCACTACCCAAAGGAGTCTCAAAGCGGCTAACATTCTCCTTTCCCTTCCTCCCCCACAACAAACACTCTGTGAGGTGAGTGAGGCTGAGAGACTTCAGAGAAATGTGACTGGCCCAAGGTCACCCAGCAGCTGCATGTGGAGGAGCAGGGAAGCGAACCCAGTTCCCCAGATTACGAGTCCATCGCTCTTAACCACTACACCACACTGGCTCTGCGGTCCCTGCTAACTCTACGATTCTATGACTATGGCGAGGAAGACTGAAAGCAGGAACTGCGTTTCTGCTCTGTCTGTTGCCCAGGTGCTGTTGATGGTCAAGACCCTCCCAGCTCTACCTTCACACAGTTCTTTGTCTTTCAACCTGATTTGGACCAGAAAGTCCTTCAAACAGAGATCAGTCTGGGGACATATAAGCATCCCAGCTTCCTTGCAGAGTTTGCCTTACACCAGGGTTGTCATCCAGTAGCATCTAGAGAGCCACAACCTTCATCATCCCTGAGCCATGGTTGGTCAAGCAGTCATGGGAGTTGGACCAACAATGTCCTCTTAGCAGCTATCCATAGTTATTAACCTCATAACGGCTGGTTGACGTTAAAGGCCGCAACAGCCTCATTTAGCTCCTAAATTGTAAAAGTGGCAGGGGAGGGTGAAAAATCACAGGGTTGACTCTAACCCAGCAACTTTAAAAACAACTTTTATGGAAGGGGGGAGGGGAGGAAAGGTAGCCTTTTCAAAAACAGGTCAAAACCATTATTTTCCCCTTGTATTTTGGTTTTGCCAACCAAAATGTAAAAAAAAGGTTCCGACTATATGAATCTGATCATTTGATTATTATTTTTTTAAGACAACCCTAAAGTTTTCTAATTTTTCCACCACATGAGCTTTTATGTTAAATGAGAACATTTTAAAGAAGACTCCTGAAATATTTTCCTTCTGACAGCACAGAGAAATATTACTTATATTTTCAGATATGTTCCTCCCCTCCACCTCAGTTCTCATTTTGACCAGCTCTGATGAAAAATTTGTTTTCCAGCTTCATAAACATTCTTTTAAAAAAATAATCAAAAGAATCCAGTCCCAGAATTATTACCACAGTGCCCTCTGGAGTTAATCATACATATGGAAAGAAGCTTTAAAGGAACTGCTTCAACATTCCCTTATAAATAGCTGTAAAATAATATATACTAGCCAAATGTAAGTACTTTAAATCCAATTGATTTCAATGGAAGAGATTTAAGCTCTAATCCTATACCTACTTAGATGTGAGTAAGACCCATTAAACTTGCAGGTATGGAATTTCTACTGCCAAGAATATACTTATTTCTCTTAATGAAATGGCTGAGCAGGAACATGCCATGTTTCTATTTAATACAACAACAACAGCGTCAGATTGACTGGACTTCGATGGAATTAAGGGATGTGCTTTTGCAGCCTGTAAATCACTCATATTGAATAGCAGAGGAATCTCCACTGCAGTGTCCAGTGTGGCAGATGTAAAATGGTTGTAATTCATTGTCAGAGGTGCTAGGTCTTCATTTTAAATCCTTCAGGTGAACTTTGCATGTGTTATAGTCAGCACAGACTCATTGAAATTCATGGACTTTGGTCCATTAATTTCAGTCGCTGTACTATAAGTATAACAAACTACGGATATTACTCTTTGCATTTAAACAGGTATTTTAGTTTTCTCAAGACAGTGGCAAAGTGAATAGGATATGGATATGGATTTTTCATGTCCTTTGGGGGGAAATATCACAAAGAACATTTTGCCACACGTAGTTGAACCAGGCACTGAAGTCCCGTCCCCCCAAGCCAGGTTGTGGATATACAGTAGTTTGCCTCAATATAAACTTCAGAAACACATATACAGTGCTTTAGTTTTGAAGAACAGTGGCTTAATCCCCACGAAATAGTGGAAATGATGGTATTTTTCTTCATAGATTTGCAGAAGACCCAAGGATGACCAATGTTGACCTGGCCACTCTTTCTTACACTTTTTTTTAAGCAAGAGAAGGACAGAAACTCCCACTCCTGGGTTGTAATTAATAGTACAGTTAATGTGACAACAATGAAAACCAACACCCATGAACCAAATAAGGAAATAAATCAAAAATGAAAGAGAGAAAGCTCAGTCGAGTAACTCTGGGCAGGGGTAGCCAACATGATGGTACCCGTCAGATGTTGCTAAACTACAACTTCCATCATTCCTGACCACGGGCCGTGTGAGGGCTAATAGGAGCTGGAGTCCAGCAACAATTGGAGGACACAACGTTAGCTGCAAGAACAGATGTCACTGGGCAAACATCTGCAGTCAGCAAGACACAAGGTGTAACAGATCAAGGGAGCAATCCTAAACCCCTTTAAAGGAGAGCTGAAGGGTGGCAACAGGGGAAGACTTTGGTACTTCTAGTGCCCTGAGCCAGGTGAAAATTTGGCACCCCAGCCCTCACACCATGCCAGGCTTTGGGAAAGCAGCACAAGGGCTCTGGCAGAGTTCTAGAGCGCTTAGTGCATTTGCTAACTAGACTTTGGGAGGGAGATGGGGGGACTCTAGGGCCTTGTCAAGAGATCTCACACCTCCTTCTCATAGCCAGACAAGCACATGCTGGATGTCCAATGTGGGGAAACTGGTCGCACTGCCCTAAAACAACCTCTGGGTAACAAAAGACCATGGAACTCCCTCTTGAAGGTGTTTTGATGAAGGAAGGTGAGAAATGGGTGAGGCTTTGAATTCACAGGATCCTAAGCCTTTCCCCGACACACCTCTAAATCAGCTGTAAACTTATGTAAGCCCTATACTTAATTCTCCCCACCCTGCACAGATACCTCCATTGGAAGGAAAATTAAATGGGTGGGAAACTAAAAAAAAAAAAGACCTGACCACAAAACACAGGGGCGGACAATGGGGACATCACTCACTCCACACCTTCTGGCCTGGTCATCTGCTTAGGAAATGGCATGTCCTCCCACCCCAGAGACTCTTCCTGCCTTCATAGCCTCCAGGAGATTACTCCGTTAATCTCACTCAGTCAGAAACATTTGATGCCCATGGTTCTAGATGGGCTCTACCCTGCCACTAATGCTACTGTTATTACTGCTACAAAACACCATCCGTGTGCAGATTGCTTTTCAAAATATCAGAGGGCAAGTCCCTGTCCCTAAAGACCTTACAATCCAAAATTTGATGCAGGTGACAGGGATAACAACAGAGGAAATGGGGAGAGATAGAAGTAGGAATGAGCTGGAGAACAATCTGCATGCATGCAAGGCACACATTCTTAGGTGTAGTTACAGGTGTCACTGTTAGCTTTTCTTAGGTGTAGTTACAGGTGTCTCTGTTAGCTTTTTCTTTTCTTTTTGCAGGTTGGGGGCCAGTAGAGGTGGAAATGGAAAAACAGGCAGACACAGCAGCAACGGGAAGCGACCAAAAACTGATAGAGTGGGACTGTGTAAAGGAGTATATGAAAAAATATTGTACTAAATATATCAATATGCTATGAATGAAGTTTGCAGCGTAAAGATAGGGAGGAATTGGTTATAAGAGGTATAAAGGTAAAATAATATTAATAACACAAAAATCAAACTTAAAATGAGAGAAGGATGTCATATATGGGTGGAGGGAAGTCAAGATTATATCTAATTTTGTTTGGACTTTTGTATTATGGATTGATATTTTTCCTTTTTCATTGTGGCTGTTTTCCCCCCTTTTTTTGTTGATGTTGTCAATTCTGTTTGTTTTCAGTTATTGTAATTAGCAATAAAATAAAAGCAAAGGGAAGCGTTGCTCTAAAATAGATTAGGTTGTTTAGATCAGTGAATTGAGAAGGAACCTACATTTATCTAGATAGGAGGTATTGGCTGTGTTACCGGAAGAATCCGAGGGCTCCCTTGGACAAAACAAAGACACCAACCAGGATAACTTGGAGCAAAACAGCAGCCTGTAGGCTTGGCCTTTATTGAACTGTTGCAACAGGGTGCTCCCCTCACTTGCAAGAGAGAGGAAAGACCCAGAAAGATGGTGTGCAAGACCTTATAAAAACTTTTGAAATTCCCATCCTCTAGGTCAAGCCCACCCCCAGAAACATCATGCATACATTACAGAAAGGAGGGGTTGAGGGAGGAGTTGTGGTGGTAACCTGAGTGTCCTGTCACCTGGCTGGTTCCTCCTTTCCCCCTCTCCATGAGTCACTTCCAGGAGACAAAGGGGAGTTGGCAGTTTCCTGCCCCCAGAGGGAAGATCTGATCATTGTCCTTTGTTTCAGTCCATGCTGAATCCACTCCCATATGCAAGTTCTTTGTGATCTTGATGGTCTTCTGTCTAGGACCATCAGGGTTGGCATAGCAACTGGGCAGGGCTCCTGTGGATGTGCTGGGATGGTGAAGGGATTATGGCTGGCCTGTATCAAACCTTCCCCATTTTGTAGTCCTTCCTTCATGGAGTCAAATAAAAGTGGAACAGTGCAAATCCGATGTATGGTTGATTTTTCTATGAATTTATAACAGAAGTGTGGTGTATGTAGTGTGTGAGTGTGAGTGTGTGTGAAGTTTGTACAAACTGAATGATTGGGGTGGGGGGTTCCTGCTACAGCTGGAGAACTGCAAATTCCTGAGGATGGCTGTGTTTCAGTTCACGTATTGTTTTTCAAAGTGTAAGCTAGATAGGTTCATCTTCAAGGCAGAAATGAATTGGATGTCTCCCTCATCTCTTGGTATCTATCACGGATGCGTTTGGGTACCAGTTTAACACCCCATGTTCCTAACGCGGCCTCTGAGTGAGGCAGGCTTTGTAGGATTTTTGGGCTCCCTCGCCAGCATTCAAACTGCAAAACCTTCTGCACTTGACTTGTAAGAAGTGCTAGCAATTTCCTTTTAAATGCAAAAGAAAGGAACCATATAAAAGAAGATGACTCACAAAGCATTACAGCTATGAAGCTCAAACTGCTCTGGCCCTGCCAGAGTTGCTTTGAAGAATCAAGCTGCCACTTCAATAAGATTTATCCAGGATCAGTCGTCCGTCCATCCTCCCACATTTTCCCTGCATCATCTTCTTGTCCCGAGAAAACTTTGGCTGCTAAAATTTATTCCTGACTTCCATTTAGCAAGCATGCACTCTAAACGTGAATTAAGTGAACATGTGAGGGAGTAAAGGACCCCTGGATGTTTAAGTCCAGCCAAAGGTGACTATGGGGGTGTGGTGCTCATCTCACTTTAGGCCGAGGGAGCTGGCGTTTGTCCACATACAGCTTTCTGGGTCATGTGGCCAGCATGACTAAACAGCTTCTGGCGCAACGGAACACCATGACAGAAACCAGAGTGCACGGAAATGCTGTTTACCTTCCCGCCACAGCGGTACATATTTATCTACTTGCACTGGTATGCTTTTGAATTGCTAGGCTGGCAGGAGCTGGGGCAGAGCAACGGGATCTCAATTTGTTGTGCGGATTTGAACTGTCAACCTTCTGATCGGCAAGCCCAAGAGGCTCAGTGGTTTAGACCACAGCGCCACCAACTTACATGTGAGGGAGTGTAGTATGGACAAGCAGGCATGCTGTTGCTGTTCCAGTTGCCCTCCATGAGTTGGAGGGCAAACTTCTGAAATAGGGAACCTCCTGTGGTCATGGAGGCTCCCCACACATCTTAGACCCCTGATTCTGCAGGGTGGACAACCTGCAAGAGGGCAGGTTCGCTTCAGAAGTTAGCCCTCCAACTTGTGCATAGCAGTAAGAGTTATAATGTGGAGGGGGAGCAACCACACTCATCCCTGCAGGTTTAAGCATTGCAAAGAAATGTTCAGAACATTTCACCATAAAAATGAGTTGCCATGGGGATTTATGGATGCTTCCTTCTTGTGCGCGGGTGGCACTGTGGGTAAAAGCCTCAGCACCTAGGGCTTGCTGATCGAAAGGTCAGTGGTTCGAATCCCCACGGCGGGGTGCACTCCCGTTGCTCCCGTTGCTCGGTCCCAGCGCCTGCCAACCTAGCAGTTCGAAAGCACTCCCGGGTGCAAGTAGATAAATAGGGACCGCTTACTAGTGGGAAGGTAAACGGCGTTTCCGTGTGCGGCTCTGGCTTGCCAGAGCAGCGATGTCACGCTGGCCACGTGACCCGGAAGTGTCTTCGGACAGCGCTGGCCCCCGGCCTCTTGAGTGAGATGGGCGCACAACCCCAGAGTCTGTCAAGACTGGCCCGTACGGGCAGGGGTACCTTTACCTTTACCTTCTTGTGCGCAGATATGATGAGGAGACCTTAGGCAGAGGATGGTCTGATTCAGGGCAGGAAATGGTGCCCCTCAAACTCTGCTCCTGAAATATACTCGAAGTTGAGTGTTGATTTCATGCTCCTTATTTCAGCTCATGGTCAACAGTGAATGAGTTTCCCCCCAAAACCTCTGGCTATATATATATTATTTACACAATGGGTCCCGCGTGACTGGCTGATTCACTTCCTCCTGGAGCCTGATTGGGCTGCTCCTGCAGGCCAATCAGGTTGCTGATTCACTTCCTCCTGAAGCCGGATTGGGTGGCTCCTGCAGACCAATCAGGTTGCTGCCTTCTAGGATCCTACCTGTCTATTGTTCTAGGATCCAAGCTCAGTACATAACAGCTTCCCTTTTGTTCATTGGATTTAAGGTAGGGTTGCCGTATTTCAAACAGTGCAAGTCCAGACAGAAAAGTTGTTGAGCTTTCTTTCTTGGAAGTTGTTGAGCTTTTTTAAGGGAAATCGCCAAAAACGACACTGCCGACATGGGTTGCCCTACATCTGGATTTCCCCAGACCTTTTTTTGTTTTTTGTTTTGGCAATTTTCGCTTCTGCCGGTATTACGGATATCTCCAGGAAATTCCGGACCTTAAACCCTAGTTTAAGGATGCTAGCATAAGGAATGCCTTAAAACAGTGTTCCCTAACCTTGGGTCTCCAGCTGTTTTCGGACTACAGTTCCCATCATCCTTGACCACTGGTCTTGCTAGCGAGGGATGATGGGAGTTGGAGTCCAAAAACAGCTGGAGACCCAAGGTGGGGAACACTGCCTTAAAAGACAGAAGGGATGGGAAGTAACCACTATCCTCTAGCCTTAGGAGCAGAAATAGCCACAAGACAGCCATATTCTGTGTCCTGAACCCCTGGCATACCTGCCAGCAAGACAGTATGCCAAGTCCAAGTCTGAGGGTCAATCCACACAAGCAAAGTCCAAAGGTCAGGAAACACAGCCCAGGGTCAATCCAAGTAGCCAAATCTGAAGTCCAGTAGGCAGGATACAGTCCAGAATCAAACCAGAAGCAGTCCTGTAAAGGAGCATCCAAGCCCAGGAGCACCCAAGCCCAGGTTCATCAACATGGGCAGTTGAGCCAACAGAGCTCTACTGACTGCAGCATCTGGGCTTGATGAGGCAGGTGACCCTCACCTGTTCTGAGCCAAATCCAGCTAAGGAATCACACATCTCCTCCCATAGCTACTAAGCCCCACCTGGCCAGCTAGTGAGCTGGGCTGTGGGCCCTTGCCTGCCTCAACCTTCTGGAGCATCCCTCCTGCTGCTCCCTATGGCTCAGAGCCCACCGTGTTTGAGGAGACAGGGGGGCCTCTGGCTCTGGGTCCTGCTGCTCTGGTTCCTGTGTGCACTGACCCCCATCCCCTCACGATCCTCCGTCACCCTGTACTTCCTTCCCCATCCCCTGCTTGCCATCCTCTTCCTCCTCCCCACCATCCTGCCACTTCATGACATTCTATCACTAGGTTCCCACAAAAGAACAGGGAACTTAAGGCAGAATTGCTAGGTTCAGTCATGGAATTTCTTCCAAATTTTGGCTGGATGTGGCATTTCTCTCCTCCGTCCTTTGTCTTGTGGCTCTTCTTTTTGAGATCTTTTTTAAAAAATCACAAGTCAGCACATTTTCCTTTAATCTCCTTTTTCCTAGGCAGTGGTATTTTATTAAAGGCATTTGGAAGAAAATATTTGCTTGGTGCAAGAAAAAGCCACAGCCTGACATCCCATAATGCTCCCACGAAAGGTTGAATCTCTCAGCCTGACAAGGTTTTAGACTGGGCACTAGATGGCACTAGCATATTGGATTCCCACCCAGCAGCAAAATCCATCCTTTATCTGACACACTGTGTGATAGAAAACACACATCAACAGCAAAATTGGGGCAGACGTTTTGAAAAAGAAAAGTGCATTCATTTTCAGCTGCAGCTGATTTAAATTGACTATAATATAATCTCTCTTGCTTCATTCTACCATTTTGATGGCAAGGAAAGCATTCTTTGTATCTTGGCTAAGGTAAGTGTAGCTATTGCCATCTTAAGATGGGAAATTGGAGGGTGGGGGAAATTGCTCAGAGCATTTTGAATATATCCAGCCTTTCATCAACATGCATTCTGAAAGCACAGTAATTGTGGTACAAAATTGACGTATATCAGTTTCAAACTATACACCTCACTAAGCTTGGGTACACACTGCTGACTTAAAATTCAGCAAGGTCATTCCCTCCATGGTTGTATTTAAGCTGATTTGCCCATCATTGTATATGCATCAGCAGAGGTTGGTGTTTGCTAAAGTCACCAACTACTGAATGCCCATAGTAGTGGCAAGAGTCTGGGCAGTGATGTCTTTGCCTGATGGAGTTGCCTGGTTGGTTTTCCCACCCTGCCTCCACTCCCATAAATCCAGAAGGGAAAGGGGGTTTCTCCAATGTACATACTCAATGCAACTTGAATCAGTATTTAATAAAAATAATAAAAATGATGATGATGATGATGATGATGATGATGATTGCTTATTTATACCCTGCTCATCTGGCTGGGTTTCCCCAGCCACTCTGGGTGGCTCCCAACAGAATATTTAAAACACCATAAAACATCAAACATTAAAAACTTCCCTAAACAGGGCTGCCTTCAGGTGTCTTCTAAAAGTCAGGTAGTTGTTTATTTCCTTGACATCTGATGGGAGGGTGTTCCACAGGGCGGGCGCCACCACCGAGAAGGCCACCTGCCTGGTTACCTCACTTCTCACAGTGAGGGAACCGCCAGAAGTCCTTTGGAGCTGGACCTCTGTCCGGGTTGAATGATGGGGGTGCAGGCGCTCCTTCAGGTATACTGAGCCGAAGCCGTTCAGGGCTTTAAATGTCATCTCCGACACTTTGAATTGTGCTCGGAAACTTACTGGGAGCCAATGTAGGTCTTCCAGGACCAGTGTTATGTGATCTCAGTGGCCACTCCCAGTCACCAGTCTGGCTGCTGCATTCTGGATTAGTTGAAGTTTCTGGATCACCTTCAATGGTAACCCCACATAGAGCACATTGCAGTAGTCCAAGCGGGAGATAACCAGAGCACGCACCACTGTGGCGAGAGTCTGTGGGCAGGTGGGGTCTCAGCCGGCGTACCAGACGGAGCTGGTACTTGGGGAGCTGAATTGGGGGAAACTGTTTAAAATACAGAATTTCACCAGAAATTATAGGATAGCTCTGGTTCCTGGGACTGATTCAGAAATGGGCATTGGAAGTGCAACAGAGCCTGAGTAAGCAGGAAGTAATGTACACACTGCCAAAGATAAACAATCTTCTGCTTCCAAGAGGATAGAGTTATAATGCAACTTCAGGGATTAGGGATCACTTCCCCCCTCCCCTCCCCTGCCTCCAACTTCTTCTCTTTATCTATTCAAAATTCATATCCTGCTGTTCCTCCCTAAGAAACACTATAAAATATAAATGAACAATAGGAAACAGTAAAATATCACAGCAGGCTAGAGAACTCCGAGGCCAATTAAACAAGTTTAACCTTACTTCATTTATCTAATATGTGCAAGTGTAAAATGTTTTAACACAGAATGAGCCTCTTAACAAATGCCATTTTTCACATCGTGATTTCAGGAGAGCTGCATCTTTTCTGCCTGAGAAACATCGTTCCCCTACGCTGTCTTAATTCAACAAGTTTCCACTTCCAGTTTCCTCTCAATGGTGGAGCTGCTTTTCTGAGTGTTTTGCCGTTTGTTAATATTGCCTGAGCGGCTAGTCATTTTGCACCGCCATTCAGAATGTTGTGTTCCCTTGATCTTTAGACATCCGAGTGACAGGCATACAGCAGTGCAGCAGGTCTCTGTTGTGAAAAACCTCCAGATACAAGAAACAACCTCCAGATACGAGAAACAGCCTCCTCGCTGCAGATCTTGGAGAGTCTCAACAGCAGGCTAGAGAGCTGGAAGGATCGGAGCAGCTGGCGTAGCCCAACAGAGTGACGGCAGTGCAAAAGGAAAAAGCCAACCCTCTGGGTTTGTAGAGGGGAAACATGCCACAAGAAAGAGGCACCAGCTAGCACAAGCATCAAGGGACCCATCTGGCCTGCAGGCATCAGGCAGACTAAACCAGCATGGCCGCCACTTGAGAGAGGCTGCTTACGGCCACCCAGAAGGCTCCTGTAAAATTCATCAGAGTGTTATTTATATGGCACTCTTCAAAGCTTCAAAGTGTTTCATTTGGATCGTCTCAGTTATTGAGATGGTGACTTTCCCCCAGAAAGTGGGTGATCATTGTGCTAAAGTGAGACACCACACACACACACACACACACACACACACACACACACACACACACACAAACACACTTGCTGCAAAGCCTCAGGGGTTCAAAGGAAGCACTCGGGCAGCACAGATTCAACCCACATACATATCTCAAGACCTTAAGGGTCACCTCTCCCTGTACGGACCAACCTGGACTCTGCGCTTCTCATCTGAAGCCCGTCTTTATGTCCCTGACCCCAGAAAGGTTTGGAGGGTAGCTTCAAGAGAATGGGCCTTTTCTGTGCTGGCTCCCAATTGTGGAATGCTCTCCCCAGAGATGCTTGCCTGGCGCCATCACTACATGTCTTTAGGCGCCAAGCAAAATCATTCCTCTTTACCCAGGCCTATGGCTATTAAAGGGACACGAGTGGCGCTGTGGGTTAAACCACAGAGCCTAGGACTTGCCGATCAGAAGTTCTGTAGTTCGAATCCCCACAACGGGGTGAGCTCCCATTGCTCGGTCCCTGCTCCTGCCAACCTAGCAGTTCGAAAGCACCTCAAAGTGCAAGTAGATAAATAGGTACCGCTCCGGCGGGAAGGTAAACGGCATTTCCGTGCACTGCTCTGGTTCACCAGAAGCAGTTTGGTCATGCTGGCCACATGACCTGGAAGCTGTACACCGGCTCCCTCGACCAATAAAGCGAGATGAGCGCAGCAACCCCAGAGTCGGTCACGACTGGACCTAATGGTCAGGGGTCCCTTTACCTTTACTTATGGCTATTAAATAATCTATGGCCTGTGAAAGTGTGGGTAAGAGGAGGCTATTAAATCATCTATGGCCTGTGAAAGTGTGGGTAAGAGGACTTCTGTTATTATTATTGTTTTACTATCAGGCTGTCTGTTGTTATGTTTTTTATTATGCTTTTTTCACTGACTTTAGCTGAGGAAACTGAACCCTGGGTAAGCACTTGGAACCCCTAGAGTATCTCACAACTCAGAAATTGGGGTGACGTAAACAATCTGTGAATATCTATCTCACCACTAGCTTAACAGTCATTTCATGTCATCAAGTACCTGGCATTCTGTGAGGGGAGAAAAAAAACTTCACTAATGAACGCTTCTCAGCACCCGTATAAAACTACAATTCCCAATATTTTTTGGGTGGTGTGTGCAATGACAAACAAGTGGCAGAAAAACAAAACAAAGCACACCATTGTGCAACTCTGTAAACTAGCTGGACCTTTTGTCTGTGGGGAGTGCAATTTCTTTTGGCGTTCAGCAGCCACTGGACATTCCTACCCTTTACTATGCAACAATGGAAAACAATGAGCCTTAAAAACAAGCCACTGGTAGCGCTGGTTTTGATTGTACCCTGGGGGATTATTTTTTTCCTTTTTTCAATTCGTTCCCTACCCACTACAAAGTATACTCAAAGCAGCTCTCAAATGTCAAGCATATGACATTCGAGTTTATCAAAATCCATACCATACTGTTGCATTTTAGAAAGTGCCTTCAGCAGCTGGTGAAATCTCTCTAGCAATTTTTTTTTAAAAAAAACACCAAAGTAGCAGAGCATTCTCTATGACATCACTTTTGCTGACTGCCATCTGCAACCAGCACACATAGTAGCCTACAGCTGTTTCTAAGACATTAATCCTGCCGACAGGGCTGCTGAGATACGGCTGCAGTTACTGTCTCTTGGTACCCATGGGGCAGGAAACATAATTCTAAATTTCATTTCCCTTACTGTGATGAATATATTCTCTCTCTCTCTCGGTGTGTGTGTGTATGTGGTGAGAGACAGGGTAACAGAGCGAGCGTTAATTTTGTTGCATATCCTGAAGAGATTTTTGCACACTTACAGGTAAGAGTTACATAAGTAGCTATAATCTGCAGGAAAATGAACAGCCCCATGAGATAAATATTATTTTCCCTCTAGGCAATGGTACCTATCCTGATTCTACAGTGCCATTGCTCACCCCCCCCCAAAAAAAAACCCCAGAGAGACACACTGTCTCACTTTGTGCAGTATTAAAATCTGTGTAACTGAGTCCTCTTGAACTGAGCATCCTTGAAAAGCTAAACACTGTTCAGATAAAGCCGGCTGAGTTGTTTGTTTTGTTTTAAGATGCTTTTCCTTTTCCTAGCTTTCCATGGGGGTCACAGCACAAATGAAGCATTTCCCACCCCATCAATATCTGAGATAGGAGAAGGGTTTCTTGTCTAACCCCCATCTGTGTATTCCCTTCTCATGCATCTCAGTCTGCTCACTGAATGGGATCAGATTATTCGGTTCAGCAATGACCTCACACTTCCTTTTGCTGATTGTAATTTTCTCCACCGATGGGATGATATAGCAGAAACGCCGCAAACCCCGATTTTTAGACAAGTCATTGGCCTCTCCTCTCCTTTCTTTTCTGGGCTTCTTCCAAACCTTGTATAATATCAGGAAAAAGGAAACTGAATGCTGATGTGACTTCTCAGATAAAAGCAAAGTGTTGCGTCCGCACCGCTTTCATTTCCCAAACTGCTTGCCGTTCCAGTCTGTGGGGCTCTGCAAATGATGAGCGGATGACACTGCCCTTGGATCGTACACTCTACCTGAGTCTCTTTCCTAATGCTTTGATCCTCTTTCCTGGCCATCGTATTCCTGTACCAAGCAACTTCCTTCAGCATTTCCTCATTGCTGAGGCTCTGTCCCAGCTGTTGACTTCTCCCCGTTTTTGTACAGCCACTTTATTCAGGTTGGTGGCATTTTGCTTCCCACAGACGCATTTCAAACAAGTGATGGCATCACTTTTCTGAAGGTGCCCCCCCCCCACCCTGCTCAAAACCAGATTCAAGCACCTCAAATTCTTTCCTCTCAAAAGCTCTATAAAGTCTGGGGTCCTTTTGGTTCTGCATGGCAAACAGAAACTGAGGAGGAAGACCGAAGACTCTCACATTCACTGAAAATTTTATGGAGATTGTTGTTGTTGTTTAGTCATTTAGTCATGTCCGACTCTTCGTGGCCCCATGGACCAGAGCACGCCAGGCACTCCTGTCTTCCACTGCCTCCCGCAGTTTGGTCAAACTCATGCTGGTAGCTTCGAGAACACCATCCAACCATCTCATCCTCTGTCGTCCCCTTCTCCTTGTGCCCTCCATCTTTCCCAACATCAGGGTCTTTTCCAGGGAGTCTTCTCTTCTCATGAGGTGGCCAAAGTATTAGAACCTCAGCTTCATAATCTGTCCTTCCAGTGAGCACTCAGGGCTGATTTCCTTAAGAATGGATAGGTTTGATGTCCATGGAGTTTTCTTGGCAGGGATACTGGAGTGGCTTGCCGGTTCCTGCTCCAGGTGGTTCATGTTTGGTCAAAACTCTCCACTATGACCTGTCCATCTCGGGTGGCCCTGCGCGGCATAGCTTCTGAGTTATTCAAGCCCCTCGCAAGGCAGTGGAGATACATACTCATATGAATGTGGCAAATGATGTTCAAATGTTGGATTCCACCATGACCCATCCTGTAAGCTAACTGTGGGGAGCTTTTCACACACACATTCCTTGTGTTGTTCCTTCCTTTCGAAATGCACGTGTCCACACATAAGCCACGGATCATAAATTGGGCCACAATAAAGCTCCCCGACCGAACCTCAGCTTGACCAGGAGATGTAGCTGAAACCACAGACTCAGTACTCAGGTCTGCCAGAATGAAAAGTGTGTGTATACACACATGCTGTGTATGCGCAATCTATTCCCGAGAAAACCTACTGCAGCATTTTGGATTTCACGTCCGTCCGCCCCCCCAATGTTAACCTTTTCCTATGTCTGAAAGAGAGGAAAACAACTTTGAACGCGTCTGCTACCCTTTGTACTGAGATCAGATGCATCAAAGGCTTTGTAGTTCCAGCAGTCAGTGCAAAGGATGAAAGTTTCGCCTGTGCATATAAATTGGCTGGACTCTTGGTTTTGCTAGAGTTGCTGCCAGAAGTCTGAAAGCACATGATGTTTTTGTTTCTAAATCAGCATTCCTTGGCACCTCTTCTGGGTCCGTGTAATTTCTAGTAAAATGATGAAGGGTTTAAATTAAAGCATCTCCCTATGAGGAAAAGTTATGAACTTATCAACAGTGTGGAAAGAGGGAGGGAGGGGACCCCCTCTTCATTTCTCTTCCCTTCCTCTCTTATTTGGTGATTGGCGTATATATAGTAAAGGTAAAGGTACCCCTGGGCGGTGAAGTCCAGTCAAGGACAACTCTGGCGTTTCGCACTCATCTCGCTCTATAGGCCGAGGGAGCCGGTGTTTGTCCACAGACAGCTTACAAGTCATGTGGCCAGCAGGACTAAGCCGCTTCTGGCGAACCAGAGCAGCGCACGGAAACACCATTTACCTTCCTGCCGGAGCGGTACCTATTTATCTACTTGCACTTTGACGTGCTTTCGAACTGCAAGGGGGGCAGGAGCAGGGACCAAGCAGCGGGAGCTCACCCTGTCGCGGGGATTCAAACCACCAACCTTCTGATCGGCAAGCCTTAGGCTCTGTGGTCTAGACCACAGCGCCACCCGTGCCCCCTATGTATATATGGTACTAAGCTTATTTTGAACCTTACAAACTTATTCAACAGAAACTGGAAATAAGAAATACTGTGTGGGGATGTTTTCCCCTTCGCTTGTAGAAGTTGTTGACCTTTGGCTTCATCCAATGGTGCTGACACAGCCTAGTGCAGGGGTTGCCAACCTAGCGCCCACAAAGGCCTTCATTGGCACCCCTGGAATGAACCAGAATTCTCAGATTCCCAGCTCTCTCTCTTTAAAAAGTAAACTTCTAACATTTTTAGAACCTGTGATATAGGGCAAAAGTACAGATATCTTTCTTCCATTTTTTAAAAAAGAGAAATCAGCCTGCTCTATCCTTTCAGTGTTTTACTTTGCCTGCTCCCCAAGGAAATATCGCTCCCTGAAAAAAATAAAGTCCTGCAGACACCCAGCTGTGAGAGAGGGGGAGCATTGTTTGGGAGAGAGGGGGAACAACGGGGTTATTTGACAGAGCAGGAGAAAGGTACAGAGTATTGTTTGCGAGAAAGGGAGAGGTGTGTTTGGGAGGAGAGGGAGAGGTGTTTATCTGAAATGTGTGTATATGAGTGAAGGAGGGAGAGATGCATGTGTTTCTGTGCTCTGTATATGTGTGGTAAGCGTGTGCGCAAAAGGGGGGGGCACTTTGAATATTTTTCCTGGTACAGTGGTACCTCAGGTTAAGAACTTAATTCGTTCCGGAGGTCTGTTCTTAACCTGAAACTGTTCTTAACCTGATGTACCACTTTAGCTAATGGGGCCTTCTGCTGCTGCTGCACCGCCGGAGCACGATTTCTGTTCTCATCCTGAAGCAAAGTTCTTTACCCAAGGTACTATTTCTGGGTTAGCGGAGTCTGTAGCCTGAAGTGTCTGTAACCTGAAGTGTATGTAACCTGAGATACCACTGTACTAATGTTCCTGCTTGTTATTAGACAGCAATAGCATTGTTGTGTATGCCTGGGAAACCCATGTTGTGTGATCTCCACAATATTGAAGTCAGCAGGATGACTATTTCCTCTCTCGTTTTGTGTTATGCCACCCGCCCCCCCCCCATGGCAGCCATGTTGTGTTATGCCATGCCCCCCCCCAAGAGAGACATTTTGTGACTGGCGCCCACAGCATTTTCTCCAATTTAAAAATGTGTCCTGTGTTCCAAAAGCTTTGGCAATCTCAGTCTCATGCTTCTTTAAACAGCATAATTCTTTAAGAGAATTTGCTACCAAAATATATGATTATGGCTATCTACTTTGATGGATTTGAAAAAATATTGGAAAGATCTATGGTTGGGGGGGGGGCTATCAAAACAGCTGTTTAGTCATGATAGCTACATGTAACCTCTTTGTACAATAGCAACATAGCTCTGATTCTCAAGATAAGTCTCTATTTTCATGGGGGGTGGGGTTTTCTTTTTTGCATTTTTCCTGTAGAAATAAAGAAGATTGACTTTCCAACACATATCAATTGGGGGGAAAAGATTCCCACCAACCCAGCCATCAGCTTTCTGAAACAATGTCAGATCTGCACTCATCACAGCTCTGCCTCTTGCAAGATGATGCGCAAAGGGAAATACAAAGCTGGCTAATGCTCAGGAAACATCTGGCCAAACTTTTAATTCTCAAGCAGGTCACTGGCCATTCTCAGAGTCGATGGAACAGCAAAGTGTGGGAAGACAGGAGTATAGCCTAGCAGACAGCTATGGAACGGAAAGAGGTATTAGGAAATGTCTTCTTGCTGGTTGATTTTCTAAGGATTTGCTTCCCAACTGTAGCATGTGGTCATAATTTTGAGCTTCCGATGGAAGAAATTACATTGTGCACAACATCTCAAAACTAGCTACCAGCACAATTGTCTTGATGAATACTGCTTTGAACATCAGTGGGACTGGTGGTTTGCAAACTTTCAATGTAGCTGACTATTTGTTTTCTCAATATGGTTATTGTGCTATGTTTATCTGATAGAATAGTTTCAATAATGATGATGATGATGATGATGATAGTAATAAGCCACACAATGAATATGAGGCAGATCTCTGCTGAGTTGGTAAAGAAGTGGCTCTTGTAGGGGGTATTTTATTGATATTAATCTTTGTGTTCGCAGAAGGATTGATTTTTTGGGGGGGGCGGGGGCGGACGACAAATCTCCCAAACAAGCCATGGGTTACAATTAATTACTGGATTTATTGATAAACCTATACATGTACCAATGTTGACCGGAAAATGAGTGGAATATGCAAAATATAAAGCAGGCCTCCACTGCGTGTCACCCATGAAGCCAAACACAGCACACCAGGCACAAATGGCGGCTCAATAAAAATCCTGTTTTGTTTTGGCTGCCTGCCTAGGACTGGGGGAAGGGGCAGGTGCCAAGCACTTGGCAGGCCAATGCATGGCTGATGGGTTGAATTTGGCTTGGCAAACTGACTCATTGTTACAGATACATATTTATACATTTTCATTCAATACGGAAGTTTGCTGTACCCATTGCCAGGATGCAGTGCCTACTTTTGCTATACTGCACAGACCTGAGATTGTTCATAGAAGAAACTTTCTTCTCCAGTTTTTTCCCAAGGTTAAGGGGACCACATAGAACTGTTTCTGTTAAGCGAAGTTTAGAATTATGCTACAACTGAGAGCTATTGGTCCTGCCGCCTGTACCCAGTCCTTTCGATCCAGTTAATAATGTGTGTGTCAGAGCCCTCAGTTAAGGACAAAAAAAACATGCTGAGACTTGTGCTGTTACTTTAGCCTGAGAAGCATTTGTGAAAATAAACAGCTTACAAGTTTGTGGACATAGAGGGGAAGAGTCAATGGTGCCTGGTACAGTAAATAAAACATCACATTGAGATACAGAAGAAAGTCCACAATGAGACCTGTGCATCCACAGGCAACAGCTTCCTCTGTTGTTAAGACGGAGCAGAATGAAAGAGATCTGTGCAAACAGACTAACTAGCTCACTTCAAATGTCTCCCGCAATAAATAATAATGTTAATGACTGTTTCACACAATATGACCAATGGGACACGTGAGATCATATACTTTTCTGGGCTGATTAAACATAATGATCCCACGAACATATGTGCAACAGGGCTTTGCATTCCTGATACTGGAGGGAAACAGTGCTATATACCCAGAGTGTTGTTTACCTGGATGAGGCACCAACTCTTGAGAACCAAGAAAGCAGACAGATATGGCAGGAAGGACTCTGGTTGTGGGCGGGAGACCGAGCTCCGCCCCTGGTAGGGGGCCTTAGCCCCCTCCCCTCTTTACCTGGCTGGCGCCCACGCCCACTGGAGGCAGCCAACTAGGTGTCTCCGGGGGGGGGGCGTGTGTAGCAGCTTAATGCTGTGGCGCCAGCTCCGCCTCCTCCTCATTCGTCGTCGTCCCTCAGCGAGTATTGGTGGGTAGTTTAGGCATTGGATTCATGTGTTGTGCTGTGTCAAGGGCTAGGTGTGGCCATCGCCTATGCTATCTACCGTGGGTTATTCCGTTAAAGGAATCTGGTGGTCGTGTATTCCGTCCGATGCCTGCTTGGCGGGAGGCCATGGCACAACCCTCGGTGACATCAGGGGGTGAGCCTATAGTTGGATGAGCATCAACAGGCTCCACCTACTGTTGAATAAACCCACCTCCTATAGTCATCCAATGCCTAAGCCAATACCTTTTCACTGCTGTAATCAATAAAGTTGTGGCCTTTCCTTGCCCATTAACCTTATATCACATGTCCTTGTGTATTTATTTCACATAGCGGGGGTCGGGCCCTCGATCCACAAATCATGTGATCTGTCTGCTTGGTCTTGGGCCTGGGTGATCCAAAACCACCTAACAGGAAAGATGCAAGCAGAAATATAAAAATCTGAAAATAAGGCAGTTTTTCAAGTCTAATGTTGTTTGTTCCAATCTCGGTAGGCACAGAATGTATTGTTATATTTGCGAAGCTGGGCATCAAATGTGGAAGGCACGCTACACGGAGAAAAAAACAAGTCCCACAGCGTTACCCAGTGTGCCTTGAAAGGTTATTAGCAAAGTTATTGCTAATTATTTTTGTTTTGCTCAGATGAATAACTTGACATTTGGAATCTTTTCGCACAATGGACCCAACCCCAAAGAAGAAGTTAATTGTGTTTATGTCCTGCTGAGATTAATAGCCTTTAGTCACAACTAATGGATGTCAGTGGGGTTTGTATAACTTTTGTTGGATGTCGGCCAGTTGTTTTGTGACTATTTATTCCAATAAAAGATAACATCTCATTTGCTCATTGAAAATCCTGTCCACTTTACCTTTTAATGAACTGTTTAAGTCACATTTCTTAGAAGACAGCGGAGGAACAGAGTAAGAAGGAGGCGGTTGGAGGATGGATGGTGGCTAACAGATTGAGGTTGAATCCTGACAAGACAGAAGTACTGTTTTAGGGGGACAGGGGGCGGGCGGGTGTGGGGGATTCCCTGGTCCTGAATGGAGTAACTGTGCCCCTGAAGGACCAGGTGCGCAGCCTGGGAGTCATTTTGGACTCACAGCTGTCCATGGAGGCGCAGGTTAATTCTGTGTCCAGGGCGGCTGTCTACCAGCTCCATCTGGTACGCAGGCTAAGACCCTACCTGTCTGCAGACTGTATTGCCAGAGTGGTGCATGCTCTAGTTATCTCCCGCTTGGACTACTGCAATGCGCTCTACGTGGGGCTACCTTTGAAGGTGACCCGGAAACTGCAATTAATCCAGAATGCGGCAGCTAGACTGGTGACTGGGAGTGGCCGCCGGGACCACGTAACACCGGTCCTGAGAGATCTGCATTGGCTCCCAGTACATTTCCGAGCACAATTCAAAGTGTTGGTACTGACCTTTAAAGCCCTAAATGGCCTCGGTCCTGTATACCTGAAGGAGCGTCTCCACCCCCATCGTTCAGCCCGGACACCGAGATCCAGCGCCGAGGGCCTTCTGGCGGTTCCCTCATTGCGAGAAGTGAGGTTACAGGGAACCAGACAGAGGGCCTTCTTGGTAGTGGCACCCATCCTTCAGATGCGAAGGAAATAAGTAGCTATCCTATCTTTAAAAGACATCTGAAGGCAGCCCTGTTCAGGGAAGTTTTTAATATTTAATGATGTACTGTTTTTAACACTTGATTGGGAGCCACCCAGAGTGGCTGGGGAAACTCAGCCAGATGGGTGGGGTATAAATAATAAATTATTATTATTATTATTATTATTATTATTATTATTATTATTATTAAAGAAGAGATCAACTAAAAGGCATCCAACAGTTCTATTTAGCACTGCTGACCAAAGTACAGCTAGTATCTTGAGCATCTTGATGCAGAGCTCAGAGCGCACAGCAGTATGGGTTTCTCTACTAGTTTCAATGAAGGGAGAAGTTCTGCATGCACAGCACTCTTTGGACATAGTGCTGTTCCCTCTACTGAAGTGATGCATCAGAGCTCCTGTGTTCAAAGGTGATCATTACACGAGGGTGAGGGAACCACAAACAGCATGGCTCAAATGTCGAAATGATACGTGAAAGCCCTCAAAAAATTAAATGGCAGTGCATCAAACAGATGGAAAATGAAAAACGAAAAGTTTTAATATGTTTCATTGTCACATGCCTGGGAACTTACATGGCTCATGATTACTATCCCAAAAGGCAGATGTTATTCAGTGATGTGTCCATGGCTCATTATCCATGCAAAATATACCTTTCAGCTATCAATCTGGATCACATTCCTGGAGCAGTTTTATCTTTTGCGGTAACTGTGGCAAGCTTTCTCCATATCAATCAAGAAGTTAGGCACTCCAGTCTGTAAAGAAAGGGATCACAAAATACTTATGCATCTACACTTTATGGCCTAGTAGGCAACTACTGAAGTTCAACTGTTTGTTACACCTATGCCACTTCAAACACAAAAGTAATTGTGCTCTGTGGCTTAAACAAGCATCATAAATCAGGTTAGAGGGGGATTCATAACTGGTTTTTAAAATTCGTTAATCCTGGTGAACCTCCTACACAGTAGCAACATGCTGCCACCATTTGCAGCTTTCAAAATATACAGATTTATAGGATCCAAACAATATCCCATGCTGCTAGCAGCACATAAACCAAAGGTTTAGAAGAAAGTGTTTTTGTTTGATATTATCAGTGAGAGTTGGAGGCTCTGAACAAGTTACCTAACTGGGCAGGGAAAGGATAGAAATGAAAAGATTAAAAGGGAAAGAAATGCACAAGCAAATCCTAAATGTGTATCATTCCCTGAGGGATTCCTGCAGTAAAAAAGTTTTGTAAGTATTGGCCTCTTTAAGGCAGTATACTTGGTGCTGTGCGAGGAGCCCAGAGCACAGCCCTTCTCCCCTGCACTAGCAGGATGCCACCTTCAGGTGAGTACTGCATGAACAGAGCTATTGTCTCAGACTAGCAACTGACAATAGGGAATGGACACAAACAAGTCTGGATTGTTGCTCTGGGCTGTATTCTGAGACTGAGAGAAGATATGATAGCCATCTTCAAATATCTCAAGGGCTGTCACATGGAAGAGGGAACGAGCTTGCTTTCTCCTGCTCCGGAGGGTAAGACTTTGACCAGTGGTTCAAAGTTACAAGAAAGGAGATTCCCACTAAACACCAGGAAAAAGCTTCTGGCAGTAAGAGCTGTGGAGGTTGTGGACTCTTCTCCTTTGGAGGTTTTAAAACAGAAGTTGGCTGGCCATCTATCATGGGTGCTTTAGCTGAGAGTCCTGCTTTGCGGGGGGTTGGACTAGATGACCCTTAGGGTCTCTTCCAATTCTATGACTCTTCCCCTTTCAGTACCTGTAGTTCTGCCTACAGTGCTGGCAACAGAGAATCAGGCCAGAAAAGCCATGGGCATAACCCACTGGGTTGGTTCCCTACAAATTCCTGCTTACCTTAGTTCCCCAGTTGACAAGCCACGAAGGAACCTTGCCACCAGGGTCATCAAAGTATGACATGAAAACTTCAAAGCGGAAGTAAGAAAAGAGGGAGTCAGAAATCTTATTTAAGCAACAGCAGCCATTCATTTCTATATCTATTTTGTGGTCACCTGACTAGCAGCTATCTAAGCTGCTTTTAGTGTTGTTATTTAGAACCATAAATGTGCAGAATTTATTCCCTTATTTCTCTGGAGTTTTCCACTGTTCCATCCCATGATATCAGATATATTTGCTGAAACCCCTCAACGGTTTCTGAACGACGTCTGCATGACTGCAAGAGGTTTTTTTTTCTTTCCCCAAAAAGCTCTTCTCCTCCACCCTCTTCAATTGTTCAGTGTTTTGTACACCCAACTGCTGTCCCTGTAAGTTCAGAATTAATTGTACATTGTCTGGTCCCAGCGCAATAGCTGCAAAAAGCAGCAGTGAAAGCAAAACACTTTATTCCCATTCAGCTCTGCAATAAATTCAAAGGTCTTTCTTCACTGTAGAGGCTAAACTGACAGAGGCTTCGAAAATCCTTCTCAGTTTCATCTCTGGAGTTATGGAGGCCTGTTGCAGAGTTGGAAGGAAAGTTTCCCAGTTTCAGCAAGCTCTGCCAATTTTGCGTATATCCAACCACATCTAATTTTTCTCTCTCTGATCACCAAGAAGGGATTGTGCATACAACAACAAATGATTCCCTCTGCCAACCCCAACCCTGCAAAAAATTCTATTAGAAAGAATTACGAATAGTTAGGGCCTAGGATACGTGAACCCATTAGCAGAACTGCAATATCTGCATCAGAAATCCACTTCCGAGCTGGAGAGGAGGTGGGGTTGCGGGCTTCACGCCCCTCCCCACGCACGCGGGGCTGGCTCACAGCCCCCACGATACTGGGGGAATCCTCAGACGCATCATCTCCCAGACCAGCCAATTGGCCGGCACGGCTGAGGATCTCCCTCTTCCTGCGCTCCAGCTGATCAGGTTTTCCCACCCCTCCCACCCATTAGGTTAGGCTCTCTGACATTGCTATGGACTTTGGTTCGTCACTGTCAAGGGGCCTGGTAGGAATTTTTTCCACTTGGCAAATTGGCACCAGCCATTTGGTTTTTCACCTACCTCGTAGCAACTGTCACAACTTCCTTGGCATTGGCGGTTAGGCATTGGTAGGGGTATGGTTATGCAGATGAAAGGGGGAGGAAGCGCCATCACCTCCCCCCAAATCGAAGGGTAGTCCGGTAAAGGAATTCGGGGGGGGGGGGCGTCGCCTTGTCCTAAGCCTAAGGAGGTGTGGGCCTACGGCACCCCCGGCCTACGGCCACCCCCCCGAGCGTGCATCAGCAGGGCTCCCCCTACTGGTGGTTAACCCTTCCGGTCTTCAAGTAAGCAGGCTGAAGCCGGATAGTTGATAGGACCAATGCCTAAGCCAATACCGCTCAATTCCTGTAATCAATAAAGTTGTGGCCTAATTTAACCATTAACCTTAAATTCTGGTGTCTCGTGTCTTTATTTCCAAGGGGGGAGGCAGGAACTCGCCACCCAAGTCCAACTTGGCACATTATTGAGGCATCCACAAGTTTTCCTAGTCTTAGAAACGAGGTACGACAATAATCACAAAGCTAAAAGCGATATGATTGGGCTGGGGAGGTGGTAAAGAGGGAATTTAACTTGTTGTCTCCACTTCAGTCCAATCAGGATCACACACCACATGCCCCTAGTGGCTGCTATGTTCCTTGGGACAAAAACTTCCACTGGTGCCAATGGCAGCTTTCTTCTTTATGCAAATAGCAGCCACAGTGGAGGAGATTCAAAACAGTGCTGTGGGGTTTAATAAAGGGTTAATCATTAATTTTTCTATAACCGCCACAGTCCTGAAACAAATTATTCTCCCCACAGGTATTTACTTCTACAGAATAAAGAATGATCATGCCATCACTAATTTTGCCCCTGAAGAATTTATACAAATCTGGTCTGATCACATTGTGGTTAAGCAACTCCTGTTACCAGATTACACAAATTAGTTGGCTGGGATGAGCAAACATGTGTGCATAAGAATTAACCACCCAAAATATTGGATGCAAGCCTCTAGTGTTATTTTGTACACACCTGTTCAACTATCTTGCTTTCAATCTTAGCAAAATTTGTTAGTGTTAAAAAAGCAAGTGAATATGTTTTTCACAATCCTAATTTGTAAATTTAACATTTCTGCTCTAAAAAGGGATAGGCGTATCTGCCATTTGCAGTTGACAATTTTCTGTTTCTCCCAATCATTTTGCACACTTCTGCAGCAACTTGTAAATTGGTTTTCTAAAATAATCAGCAAAATTTGCCAACATTGTAGTGCAAAGCTCTCAAAGTAAGCACATTGTTGCATGTCGTTTTGACAAATATACACTTTTAATCAATAATTCTTAATGTTTTTATACTGTTGTAAACTGCTTAGAGGTTGTTGTGTTTACAGACAAGCAGAGTAAAAAAAAGTTAAATAAATATCAATAAGATTTACAAGCAACTTCCCCTAAGATAATACATTTCTGTATACTGCTTTCTTTAATATGTGCATTTATATGCACACTGTATGTGCATTTATATGCACACTGTATCCTGAAAAATGCATTTGTGTACATGTGAAACTATTGGGAAACTATTGCAAAATTCAGAGTAATGCAAATTTCAAAGGATAGCTCCGCTTTGGGTTTGTGACTTGTTTTGAAAAGTGTGTGTTAGGTAGGTTCACCTTCAAATGTGAATTGAAATGAACTTTCTCCTCGTGCCTAGCTGTAAGCAGGTATTTCTATAAAGTTCTTTACTGATTTCTTACCTTTGGAGCCTTTCTTGCCATCGCTTTCAAAGGCCACACATTGTTTATAATTCTTTACTCTAACAATCCCAGTCTTCTCTGGGAATTTAGTGGTATTCACGCTTTTAGCCAATATAACATATATCTTCTTCCCTTCAAGTTCCATATCTTTACGCTCACGAACGAAAACATACTATGCTGAAGTTTAAGAAATAATCAGGATGTGCCTGTATATATAATATACATATATCATCGAGACAGAAGGTATACTGGTCCAAATACAAAAACCAATCCTGTTTCAAGAAGCCTGCATTTGTTTTTGTTTTGCTCCTCAAAGGGTATGACAGAATATGGTTCAGAAGAATGCGCATCAAAGTCTTAACTTTTTCTTTTCCCTTAAGAGTCAATTTTTTTTTTTTACCTCATTTAAACTTGCAGAACTGTGCTGTGAGGAGTTTGCAGCCTCAACTATTAAGAGCAAAACTGCAACCCAAGACTTGAAAGGATACATCTCTATTTGCCATGGGGAAAGGGAACTTCACTTCCCAGCGGATTACTGTTCTGCCCTCAAAAGGTTTCTCGCTTATATCTAAAAATCGGAGGGGAAATGCGTTAGAGGCAGACTATGTTTTATTCAGCTGGACTTACGTAAGGTTTTCAATGCATTTGGTGAATTGAAAATGTGAAAGGAGTCAGAAACGAATCATAACTGTGTATGTGTCAGACCTCAACAAGGGTCGGGCACAAAGGGATAGACATAATTGGTTCTTTTTTAAAGAATTTGACCCAAAAGCTCACCTAGTCAAGCATCCTGTTCTCACAATGGCCATCCAAATGTTCATGGGGATCTCACAAGCAGAACTCTCCCAACTTGTGCTCCCCCAGTAACTAATGTTCAGAGGTACACAGATACAATATCACGGCCAGCAGCCATTCATAAAGTTATCCCCCACTATTTGTCTAAAAAAAACCCCTTTAAAACCATCCAAGTCAGTGGATAGTGTTATATCTTGCGGTAGCAAATGCCCATCTAACAGTGGGTTGTGTGAAGATTTCCTTTTGTCTCCCCTAAATCTTCCAACATTAAATTTCATTAGATTATTGTTTTAATGTGATTATTTATTGAGTTTATATACCGCCCTATACCCTATACCCAGAGGTCTCAGGGCGGTTCACAGAAAAGATCAATATATGTAATAAAATAAAAACAACAACCCAATAACACCCCCCCAAAAAAGAGTCACTTTTTAAAAGGGGATAGGACGTCAGTCCGATCAACCAAAGGCCTGGTTAAAAAGAAACGTTTTTACCTGGTGCCTAAAGGTGTACAATGAAGACACCAGATGAACTTCCCTGGGGAGAGCATTCTGCAGATGGGGAGCCACTGCAGCCCCGTTCTCATGTTGCTACCCTCCGGACCTCTCAAGGAGGAAGCACACGAAGAAGGGCCTCAGAAGATGATCTTAGGTGACTCCATGTTCTAATATTATGATGGGGGGGGGGGCAAATTTCTTCACATTAAGCAAAATGTCATTCACCTCTATTATGTCCCTCCTTACTGATCAGGCCTGTCACCACCTGTTCAGACCCTGCAAGTGTATTTGTGAAACTAGGATTTTCCTCTCCCGTGTGCATCATTTGATACCTGCTAACACAGAACTGCTTTTACCATATTAGTGCTCTTTCACCCAGTTTGGAGAAATCAGGCCTACAACAGCCCGATTACTTGAGAGGACATTTGTTACCAAGGACTATAGAAAAGAAAGTTGATGCCAGGCCTAATCAAGGAGAGAATTCTAAAACTGCAGTGCCATGACAGAAAAGGCCCTAAATCAGTAATTCCCAAAGGCCCACGCCTCCCCCCCCCCCCCCAATGGATCACTGATGAAGATTGTGGCAGACCAGGGTTTTTTTCCTGCCTGTTGTACAGTTTGTAATGCACCATGCTAGACACTATAGTTTTTAAATGTATTTTACAGCTTCTTTTATTTGTCATATATTGCATTTTACTGTATTCCATAGAATTCCAATCATGACACAATAGATTACAATAAAAGAAGCAATTCAAATGCAATTTTAAAAAACCAACATGAATATTTAATGCAGTGGGAGTGTCGTCGCCAATATTTAACCAGACACCGACATGCCAGAGACCACCTGAATTATTCTTGCAATCCACTGATAGTTCACAGACCATGGTTTGGGAAGCCCTGCCCTAACTTAAGCCTTCTTCTCAAATAGGTAGGCTTCATGGACAGATCTCAAAAGTTGGGGAAGTTCCAATGGGGAAGAGAAAGGTATTCTCTAAAGTTCCTTATCTTCCCAAGTATATATGGCAGGCAGACCACTTCAGATGCTGTATTTTCTCCAATGAATGTGGGAATAGCTGCATGAGGGACTATTTTGCTGCAGACACATATGCTAAGATGCCAGTATTCCTCACAAATATATGAAGGGGCCTAACAACAAGTTATTGTCTTGGAAGACATTATTTCCGTGCGATGCAATATGTAATGCCAGCTGTTTGATGGATAGTGCTGTTCCCACTATAAGACACCAAATAATATCACATTTTCCACCAGAGGTCACTGGAGTATTAACTTGGTGCCATTTGACAACCTATTCCGTTTCCTGCGTCTTAAGCAGCAAGCAAACTCAAAATTGAAGGTTTGAGAAAAAGAGTAATATTTGACATGTTCAATTTAATGGGCAATACAGGGAGTTCCACTTTAAATGGATATTTTCTCTCACATACCAGAAGGACAAACTGAACCCTATTATTTGAGAAGACATGCTATTATTGTATCTTAGGTCATCCTCTCACTTGCAGAGTCTAGCTTCTTTCAGTATTCCCCGAAGAGTGAGATAGCCTAGATTAAGGACAGTGAGGATGGCTTGCTGGTTAATATGTCTCTGGTATCTGTAAATCTGTTCATATTTTTACCTTTGTTCACCTTTTATTGCCTTTCCAAAACAACCTTTCCAAGCTCACTATCAAAGCATGGGCTGCCAAAATGTCCATGGGTTCAAAATCTGGGGAAATATGGTGAGATAAGCTACAGTGGCCTACTGAGATGCATGGGTTCTCAGATCACATGTTTGCTTGTTTTTCCAAATCTCCTCACTGCCCCATAAAGCCCTCCCACACTGGGGGTCCTTGGAGAACAGCACCAAAAAGACATGAGAAGTTGCTACTGAAAGGACATTTTGCTTCTCCCCCTGCTAATCTAAGTGGCCCAATCGGTAGGCTTCCAGCATGGACACTCAGGTGAATCCTGCCCATAGATATTAAAATCTTATTATTCATTACGAAAGTTGCTAGAATAATCTGCCCCTTCATTTTAGTACACTGGAGATTATTGAAATGTTTCTTCTTGTGAATGTAGAGTCCCGTCGGGGAAAAGGTAGGGTATAAAATTAATAACAATAACAATAGTAATGCATACTTTTGTTCCTTAAAATTGATTGATCAAAGTATGCAATATTTTCTATACACACACACACACACACACACACACACACAAATCGAAACTTCGCTCTTTGTGGAAGTTCCACAGTCTTAAGTTAAGAAACGCACCAGAAATATATTAGTATTCACCTTTTGAAAACATCTTGTCTGAATGACAATGGACATCTAATATGATTGATTATATATATATATATATATATATATATATATATATATATATATATATAGATATATAGATATATATATTGATATATAGATATATATAGATATATATTGATATTGATATATTAGATAACATAGATGTGAGCATGGCATCACACAAGGGATAACGGAAGGTATTTGAAACATTCCCTGCATACCGTAGGCCAAAATATGTGAAGCTCTGCAAATCAGACGTTGTGAGTCATTTGCAGATGGGGACATTCATATCCTATTGCCCCTGTCGTGTTGAAGTCATGGGTTTCCTTCCCCACCCTTTGTGTCTGTGGCATGCAGCAATAGAGTGTCATCCCAATGGAAGATAGTGTATCTGCTCTTATTAATCTCACAATAGCTAAAAATTAGCCAAGATGACCAAGCCCTCGCCGTGTATCTCAAGGGACACTCAAGTTAACTTCAACATATAATCGATACATGTGAACACAATGGGAAAATCTACATTACATGATAGGGAAGGGCAGTTGATGCAACTTGGAAGTGCTCTGTCAGTAGCGTGAACCAAGGAAAACTCAATATATAATTAGAACAAACCTATTATAACTGAATGTATGGAGAGACAGTGCAGTGCAGGCAGTGTCCTAAATCACTTGAGCAAAAGAGGTGGGTGAGGGCGGTGACTGGAAAGCAGTTTCCATCAACTCAAGAAAAGCAGAGCACCATTTCTTTGGAAGGATACATCTTAAAATGCTTTTCCATGGGTGCTACTTAGAATAAATGGCTTTCCAACATCAATCAATGTCACCAAATTCAGTGTGATGTCTTGAGAAATGCTCTCTTGTTCTGGGGCCGAAAAGTCATTGCCATCTTCTGAAAGGTCTTAGCAGAAACATGTCATCAGGACTAGCTGTGAAAGAAGGAACTCCAAGAGTACAGTGGTATCTCTAGATGCGAAAGGGATCCATTCCGGAGCCCCGTTCACATCTAGAAGCAAACGTAACCCATGTCCGTGCGTGTCACATTTCGGCGCTTCTGCGCATGCGCGTGACGTCATTTTGAGCGTCCGCGCATGCACAAGTGGCAAAACCCGAAAGTAACGCGCTCCATTACTCCTGGGTTGCTGCGGAGCGCAACTCAAATGTGCTCATCTCAAAGCACATTCAACCTGAGGTATGACTGTAGTAGTTTCAGCAGGGAGTAATCTTAGGTACAGTGGTACCTTAGTTTGCAACCATTTTGGATTACAACCGTTTTGGATTACAATCATGTCAAACCCTGAAGTGCGTATCCCTTTTTTTTTTAATTACAACCCTTTCTTCTTCTTTTTATTACAACCATTTATATATATATATTTTTGAGGCCCCAATGGCAAAAGTGCACCTTGGGTTTCAACCTGTTTTGGTTTACAACCGGACCCCCGGAATGGATTATGGTTGTAAACCAAGGTATCACTGTACTGCTACAGCTGGATCACCATATGATATGTTGCACAACTAGATAAGGATCTCATGTGTAGTTTATATGGAAAGACAAATAGTCACTTGTTTAAACTAAACATGGAGAAGAGAACCGGAACTTTGAAGTTTAGGATAGTGATGGAAATGCACAAATGTCATTCCGTTAAATAAAGATGTACACAACAGTATGACATGACACCACCTCTGACAAATTTCACCTTAGGCAAATTTTGAGGCAAAAGTGGAAGTCCTTGCTCAGGCGAAACTGCATCGGAATTAATGTTGAGGTAAAACAATAACTTCCAAGAGGACTCATGCTATTTCACAGTTTCACACACCCAAAAAGTTGCCAATTCTTTGATTCTCTCTAGAATCAAAGAGATCAAAGCTAAAGAAGGTCTTAAGAGTATAGTAGCCAATTGCAAAAGAGGATAGGCTTCTTCATCTTTTCATCGATATTCAGGAGAGGGAATTTCAGCAGATGTGGCTTGCATAACACATGTGATTTCCTTTGCCTTCAAAACTATTAAAGTTTCTGCTTTTGCATCTGACCACTCTAACAATCTAATAAAAACTGATGATTAAGGGGGTATCAAACACTAGGCCTCAGATTCCCCAGATGTCATATAATGATCAAGAGAGAAGTCCATTTACCCATAAACCAACACGAGAACAGTGTCGATGGATCTAAGAAAGTTGGTTTTAACACAAAAAGTGGCTAGTAAGAAAAACATTGCTTCTTATTTGTTTTTCAGGGCATCACAAGTAGATGTCTATATTAGCATTAATGCTTTGGTAATGGAAATCTACTTCATGCATTTTTCATACTGAAAAACTGTACAGAGCACTTGAAAGAGCGAAGTAGAAGAATTTTCAAAACAATGGTGGTCAAGGAGCGGAGGAAAGGAACCTATCACAGCGACCAAAGAAAATGACATTTTGGTCTTGAATAATTTACTGACCTCTAAGATACCGGTCCCATTGTGATCTGTAGGTTAAATCCATGTACACTTCTGCACATACATCTGGGGAACAATCACCAAGAGTGGCATAGACTTTATACTCGTACAGTCCAGATTTCTGAAAAAGCAAGAGCAATAGGAGGGAGCAGGTCGGGGAGAATCAAGAATCCTGTATTTCAGGCCTTTGCTTGGTTGCACTAACAATGTCCAAAAATACTCTTTTATACCACTGTGCTTGCACAATGAATACATTTACAACATACAAATATACTCTGTGATGTTTGCATTAAAACAGAGGCGAGTTGGTCCATTTGCCTAAAGAACTGGACTACCCTATGACAGACGTATCTTAAAATATATACCAATCTCTCTGCTAGGCTGGAGATACCTTTTTTTCTGTATAACCCTAAACATATTACTCCAAAGCAATAATGCTTTCTCATATTTACACACTAGGTGCCATAGAAATCATCCTATATAAATGTGGGTGTTGTAAGTATAACTCAGTTGTTTATTTTAAATATCAGAGACTACTGTATAGTCAAATGAAAGTCTTATCAGCATCTAATCCCCCTTTATCCTTTGAAACATAAACTGCAGCAGGAGTCATACTTCTGTTACGATAGTCAAGTGAAACAATAAATATATATTTCAGCACTCTGACTGTATTCTACTTTTGTTAGACTCCCCCCCCCCCCCCGCCCTGACCAGTCCAGAAAAAAGCATGTTATTTATTTTGTTTTATCTGACTTAGTGGAGCTCTCTGCACAAATCAAATAACCCTTACACTAAGAGTTGGATAACCCTTTGTTCAGAGAGTTGAATTATTTGCTAGCAATACCAATTGCAGAAACAGAAGGTTTTCGAGTCTAATTCATCGAGGAGATGCAAAAATGTCAAAGCACGGTACAAGTGAATGGAATTTAAACTACCTTTTACCCTTTTCAGTCTTGTATTCTGTAAAGTATTTTTTAACAGAGCTCTGTTATCATGAACTTTCTCATTCAATAAACATCACTTCATCCTTCAGCACCGTCAGCTAGACCCTTTATGAACCCAACATTTAAAGAAAGGAAATATTTAAAATAAAGATACGGCATGACTCACACAGCATTTTGTAATAAGGCATTACAACACTGCTTCACAAACAAATTCTGGCAATGTGAAGTAGACCTCCACCCAAGCCTACGCCCTCCGGAGTTCTATTTTCCAAAGATACATCAAGCCTGCAATTATTTAAGAGTGATTCCTGAAATTTTACACTCTGTAAAATTGCTCTACCTCCATTTATTTAAAGGACTACCCTTTACTGCAGAACATTACAAGAAGAGTCTAGACCACCATCTACCACAACAGATGGTTTTAGTTGTGGTTTTAGTTCACAAGGCTAGCAATATCTCAGATAATCTGAGCTTTCAAAGGTTAGCAAACCTATTTTCCTGTACAAAAGGAATGTGAATATCATCTGAAAGTGAGATTATGACGTGCCTGCAGATTACAGGAGATGTTTGTTTAGAAGGCTGGAAAACATACAGTTACCATAAAGTGTTCTCAGACTGGGCCATCGCAGTAACAAAACAAAACAAAATTGTTAAACATTAGTCTGCATTCTGAAAACAATAAATTCTAAAGACAAACCACCGCCTATAGCTAGTCTAGATTTTAGTATGATCCCACCGCTCTGGCAGTGTTAGTTGCTTTCCACCACGAAGAGACTTTCCTGGATTTAGAGATTTCTACCAAAGTTGCTACAGTGGCACAGATTTCTTTAAAAGCAGAAAGAGAGGCGTGGGTTACAAAATATTTTGGACACTTTGAGAGCTTTTTCTTTCTGGTTTATTTTATAGATTTGTTTATTCGTAGTCTGCGATAAAGCTGGCTTTAGTCAGCAAGCAAAGCCTCTCTTTTTTTCTTTTTTAAAGCAACTCTGGGACACTTGCCAGAACCTTTAACGTTCCAAGTTTCGTTTCCAATCCTCTGTTCCTCAGGCATGTTTGCAAACTGCTAAATTATTATTACTATAATTTTATTACCCAACCTTCACCCTACGGTCCCAGGGCAGGTTACAACAATTTAAAATACAACATTAAACGTTTTAAAAACTTACAATTACACCCCCCCCAAAAAACCACAAAAATAAGGTGGGTCCTAAAATTGTATATCTCAGGCGTCAAAGGCCAGAGCAAAGCATGCTACCATGGGTTACCACAGTATGATACTACTACAATAGTTTAAAAAGCTGTCCATCAGAGAATTAACAAGCCAACCCTAACTACAAAGAAGTGCAAATATGTGAAGAAAAGCTATGTAATCCCAACATCCACACACCTACTTATTTTGCATGCCTCTAATTACAGTGGAACCTTGGTTTAAGAACAGCTTAGTTTATGAACAACTTGGATTAAGAATGCTACAAACCCGGAAGTAGGTGTTTCGGTTTGTGACCTTTGCCTTGGAAGTAGAACATGTTGAGTGTGTTCCATTTGTAAATTGAGTCCCCCACTGCTATGGGAAAGCACGTCTTGGTTTAAGAACACTTTGGTTTAAGAACGGACTTCCGGAACCGATTAAGTTCGTAAACCAAGGTACCACTGTACCAGATGGATTCCACCACTTATGCTACCTGCCAACCTGTTTTAACTTTCACTGCTGTCATATGTCTACAAACTGCAGCGTTTGTTTTGATAAAACAAATACAACAAATTGCTTCCTTTAAAACCGAGCCAAGTATGACACCTGCCTACTTTCTTCAGTGGTACCTCGGGTTACATACGCTTCAGGTTACATACGCTTCAGGTTACAGACTCTGCTAACCCAGAAATAGTACCTCGGGTTAAGAACTTTGCTTCAGGATGAGAACAGAAATCGTGCTCCGGCAGCGTGGCGGCAGCAGGAGGCTCCATTAGCTAAAGCGGTGCTTCAGGTTAAGAACAGTTTCAGGTTAAGAACAGACCTCCAGAACGAATTAAGTACTTAACCCGAGGTACCACTGTACTTCCAAGCCCCCAATTATCCAAATTCCTGTCGTATCTAATACAGCAGGGCCATGCAACACACACCAAAATAGCAGAGGCTTCAAGCATTCCACCAACGCACGTCCCAATTTTGCTAGAACTTCGGTTGGTAGAGAATTGGGCTTCCTGCCTGCGCTAGACTCCACTTCCAGGCATCTCTGCCAGCTGCTTGAATCACGCTGTCTCTGACCACAGGCAGCCCACAAAGTTTTCCTCTTGGCCAATAAACCAGCAGGGCTTCAGTATTTCAAGGCAGAACGCCCTGCTGAGTTGGCCAGCTGTTTATCCTGAAGCGGAAGCAGTCTGAAATCTGTGCTGAGGAGGCTGGGATTTGTCCTCAAACGTATACAAGAGTGAAATCAATTTAAAACAGACAGATCTGGGCCAGACAGATCTAGGAATATGATGGCAAGGACTGGCATACAGGCTTCAGAAATGAATTAAGAGTGGTGTGGTTGCTGCCATCTAGGGCTGAGTGATACCTGGTTTTCAATACAGCGATATATCATGATGTCTGAAATCAGGATGGAGCTACTAGAGGTCCACACTAGTCCACGGCCAAGATAGGAGCGTGGTACTTTTCTACCTGAGTAAATAAGCTCATGACAAGAAATTACGGTAAATGGAGTAAATTTGAACACACAAGTGCAGCAAGCAGAACTCTTCCGGAAAACAAGCTACTTGAAAGTAGGTTGCAGCGTTTAGAAAATAAATATTGTTCGTCTTCTAACTCTCAAGCCCACTCCTAGATTTTTTTTAATATGCAGTTTTTCCAAGGACACAAACTGCTTTGGAAGGGAGGGAAAGAATAAACTCTGCCTGTGTCTGTACTCCTGGCGTTCTGCCCACCTCCCTGACCCATTCAAGGATGCTGTGAAAAGAAAAAGAAAAAGCTAATCTTTGAACCAAGGATTAGATCAGCACAGGTTCTCAAACATTGTCCTACAAAACTTCCTGTGAAAGGGAGCAAGGGAAAAGAAAAACAGACAACTGTGGTGCACCCCCATGGTTAAACAAGACAAAGTCCAGCTGTTAGTCCTCAAGTCTCAGCTCCTCTCAGGTCTGGGAAGCAGAAGACTAAAAGAAAATAGAAGCCTCGGGATCATGAAAGGTCATGAAGGACGGGATGATACAGAAGCAGAACACCCATGAAAAATGGAGCCAACCCCACTATGGTTACAGCAAAATTCTTGTCGATCTAAATCCAGAAGCACCCTTGAGGTGCAGGTCTTCACCGTTCCATTTCAAATGGAAATATATAGCAATTTAATTCTTAATCTGTCTGGACCGTAAGTAGTTTTACAGGAGGATCACTTTGAGGAGGGGGTAAAGGTAAAGGTAAAGGACCACTTGGTCCAGTCATGACTGACTCTGGGGTTACGTTACGGCACTCATCTTGCTTTACTGGCCGAGGAAGCCGGTGTACAGCTTCCGGGTCATGTGGCCAGCATAACTAAGCCACTTCTGGTGAACACAGAAACGCTATTTACCTTCCCGCCGGAGCGGTACCTATTTATCTACTTGCACTTTGACGTGCTTTCAAACTGCTAGGTGGGCAGGAACTGGGACCGAGCAACGGGAGCGCACCCCGTCACGGGGATTCAAACCGCCGACCTTCTGATCAGCAAGTCCTAGGCTCTGTGGTTTAACCCACAGCGCCACCCGCGTCCCTAGAGAACGATTAAAGGTAAAGGTAAAGGTACCCCTGCCCGTACGGGCCAGTCTTGACAGACTCTGGGGTTGTGCGCCCATCTCACTCTATAGGCCGGGGGCCAGCGCTGTCCGCAGACACTTCCAGGTCACGTGGCCAGCGTGACAAAGCTGCATCTGGCAAGCCAGCGCAGCACACGGAAATGCCGTTTACCTTCCCGCTTGTAAGCGGTCCCTATTTATCTACTTGCACCCGAGGGTGCTTTCGAACTGCTAGGTTGGCAGGCGCTGGGACCGAACAACGGGAGCGCACCCCGCTGCGGGGATTCGAACTGCCGACCTTTCGATCGGCAAGCCCTAGGCGCTGAGGCTTTTACCCACAGCGCCACCCGCGTCCCCTTAGAGAACGATTAGCCAATCTCATTTCCTAAATCAAGTTCTATAGTCATAGCAAGTGCTGCACATCCCTTCTGCTTGAAGTCTGGCAAGGTGGAGGGAGCAGAGGACACTCCACACCCAGCCAGGTTTGACCCACAGGCTGTCAGTTGCTGATCAGTACTCTACAGAAAGCTGTCAGTCCCTATTTTATGCTTCCTATCTGGAATACCCAAATACTGCTACTACATCTCAAGGGAGAACCCTGTCTATTTCATGGTCACATAATGCACACTTCTCTGCTCCCCTTGGTTGATTCTGTCCATTTGTTAACTCCCACACCAGGGCATGAACTAGTTGTTTTTTTCCCCTTCCTGGCAGTGGTATTATGTCCCTAACATTGGCATGACAGGTAGAAACACAACAGGTAAGCTGTTCCCTATCACTGCATCTTTGATTTCTGCTTTTCCTGTACACAGGAACAATGCAATGGCCAGGGGCTGCCTTCTGGCATATGTTTTGCAATACTACACACGTATCCTTTAAAGTTCACTCACAAAAAATCTAATACTGAAAAGAGAGGTGGAAGTAAATCTTAATTTTTCAAATCAGGTTCAGGCCTCTGAGCAAGTCTTGTAATCTGTCCTGGAAGGAAAAGCCCTGCTCCTACATGGGTGTCAGTAAACAAAGAAGGACTATATAATGGAGGGCAGGATTTTTTTGCGGCAGCCCTAGGAACAATAAAGATCTCCATTGGGATCTGCTGCCCCTGTGGATCCTGCTCCAAGAGGCAATCACCTTACCTTGCCAGCCCTGTTTTGTTTGATACAGTGGGTCTTCTCCTTAAATAATGAGAGGCCCAGCGGAAAGGCAAAGCATTTTGTACATGTTCAGGAACTTTGTAATCTATTTCTTTGAAGAAGAGACATGGCCAACAATCGAGAGCAGGCTGTAGTAGAGAATAGGAGTTGGCAAACCTGATGCATTCCCCACTCCTCCCAAAGGCTGGAAGTGGTTTTTGAAGTGCAACGGAGGCCTCAGGTTAAAAAACCCCTCAGGAACAAAGCTCTCAGCAGGATGGCCTGGGGCCAGTCAGCTTTCTCTCGGCCTTGCCTACCTTGCAGGCCTGTTGTGAGGGCCATGGGGCACGAGAGGCGGGGAGCCCCACTGGCCACCGTGGAGGAAAGACCAGGTGGAAGTTTGGCCAGGGGGCTCTGACTAATGAAAAGAGCTGCTGTCCCACACAATGTTTCTCAACCTTGGGTCCCCAGCTGTTTTTGGACTACAATTCCCATCATCCCCAGCTAGCAGGATCAATGGATGGGAATTGCTGCGAAAACAACTGGAGACCCAAGTATGGGCAACCCGGGCCTAGTGTTTCTCAACCTTGGGCCCTCAGCTGTTGTTGGACTACAACTCCCATCATCCCTAGCTGGCAGGACCAGTGGCCAGGGATGGCGGGAACTGCCACAAAAACAGCTGGAGACCCAAGTATGGGCATCCCTAGTGTTTCTCAACCTTTGGCCCCCCAGCTGTTGTTGGACTACAACTCCCATCATCCCTAGCTAGCAGACTCAGTGGCCGGGGATGACGGGAACTGTAGTCCCCAAACAGCTTGGAGGCCTCCTCTTTCCCTGGCGTTTCCACGGCAACGCGGCGCCGGTCCTCAGGCTCCCTTGCTCCGCCTAGGCCTCGGCGGCCCTTTCCCCCCCTTCCCTTCTGGTCCGGCCGCAGCGCCGTCGCCCCTGGCCGGCCTCGCACCTCGTCGAAGAGCCGGAAGATGCAGAAGCTGGCGGTCTCGGCCATGAGCTCCCAGGCGGCCCTGGCCGCTTCCCGGGGCTTGGTCGACTCCCGGCAAACGGCCAGGAACTGCTCTTCGCCGAAGGGGCCGTGGGCTTTTTCCGCCTTGCGCGAGGAGCAGCACGTGGAGGACGAGGACGAAGCCGAGGACGACGACGACGAGGGGCCGGCGCTGGCGCCGCGGGACATCCCCGACCACACGGGCAAGCAGCGGGCCGGCCACCACCTCCACCTCCGACGCCTGCCCTTCGCCTCCTTCGCCGGCGGCAGAACCTTCGGGCGCCTCTGCAGCAGGGCGCGGAGGAGCTCCGGGGGGCACATGGCCCGCGGCGGCGGCGGCGGGGGGCCTCGACGGCGCTGGAGGCCGAGCTGCTCGCGACGACTTTCTGCCGTCGAACGGGGCGCGGGCGGGGGCGGTGCCGCGGTTAGAGTGCCGGGGTAGGGACGCCGAGGAAGGCCTGGGTTCAAATCCCTCCCCACCACCCTCACACCGTCGAGGTGTGTCGCTTGTCGTGCCTCCCAAGCGGGGTCGTTGTTGGGGGGGAGTGTGCTTTTTTGTAGGCCGCCCTCCAGGATTTAATTTGGGGGGGGGGGGGGCAGAACCGAGTTATCTGCAAGTATTTTTTATTTATTGACTTATTTTATTTTAGTTAAGTTTTTATTTATTGACTTGATTTACAGGGGCTGATTTACATTTAATGAGGGGAAAACGAGAGAGAAGGTTAAAAAAAGTGGTTATAGAAATGCTAAGAATAAGGTAATTATGTATGGAAGTCAGAAAGAGGGGCAGGGGAGGTCGATGCTCTGTTAGAGCAATGCTTGGGTTTATTGAATTATGTAATGAAACTCTGATCATGATAAAATTGAAAATGCAATAAAATTATTATTTTTTAAAAAGACTTGATTTATAGGGGCAGCTGTACCACCCCTTCCTACGCCCATGCTGTCCTCCCCATTGGTAAAAAAGCTGGGGTGCTGCTACACAGGGCATCCCCTCTGCTGTTTGTCCCATTGTTGTTGTTGTTAGAGGTTAACGCATGTCTTGAGTTCAAGCTCCACCACCCTCTTTCTGAAAGGGTCTGCCCTGCGACATGTGAAGGAAAGATGGTGCCTCTGAGCATGTGCAGGGTGCGCTCACGTTCTCCTTCCCCATCTTGTAGTGGGCGTTCCGTGGGATTTATTTGAGCCAGGAAAAGGAGCCTGAACATCTGTAGTAACTATAAGCAGGGGCGGGAGAAGGATTTATCTGCTGTTTCTGCCTTATTAGAGATTCATATGTGTCTGGGTTTGATCTGAGTTCAACCTCACCACCCTCTTTCTGAAAGCCATGAATCTACGCTGCAATATACAGTGGTACCTCGCAAGACGAATGCCTCGCAAGACGGGAAACTCGCAAGACGAAAGGGTTTTTGGTTTTTTGAGTTGCTTCGCAAGACGATTTTCCCTATGGGCTTGCTTCGCAAGACGGAAACGTCTTGCAAGTTTGTTTCCTTTTTCTTAACACCGTTAATACAGTTGCGACTTGACTTCGAGGGGCAACTCATAGAACGCGGTGTGGTAGCCTTTTTTGAGGTTTTTGAAGACTTTGGTGATTTTTGAAGCTTTCCCAAAACTTTTCCGAAACCGTGCTTCGCAAGACGAAAAAATCGCAAGACGAAAAGCTCGCGGAACGAATTAATTTTGTTTTGCGAGGCACCACTGTAGATTGTGCCTCTGAGTCTGTACAGAGTGCACTCAGGTTCTCCTTCCCTGCCTTGGTGTGTCCCATGGGTTTCATTTGAGCCAGGAAGACCAGCCTGAACATAGGAAGTAACTATATGGAGGGCAGGAGAGGGATTTCTCTGGTGATTGAAGAGTCCTGTTCACCATGACCTAGCCCCATGTCCAGCAGTACATTTTTCTCATCCCTACTGACACTTCATACATGAGAGAATACACCTGTGAAACACTTAGTGATTACATTGCAGTAGCTGCTGCCGCCTCCTGCTGTAGTCAACATATCTTGGATGGATTAGAATCCCCATTTCACCAGTAAATAATCCAGTTTTTTGCTGTAGGCGAAACAACGATTTACAGCCCCCTGCTTTAAGAGGAAAGCCAACCAGAGCTCAGCGTTTTCCAAGGATTCCCCACCTGCAGCTGAAAGAGCTATTAAGTTCTGCCAGGGTTCTCTGGATGTTGAAGTCAAGAGTTTTCCTTCCCCTGACATCAGTTTGAAAGGTGGTGATTACTCCCAGTCTGAAGGTGGTGTGCATTCAATCTGACTAGGGAAACTGAGGTTTTGAATAAAGTACTTGAACTGTTTCCAGATTATGCCCAGATTATTGCCTTTTCTATGCTTTCGGCTTGCACTCTTGTTATCTGCCAGTAAGGATCCTCAGTTGCTTTAATGTGTTGTAAATACAAATCAGTGAAAAGAACTAAAACTAAATGAATAGAGGGAGATATAAGTCATGCTGAACAATCAGACCAAACAGTTGCTTTTTAATAGTGTTGAATGGGAACTTCATGGTTGCTTATCTTGCATTTTTTTTAAAGTCTTCTACAAAGGCTGTGATTGTGACTATTTAGTTTTATCTGTAATTTTACAGGGAAGGTTCTGCAAGATTATGTTGCTAATGTAGTGTGGAAGTAGCTGTTGCTTGGCAATTCAACAGCAGCCCACATGTAAAGAGCGAGAGCAGAGCATCTCTCAAAGCTATCCTTATTTAGAATAGTATTAGCATGTTTCCATATGGCATTGTATCCCTTGGGTAAAAGATTGGGTTTTAATGGGTTATATATTTTATGGCTACATGAAAAGCCACATATATGCCACAGGTCTTCTTAGCCAGGATCCAAAGAGTCCAAGTGCTCACTGCTTCTGTAAGCATATTAGTCCCTTCCAGATTCCTTCTCCGACTGCTGCACTGGAGAGTATTACTGAGCATCTTTCAAATTCCCAGAATGACTTTACAAAGGATGAAAGAGGCGCTGGTGGGAAGTGGAAGCCACAGTAATGCCATTCATGAGTCTTTAGATCCCACCGTCTTAACTCTGCAGAGTTGTTACATGCACAGAGAGAGCTCAGCTGCATGCACACAAAACGTTAAAGCAGAAGTTGTAGTGGATTTTTCTCCTTTTGCCATGTACTTGACATATGTATTGGTGATTTGAACACCAATTAGCCTTGCTCCCCAGCTATGCTTTAGGGAAGGTTGTTCGCCATTTTAATTCTGTGTTCTTGATTTAACTATGCTCACCTTAAAAAGAAAAACTCATTTAAAAATGTTATGGGGGGGTACGGGTTCATGACAACACACGTGCTGCCCAATTGGTGCTGTGCATAACTGCCTTTGTTTGACCATTTGCAGCCTCCAGATAACCTCACACAGCAGTTTTCATTTAGATTGGAGATGGGGAAACTGTAGCCCTCCAAAAGGGCTACATGGCCTGTAGTCAGGGATGATGGGAGCTGGAGTGCAGCAGCGTCTCACAAGCCACAGGCATCCCTGATGCAGATGTTGAAAAAGGGGGACTTGTGACAGCCTATAGTTCAAGGGTCATGAAGTGGAACAGCAGTTCCCTAGCACTACCTCCGGGAAGTTGATCCAACAGGAATAACTCAGGCCACTGCGATGCAGTGCCTCCCACTCCCAGTGGGAAGGGAAGGAGATAGGGAAGGGCAGGCACAGAAATCACCACAGGCTGCTTCAACTGGGGTCCCTCTTTCTCCCTCTGGCCAACTGTCCTTATATGTTGATATTGCTGTGTATTCAAATGTGCATTGTTGTTATTTGAAAGCTACCTTAGAAGCTTTAAAATAAATAATTGTAATAATAGTAATAATAATAATAATAATAAATTTTATTTATACCCCACCCTCCCCAGCCAAGACCGGGCTCAGGGCGGCTAACAACCAATAATAAAAACAAGTTGATTGAAATACAACTTAAAAAACAAGATTAAAATTCAACATTAAAACATTAAAATGCAGCCTCATCACAGGAGGAGAAAGGGAAAAAGAAAGAGGGGAAGGGAATCAAATTGATTCTAAGCCAATGGACAGGCGGAACAACTCTGTCTTACAGGCCCTGCGGAAAGAAATCAGATCCCGCAGGGCCCTAGTCTCATGAGACAGAGTGTTCCACCAGGCCGGAGCCAGTGTCAAAAAAGCCCTGGCTCTGGTTGAGGCTAAACTAACTTCCTTAGGGCCCAGGACCTCTAGGATGTTGCTATTTATGGACCTTAAGGTCCTCCATGGGGGATACCAGGAGAGGCGGTCCCGTTCGTACGAGGGTCCTAGGCTGTGAAGGGCTTTAAAGGTCAAAACCAGCATCTTAAATCTGACCCTGTACTCCGCCGGGAGCCAGTGCAGCTGGAAAAGCACTGGGTGAATATGCTCCCATGGCAGAGACCCTGTGAGGAGCCTCGCTGCAGCATTCTGCACCCGCTGGAGTTTCTGGGACAGCTTCAAGGGCAGCCCCTCTTAGAGCAAATTACAGTAGTCAAGCCTGGAGGTGACCGTCACATGGATCACTGTGGCCAGGTCAGGGCGGGAAAGGTAAGGGGCCAACTGCTTAATGTGGTGAAGGTAGAAAAATGTCACCTTTGCTGTTGCAGTAACCTGCGCCTCCATGGAAAGGTAAATAATTAGCAAATAATTCCATTCAGAAAGATGAGTCACATCTGAGAAGCGTAGAAGAATCATCCGGGTCACATTCCCGCTATCCATCACTCAGCATAGGGTATCCTGGTTTTGGCCCCCCAGACCAGGCCAGAAGCCAGATTGGAATAGATCTGAATAATAGGTTTCATTCAAAAGCACCTGGCTAACCCACTGTCGGGATGCCACAATGTGCCCAGAGACCTTGCCTATCTATGGTAAATTAATCTTGCACAAGGTGATCATTGCTGAGACCTGTAGTCTTCTGGTTTTTTTAGGAGTCTAGTAATGCGGGTGGTGCTGTGGGTTAAACCACAGAGCCTAGGACTTGCCGATCAGATGGTCGGCGGTTTGATGGGGTGAGCTCCCGTTGTTCAGTCCCTGCTCCTGCCAACCTAGCAGTTCGAAAGCACGTCAAAGTGCAAGTAGATAAATAGGTACCGCTCTGGCGGGAAGGTACATGGCATTTCTGTGCGCTGCTCTGGTTCACCAGAAGCGGCTTAGTCATGCTGGCCACATGACCTGGAAGCTGTACGCCGGCTCCCTCAACCAATGAAGCGAGATGAGCGCCACAACCCCTGAGTCGGTCACGACTGGACCTAATGGTCAGAGGTCCCTTTACCTTTTTAATGGCTTCTTTAAGTGCTTCCAAAGTGCAAAGGGATAGAGTTTGATTCGGGCAGAGGAGCCCAGGAGGAAGAATAGGTGGTCAAGTCCAAAGGAATGGGGTGATGAAGGCAAGGGGGATGAGGAAAACAGGGGCAAGGGGCCACTTGATCAAGTGGAGATATAAACCTCAGTGAGATAGGAGGACTAAGGTGGTGGTGTTTTTTGCTTGCTTTATTAAAGTGTGTATACATAGCCTGGCGTGCTCTGGTCCATGGGGTCACGAAGAGTCGGACACGACTAAACGACTAAACAACAACAACATAGCCTTGGAACAGGACTGGGTTTTAGAAGAAGAAAAGTAGACCTAGTAGCTTTGTAGTTGTAGATCAGGGATGAAAACCTCGTAGCCCTCAGCTGTTTCACAATACAGAGTCAATGAAGCAGGAGAAATCAAAGAGGTAAAGTCTGGGATTAAAGTTTGAATGCTGCCTTGAACTAACTAGCCATATCTGCAGGTCTCTTAATTCCCGCATAATTGCGCCACAGCAGGGGCCTCAATTTGATTTGGTCCTACTCTGGGGCTTATTTTGTGTAACCGTTTGCAAAGCTGGTGTTTTATTTCATTAAAAGAAAACAACAACCCAACATTGTTCTTTCAAGAAGAATTGAAGCCACCTAAATCCAGTGTCAGCTGCATTGGTTCCAGTCTCCTTACGTCTGCCTAATTGGAAAACATTTGGTATTTCAAAGGGTCTTTTGGCATTCTCACAAAGCACTCGAAACAAATCATGATTATGAAAAGTTACACCCTATCCTTGGATTTGTTAGTTTTCCAGGAAAAGAGACCTTGTTTTCTTAATAACAAGGGGGAGTTTATTAAATCCAGGCACTGACTTTATTGCATCTGGCAGACAGCGCAGTGAGAAATAAAAGACTTGCTCCTTGCTTTCACACAGACCTTTTTAAATTCTGCCTCCTGGCCCCTGCTGGGAATTTCCCATTCCAAACTTCCTATGCTACTTGTGGAAGAGTGAACACCTCCCCTTTCCATGTTGCCATGAGGATTTTTGCAACCATTTTGGCAAACAAGTCACGTTCCCTCTTTCCCCTCGTTGAGGCCAGCCAGCCGTGACAAAAATGCAGATCGATATGATTTGAAGCCGTTGCAGTAAAAACTGCATGGCATATGAGACCAGCTCCAGAGAGGATCTAGGTTCAAAAATCTGACCAGGGCTTCAATGGACCATAAGGACAGGGGCTACTAAAAATGACTTAAACTCCATATGCCTATCCACATGAGCCCCTTTATATTTTAAACTTAGAGAGGCCCATGAACATACATTTTACTTGAACTGACTTTTGTACAACTCCGGAAAGCTTTTACAGAGTTAAGATTAAATACAAATAAACTCTGCTTATAGAGATGGGAGATATAGAGGCGTACCAGTAAATGAACATGTTTGTATTAGGGATGCCCTGAATTAGAGGACCTTATGCATTATATCTTACGCTTCCCCTTATAGAATGAAGCAAGAGAACGGTTTTTGACACCTATAATGACAAGGTCCCCTGGCCAGAACCCTTCTGACATTCTTTATGTCCTCGCAGACATAGATAAGTATGTGACCTGGCGTGTAGCATTTTTTGCAACTGCTGCCAGGAAAATTAGAAAAAATTATATAGCCAAGATAGCTATCAACTGTAAAGGAGATGAATTTATTTGACCCCATCTACACCAAGCTGTGGGACGGGGGTGGCGCTGTGGGTTAAACCACAGAGCCTAGGACTTGCTGATCAGAAGGTCGGCGGTTCAAATCCCCACGACGGGGTGAGCTCCCGTTGCTTGGTCCCTGCTCCTGCCAACCTAGCAGTTCAAAAGCACCTCAAAGTGCAAGTAGATAAATAGGTACCGCTCCGGCGGGAAGATAAATGGCGTTTCCATGCGCTGCTCTGGTTCGCCAGAAGCGACTTGGTCATGCTGGCCACATAACCCACAAGCTGTACGCCAGCTCCCTCGGCCAATCAAGGGAGATGAGCGCCGCAACCCCAGAGTCGGCCACGACTGGACCTAATGGTTAGGGGTCCCTTTACCTTTACGATGATTTTAGCTTATGAATTTTATTGTCTAATGTTTCAATTTGTATATTAAGGAGTTTCTATAGCTTTGTGCAGATTAGGTCATGTTTTGGCAATGTAAATGTTTTAAGTTTGTGTATCAAACTAATATATATTTTATTGAATGACATTGTATACATTGCAGCAGGCTTTGGCTATAAGCAATAAACTTGACTGACTTACTGACTTACTGCACATACAGAAGCTGACGAGATTGGTTGTTGAATCTCATTTCTCTGGAGGTGACAGGACAGCATCTTCCACTGCATCCAAGGGGAAACTGACTAGCTTATGGGATTTCTCACTCCAGCACTTTGCCTGCCAGTATCCACTGCCTCCTCACTTTGCCTAATGGTAGGACCGGTTCTGTGCTGAAGAATATATTGCTCTAAGAGCACCACTGTTCTGATCTTTCTCAGAGCAGCTTAGGAAGCCAGAGGTAATGTGAGAGGATACAAGCTCCATGTCTTCCAGATTAATGGGGTCCAATGGCTTGCCCAAGAGCCCCCCAAATGCCGGACCTGAGCCCTGAACACACTGTCGCTGAGCCCAAAAATAAATCTGTGGCTCAAAATTTAGAGAGAAAGAGTTCCCCAACCCCTCAACATTGAGGACCATGCTCTTCTGTGCAGTTGGTGGTGGTCTGGTATCATTCCTGTAGGCTTTGTGGGAAATAAAAAATAGTGACCACCAGTCATACAGAGAAGCACCATTAAAACCAAAGCCCACATTTTTTCCTAAATCTCCCATTCACCAAAATGTTCCTCCCCAATTTTTATTTTGCCAGCTGCAAATGGGGTAGTGAAATGTCGGATATCGGAGAGTATTCCTGGTCAGCAGTATAAAAAAAATTAATAATAATCTTGATTCACTTACAGTGCTACCTCAGGCTAAGTACTTACCGTATTTTTTGCTCTATAAGACTCACTTTTCCCTCCTAAAAAGTAAGGGGAAATGTGTGTGTGTCTAATGGAGTGAATGCAGGCTGCGCAGCTATCCCAGAAGCCAGAACAGCAAGAGGGATTGCTGCTTTCACTGCACAGCGATCCCTCTTGCTGTTCTGGCTTCTGAGATTCAGAATATTTTTTCTCTTCTTTTCCTCCTCCAAAAACTAGGTGCGTCTTGTGGTCTGGTGCGTCTTATAGAGCGAAAAATACAGCAATTCGTTCCAGAGGTCCGTTCTTAACCTGAAACTGTTCTTAACCTGAAGCACCACTTTAGCTAATGGGGCCGCCTACTGCTGCTGCGCCACCGGAGCACGATTTCTGTTCTTATCCTGAAGCAAAGTTCTTAACCCAAGGTATTATTTCTGGGTTAGCGGAGTCTGTAACCTGGATCATATGTAACCCGAGGTACCACTGTATTTACTAGCTTTTTACTAGTTTGTATACCTGTGTATTGTTGATTGTTTTGATTATTTTTATTCTGTATTTTGTGCTTTTATATAGTAACTTTGTGTTGTGAAACGCCCTGAGACCTATGGCTATAGGGCGTTTACAAAACAAACAAACAAACAAACAAACAAATGAGTGTGTGTGATTGTGAAGAGCCTGACATACTTGGAATGCACTATGTAAAATGGCAGGTCAGGCAGGAAGGAGGGAACCAGTTTTATTTCCGACTGAGCAGATGGGTAGAAGCCTGTTTGCATGTTTTCCCTTTTGACGCAACTTCTTCTAATAGCAAACTCCGGTGGTGAGTGGTGATGGAAATGAAGTGAAAACAGGGCTGCTTAGAATCCAGAGTGTGGCAGAAGCAAACTATATATATATATATAAATAATTTTTCTGGGGTATGCATACCTCTCTCTCTCTCTCTCTCTCTCTATATATATATATATATAATTTTTCTGGGGTATGCATACCTCTAAACATTTTGTGAATCTTAAGTTTGGCCTCATTGAGGGGCAGTATTTCAATATGTGTAGGAAAACTTTTTTTTTAGGGAAAAGAAAAGCACTGGTGAGCCCTTTTAGAAAAGTGAATTTGTACATTGTGTATATAGAATTGGCAAAATTAACTTCAATTATAAGATATCAATCAAATCAAAAGTTAAGAATTAAGTTAAAAGTTAAGAATGGAGTGGAAGTATTTCGAAGATTATATGTAAAATATATTGTTCTAAAAATGGCATGTTAATAGGCTTAGAAAAAAATGTAAGCAATAACAAAACCAATAAAGAAGGAAGGAAAAAATCAGAATTTAACAAAAATAATGTATTATAGAATGCGGGGGGCAAGGTAGAAAGAAATATAAAGAAGTTGAATTGCTGTGGAGGGAAGTAGAGGGGTGGTGTTGGGTTTTAGAATTGTGTATAATTATGCAGCTGTTGTAATTTAGATATTTTATGTGAGGGGATCATTGGGAATTTGGGTTATTATGTATATATGTTAAGTTTCAATAAAGATCTTTGAAAATTAAAAAAGAGAGAGAGAAGGCTGAAAAGCAGAGAATGTTTAGCCTATAGAAAAGAGGCCGCTGAGATATGATAGCAACCATCAAGTATTAGATTTGCAGCAAATTTGGAGCTTGCTGCTGTTGTTTCCTGTTGATTCATGGGTTCAAATGACAATAAATGGGGTTCTTACTGATCATTAGGAAGAATAGCCCCTCCTCTGACTGGGAAAGACCCTTCCTCACTTACCAAAGGTGTCATGGACTTTGAAGACACTCAAACCAAAAAGGGAGAAAGAAGAAGCGCTTGTTTGGAAAACCCTCACCATGATCAACTCCTGTCTGGAAACCTATGTCCCCACTGTGGAAGGACGTGTGGATCCAGAATTGGCCTCCACATTCATTTACGGACTCACTGTTAAAGGCTGTGTTCATGGAAGACAATCTTACTCGGCTACAAGTTATCACCAAATAAGAAGACTTGGCAGAGGTTGACCTGCAAACATTGGTACCTGAGGAAAAACTCTGCCCTGATATCAGCTGGGCATGTAAGTGTTATGGGGAGCCTGGCAGTGCGCAGGGTTAGCTTGTGCGACCAGCGTCAGAGGGAATGGAGTTATCTGACCCCCAGAGCCACCTGAAGGCAGCCCTGTATATGGAAGTTTTAAAAAATGTTTGATGTTGGCTCCCAGTACCTTTCTGAGCACAATTCAAAGTGTTGGAGCTGACCTTTAAAGCCCTAAATGGCCTTAGCCCAGTATACCTGAAGGAGCATCTCCATCCCCATCGTTCAGCCTGGACACTGAGGTCCAGCTCTGAGGGCCTTCTGGCAGTTCCCTCCCCGTGAGAAGTGAGGTGACAGGGAACCAGGCAGAGGGCCTCGGTAGTGGCTCCCGCCCTGTGGAACACCCTCCTGTCTGATGTCAATGAAATAAACAACTATCTGACTCTATGAAGACATGTGAAGGCAGCCCTGTTTAGGGAAGTTTTTGATTTTTATTCTGTTTTTAATATTCTGTTGGCAGCCGCCCAGAGTGGCTGGGAAAACCCAGCCAGATGGGCAGGGTATAAATATTAAGTTAATATTTTTATTACGTTTTTTATATATGTTGGAAGCTGCTCAGAGTGCTTGGAGCAATCAAGTCAGATGGTGGAGAATAATAATAATATAGGTAAAGGGACCCCTGACCATTAGGTCCAGTCGTGGCCAACTCTGGGGTTGCGGCGCTCATCTCGCTCTATAGGCCAAGGGAGCCGGCGTACAGCTTCCAGATCATGTGGAATGCATGACTAAGCTGCTTCTGGCGAACCAGAGCAGTGCACGAAAACACCGTTTCAAACTGCTAGGTTGGCAGGAGCTGGGACCGAGCAACTGGAGCTCACCCCATCGCAGGGATTCGAACCGCCGACCTTCTGATCGGCAAGTTCTAGGCTCTGTGGTTTAATGCACAGCACCACCTGCATCCCCAATAATAATACAGTGGTACCTCGGGATGCGAACGGGGATCCGTTCCGGAGCCCCGTTCGCATCCCGAACGGAACGCAAGACGCAACAGCGTGTGTGCTTGGGTCGCATTTCACCGCTTACGTGCATGTGCTTGACGTCATTTTGACTGCGCATGCACAAGCGGCGAAACCCGGAAGCGCTCAACCTGAAGCGTATTTATCCCGAGGTATGACTGTATGACCCACTGGACGTGGTTGGCGCTGTGGGTTAAACCACAGAGCCTAGGACTTGCCGATCAGAAGGTCCGCGGTTCGAATCCCCATGACAGGGTGAGCTCCTGTTGCTCGGTCCCTGCTCCTGCCAACCTAGCAGTTCAAAAGCACATCAAAGTGCAAGTAGATAAATAGGTACCGCTCCGGCGGGAAGGTAAACGGCGTTTCCGTGCGCTGCTCTGGTTCGCCAGAAGCAGCTTAGTCATGCTGACCACATGACCTGGAAGCTGTACGCCGCCGGCTCCCTCGGCCAATAAAGCGAGATGAGCGCCGCAACCCCAGAGTCGGTCAGGACTGGACCTAATGGTCAGGGGTCCCTTTACCTTTACCTTATGACTGTATAGGCTGTCCCTATTTCCACCAGAGCAATGTTGGAGGGTACCCTAATGTACGGGTTACACACACGCAGCGGAACTAAATGTTAAACACCCTCCTCTGGGGGAGTCGCGTTCATTTCTGCAGGGCCCCTAAACTGAACCATTCTGAACTTTCTGTATCTTTCTCTCCTCCCTATCTCAGAGTCAGGCAACAAAACAAAGGATCTATTTTCCTTTTCTCCTGCAAAACGTCCTTCTGTGGCGCCTCCCCCTTTTGCGCAGCCCCCCAATCAGGCCAGTGCTACCCATGATGAGCGTCTGTTCCCTCCCACACAACTTTCCTTTAAACCTGTGAAATTGTCTCCGGTCCCTTGATCTTTTCCTCTCTCCCACTTCTTTTTTTTAAACTCCGGCTCAGCAGTTTGTTTACGGTCCCTTGCTTCCCCTTCTTCTCGCGCTGCCGGACAAGTGTCTGCCCAGTGGCATTCCGGGCGAGCGAAGGTAAGCTCCGCGCACGGCTGGCTGGATTTTGTCCCTTTTTTATTCTTATTTTTGTTCCAGATTTTGTATTATTATTATTATTATTTGCTCCAGCTGTTGGTCGCGCTCGAGGGAGGGAGCCGAGCACCAGAAGCGTCGGCGGAGATCTGCCAAGCATTTGCTGAATGGGAGAATATTCATCGCATCGGAGCTTTTGAAAGTGGGTCTATTTCTTTTCCTTCTCTCCCCGCTCCTCGTTTGCGTTTATATTTCGCCTTTTCTGCTTCTTAAAAGCGGGGGAAGTATTAGAGTGGATGGGGAAACCCAGCCAGATGGGCGGGGAATAAATACATAAATAAATTTATTATTATTATTATTATTATTATTATTATTATTATTATTATTATTATTATAGGTACCCTCGCCAACTCCTAATTTCACTTTTCCTGGACTTTATATCAAAATGCCATGCTATGATACTATAAGAGAAAACGACGTTCTTTCTTTCTTATGAAACGATGTGCTTGGGATAAACTTCGATGGTGGTGGAATGTTCAAATGAGAGATAAATTGGGCAGCGAGCACTTTTCTTAATGGCTTGGGGAAAAAGAGACCACCCCCATCCCTTCAGGATTTCTTGGTTTCCTAGTCCTCTTACATTCTCCCCCTTTTGGGCTTCCAGCAGTGCAATCGTCTGCCAGTCTACTCGGAAGCAAGTCCCATTGTGTGCAGCGGGGCTTACTCCCAGGTAAGTATGCATAGGATTGCAAACGTAGGGCGACTTACTGGAGAGTAAGCCGCCATCGAACACAATGGGATTTACTTCTGAGTAGACACACGTGGGACTGGAACTTATGGTTGCTACTGTAATAACTGAATTCGAACCTCGAAAGAGAATTTCCTAAAAGTTAATGCCCTGGGAGAGCTAAGTCTGTGTTTTCAGAACTGGCTTCTCTAGGAGGGAGAGACTGACCAAATGTAAAAACCCTTTCCCTATGAATTCCCATTAGAATCTTACTATTGAACCCAGGTCTCTTGTCGCCTTGAGAAATATATTAAACATTTTGCATTTCTCTATGTTACTGTCCTAACAGTTTAGCAGTTTTCATCCTGCAGCACACACAGGACCAGAGTGGTTTTATTTTATTTCATTTTTTGAGATTAGGGGGAATGGGGGGGGGGCATGAACTTTTACTTTTAATGCTTGTATTGTAGTGTACAACAACACCTCCCAGCAAACCAAGTATGCAGGGCTACGCTCAACAAAAGGATCTGATCCGGTAGACATGTGGCTCAAATCACCTGACATCAAATGATCAAAAAGTGTGTGTGTGTTTTGAGGGGTGGGAGGGGATTGTGGTTGCCAAGAAAGGAGCAAGGGAGATGGCATGGAAACTCTCCTGTACGTTACAATTTTCTTAAAAAGCAGCAGGTCTCTATTTTATTTATTGGTGTGTGTTTTTAAGTGGGTAAGCGGAAAAGCAATTTAACCTCCTTCTCCCTTCCCCATACAAATACTACTGCTCTAATTATAGCATTAAGGCTGCAAGCCCATGCAGACTGTGTCAGGAGTAAGTTTCATGGGTAGGGCTTACTTCTGAGTAAGTTGCCTGAGATCACATTAAAACTGCCGGCAACTGTTACACCCAGCAAGGGTCTTCTTCTTCTTCTTTTTGTTGTTGTTTATTGTTTACTGGATCTTTGTATTTTTAAAGAGGAGCAAGGACACAAGTGGCAATTCACATTCTTTCAAAGGTGCAGAGTGTTGTAGTTATTCATGGAGAGAGATTTACTCTGCATGTGCTCAGTGACTTTCTCAGTGCTTCAAATACCCCCAGGGCTACATCCTAGCCTGAAAACAGTTTCTGGGGTGACCACAGATTTTCTTGATGATGATTTAATGTTCTGTAGCCCCAGGAATGTGTAGGGCACACTATAGGAGACATAAATGCCCAGAGGAATTGCAGTCTAGTTCATACAGTTCTTGCGGAGTATAAGGAGGCATTTGAGAATGTATACTGAAGATTGGTTAGAGGGAATTTTTCAGGTGATGGAGGGACAGGTTAGATGATATTAGGGCAAATCTGAAAGGAGGCTGAGGATAGAACCCACTCCTCACCCTCTCCAGAATATCATAAGGTTAGATCCATTTTTGTGGTCACATTCATCCTGCTAGGATTTCTGTCCGTAAAACTCTGCAGTGATTTAGATATCTGCAAAACTTTCCTGACGGGAGATGACAGTGGGGCAAGATGAATGTCTTATGGACCACCGCAGCCTTCTGAAAAGCCAGCTATTATCTGCCTCTGGCCTTGGATGAAGAAAATAAAGTGGCCATAAGAAGGACTAGATTAGAGAACCCACATGGAGTGTCCTGGCAGAAAGACATAGGAAAACAGTGCTTTTCAGCCTGAAATCTCTCAGAATACAAATTTCTTACTTCATTAGTGGGGCTTTACTTCCAAGTAAATATGCTTAAGGTTGCAGCTGTTGGCTGCAATTGTATTCCTACTTACCTGGAAATAAGACTCGTGGAACTAAACAGCGCTTACAATCTGAGTAGACATGCCTCAAAATGCAGTCGGTGACAATCTTGCATATGTCAAAGCAATATTTATCGTCCTAACTCCCTTTGCGCCTGTTCTGTATTACCTCTGCTGAATCAGTCCCGATGCATAAATCAGTGCTCCATTTATTCCTAGTTGATTACATCTTATAAAATGGGTGAAATTTGAAAGTGCTTACTCCTATGTACTCAATGCTGGTTCTGCTTGGGGTTTTTCATATGGGTCCCATCCAAACTGACAAGGTCTACATCTAGGAACACAGGAAGCTGTTTTATACCAAGTCAGACCATTGGTTCATCTAGCAAAGTTCTGTATACACCAGGGCCCACCAGGGGCCCAAAGCCCCAGCCAGCAGAGCCAATGTTCAGAGACACTGGGATCTGTAGCCTCAGCGCATCTAGAGGACCGGTGGTTTCCCATCTCTGTTCTGTGCTGCCTTGCAGTGGATCTTTGGGATTTCAGACAGGAGATTTTCTCAGCACCACCTAGAGATGACAGTAATGTCTACTGCATTCATAACATGAGATAAGCCTTCCTTTGTCACCGGGTTTCCCAAACTTGGGACTCCAGCTGTTTTTGGACTACAGTTCCCATCATCCCTGACCACTGGTCCTTCTAGCTAGGGATGATGGGAGTTGTAGTCCAAGTGTGGAAAACCCTGATTTGACACAACATCACCTACATCTAGTAAACAAATCTGAACAAAAGCTTGATAAATGGGTTGTCTGGAAGCTCTGCTTTGTCTCCAGCCTCCTCAGACAATTTAAACCTTTTGTCTTTGGGGATTTTCTGTACAGTGGTACCTCAGGTTACAGACGCTTCAGCTTACAGACGCTTCAGGTTACAGACTCCGCTAACCCAGAAATAGTACCTCAGGTTAAGAACTTGCTTCAGGATGAGAAAAGAATTTGCGCAGCGGCATCCTGGCAGCAGTGGGAGGTCCCATTAGCTAAAGTGGTACCTCAGGTTAAGAACAGTTTCAGGTTAAGAACGGACCTCCAGAACGAATTAAGTTCTTAACCTGAGGTACCACTGTACTAGCTAGTGAACTGAGACCGACAGGCTGTGTCTCACATTTTGCCTTGAGGCTGGTCAGTTTCATCTCAGCCTTTATGCTAGCAGAATACAGTTTCCTCATCCCCATGCACTGAAACACCTATCGGCTTGGTTTTAAACAGGGCTGCCCTAGGTCCAGAATTTCACGGACATAGCCGGGATTCGTCCTTCAAAAATGGCGTCTGGGCGGAATTTTCGGAAAGCGGCAAAAACGACAGGGGAAACCCGGGTGTATGGCAGCCCATATTGGAAATAGTGCTTATTTTGTGTCTGGGTTTTCACAGGGAGAAATGGTGTCTGTTACATGCGAATGCCATATTGTCCTATATTGCCTTTGAATTGGTTTTCCCAAGACCTTAGGTGCAGTTGCATGTTACGAAACAAAGAATCATAGAGTTGGAAGGGATGCCCAAGGGTGATTTAGTCCAATCCCCTGCAGGAATCCCTGTAACCTCACTTCTCGCAGGGAGGGAACCGCCAGAAGGCCCTCGGTGCTGGACCTCAGTGTCCAGGCTCAACGATGGGGGTGGAGACGCTCCTTCAGGTATCCATGACAGACGGATACTTTATACGGGATTCTTCACAACATGTTTGCCCTGGGTATAAGAGTGCTTAAATGTCTGGTGTGGGTGTGACCAACGCCTGCTCCCAAGTCATGTGGCTGGCAGTACATGACTAAACCTGAATGGTGCACCATGTGCACAAATGGCTCCTATTGCTAGCAAGGGCATGTAAGTGGCTGCTGGGTGGCATCTTTACAGGCCTGCCACTCCTATGTTTCGGTGGCGCAAGACAGAATATGTGCACACGTGTGCGCCAGCCCAAAATCTCTGCTTGGGAGTCAGATCCTCTCAGTCTAAAAAAAGTGATTGCTGAACTTTCCGTAGGTATTTGAATCATCCCTCGACTTGGCTTGCCTGTGAGGTAGAGGGAGAGTCTTATCCTATAAACCCTGATCGCGATTGAAAATAGATTGTGTCTCATTGACATGCTCCACTCTTTTGCGTTGGTTGGGGCATCATAGCAGGGCTTTGTTTTGTTTGCAGGTTGGGTGAAGGATAACTCTAATCCTAAACACATTTACTTGGAACAAAACAGCACTCCGTGGAGCGGGGATGTCAATGGCAGTGTACCTAATCCTGAACTTGCATTTAGAACTTGTTGTTGTTGTTGTTTAGTCGTTGAGTCGTGTCCGACTCTTCGTGACCCCATGGACCAGAGCACGCCAGACACTCCTGTCTTCCACTGCCTCCCGCAGTTTGGTCAAACTCATGCTGGTAGCTTTGAGAACAATGTCCAACCATCTCGTCCTCTGTCGTTCCCTTCTCCTTGTGCCCTCCATCTTTCCCAACATCAGGGTATTTTCTAGGGAGTCTTCTCTTCTCATGAGGTGGCCAAAGTATTGGAGCCTCAGCTTCAGGATCTGTCCTTCCAGTGAGCACTCAGGGCTGATTTCCTTCAGAATGGATAGGTCTGATCTTCTTGCAGTCCATGGGACTCTCAAGAGTCTCCTCCAGCGCCATGATTCAAAAGCATCAATAGGACAACTTAGTCCAGCATTTCCCATTCTGGCCAGCAGCAAGGCTCTGGGGTGCTATCTGGATTTGTAAAACTGAAAATCTAAGATAGATCTTTTGAATGTGCTCTGTCTTGGAGCTACATACAGTCCCTTCCCCTAAAGGTGTACCTTATCTTCCCTAAATTTCATAGATTTGTCTGGGAAAGGAACTCAGGGCCTCTTAAGCAGCTGCTTCCTCCATTAAAATGAACAGGGTAGACCGGGAGGGTATAGACGATCCAGGTGTGTATCAGGGCTGCCAGGACGAATTGCTGGATCAGAGCGAGGAAACATGACTCAGCAAAATAAAAGAAACACGACCCAGCAGAATAAAGGAGGCCCATTTTGCACTACTATTTCAGTTATTTAAGCTCTGGTTGTTTAATTCAGCTGTGCAGTTTCAAGAACCGCGATGGGAAAGGAAGAACAGATTAATGTTTTCCTCCAATGACCACTGTTAAGGCTGCTCCTTTGGGACGTATCATGTGTGCTAGGAACATGGGGATTTGCTTTACAGTGGTACCTTGGTTCTCAAACTTAATCTGTTCCAGAAGTCCATTCCCAAACCAAAGCGTTCCAAAACCAAGGCACGTTTTCCCATAGAAAGTAATGCAAAATGGATTCATCCGTTTCAGACTTTTAAAAACAACCCCTAAAACAGCAATATAGCATTAATTTTGCTATCTAGCGAGACTATTGATCTATAAAATGAAAGCAATAAACAATGTACTTCAGTCACACAATCAATCAATCAGTAGCTGAACTGGGTTCCACACAGTCACACAAAAAAGAGAGCTGCAAAAACACAAAATAAATAGCAAAAACAGACAGACCTCAGTGTAACACTCAAAATGGAAGCGTAACACTTAAAACGGAGCACATTCAGCTTCCAAAAAAAAGTTCGCAAACCGGAACACTTACTTCCAGGTTTGCAGTGTTTGGGTTCCAAGTTGTTTGAGTACCAAGGCGTTTGAGAACCAAGGTACCACTGTATATCAGAACCACTAGTTCATCAGTCATGTGTACACTGACTGACTGGTGTAGCTGTTCGGGGTTTCAGGCAGGAGTCACTCCCAGCCCTACCTCGAGTTGCCAGGGATCGGGACCTTCTGCCTCCCAAACAGAGGCTCTGCCACTGAGCTACTAACGGTCACGGCGCTGAATGTTGCTCTTCCTCTTAAATATCCCACACCTTTCCAGCTTGCGCCGGCTGCCGTGTTGAAATGGCCCTAACAATCCCTCGCAACCACACATGCGTACCAAAGGAATGTCGAGTAAGCTTAGTAACAAATCTTTTGCTGGTTCAGAAGGTTAACCCGGCTGCCTGGCGGTTTCACAGCTGTTGCTCCTGTTGACAATCGCTTTGGCTCTCTCTTGGCTGAGATGTGTCACGGAAAAGTGTCTGCCCTGAGTTCTGGCTCGTCAAAGCGCAGGTGGCTGAAAAATCTCTTAAACATGTTGCATTTAAACAGGGTCCTCTCCTAAACTGCCACCCAATGGGGCATGGCTTAGGGCTGGGGTGTTTGTTAGGAATGAATATTTTTTCATGATAGTGTGTGTGTGTGTGTGTGTGTGTGTGTGTGTGTGTGTGTGTTTGTATTCTAGACACAACCTGTGGAGGACCCATGCAATCTAACTTTAGTGCTGTGCTTCTTCCAGCACTTCCTCAGAGATTTTTCTGACCAAGGATGGGAAATATCTGTGGCCAAGTCATCCTTGAAACTACCGTATAATAAATTATTTCAACAGGCAACAATGTTTTCAAGCGTTGCTTATCCCATTCTACGATAATTGCATTTCTGTATTAAAACAAGCTCTTGTCCTCTGCAGCAGACCCTCCAACATTTCTGTTCCATAATAGTAATAATAATTTTATTACTTATACCCCGCCCATCTGACTGGGCGGCTTCCAACATATATAAAACCATAATAACACATTAAACAACGTTCCTATACAGGGCTAACTTCGGATGTCTTCTAAAGGTTGTATAATTACTAATCTCCTTGGCTTGTGGATGGCATAGCTCCATACTTGCCAACGTTTCTCCAATGAAAATAGGGATGTCCTAAGGAAAAGCGGAACATTTCAGGATCAAATCAGAAACTGGGACAGCTTCTGTAACTCTGGGATTGTCCCTGGAAAATAGGGACACTTGGTCTTAGAATCACAGAATCATAGAATCATAGAGTTGGAATAGACCACAAGGGCCATCGAATCCAACCCCCTGCCAAGCAGGAAACACCATCAGAGCACCCCTGACATATGGTTGTCAAGCCTCTGCTTAAAGACCTCCAAAGAAGGAGACTCCACCACACTCCTTGGCAGCAAATCCCACTGTCGAACAGCTCTTACTGTCAGGAAGTTCTTCCTAATGTTTTGGTGGAATCTTCTTTCTTGTAGTTTGGATCCATTGCTCCGTGTCCGCTTCTCTGGAGCAGCAGAAAACAACCTTTCTCCCTCCTCTATATGACATCCTTTTATCTGCAGCAACAGACTGCCACATTTATTTTCAGTAACTTAAAAAGAAAATAACCTTGTCAGTGTTATTTCTGCACCTTCCTGCTGCTGCCACTAAATGGGGTATGGATGCGGAAAGAAAATTTTTTTCATAATGGGTTTGTGTTCGCCTCTACATAATTCCATCCTTATTTCAGACAAAGTGGTATATCCGTATATCACAATGTTTAGCTGGTGATACATTGCTATGTTGATAACTAGGTATCTCCCAGTCCTACTCCATTGGTGGGCTTCTTCCTGCACAGGGGGAAATGCAAACCTTTTATTCCAACTACTGCAGGGATGTGTGGTTAGGGAAAGGGCAATCATAGAACTGTAGAGTTGGAAGGGGCCCAACTCCATCTAGTCCAGTCTACTGCAATGCTGGAATCACCCGTTTTCCCTGTTCTCCCAGTGATTGCCTCCAAGCTGTTGCTACTCCCCTCCAAAAATCAGATTTTTGCACAGTGGCGGTGCAATGCTCAGGGAAGTGTGAGTTAGCGCTCGCTTTCAAGCGCCGTCATCATACAAATCGGAGTGAATTCTTATTAAATAGACAGCGTGGCCTCATTGCCCTGAAAACAGATCAGGGTGGACCCTCAATAAACAAGTTTTTTGGAAGCATGCTGTATCTCTTTGTCAGATAAGGCTGCTTGTGGGAAGAATTATTTGGAAAGCTTTATGGTGAGCACTGAGGTCCAGCTCCGAGGGCCTTCTGGCAGTTCCCTCGCTGCGAGAAGCCAAGTTACAGGGAACCAGGCAGAGGGCCTTCTCAGTAGTGGCACCCGCCCTGTGGAATGCCCTCCCATCAGATGTCAAGGAGAAAAACAACCACCAGACTTTATAAATAATATAAATAAATTTTATTTGTATCCCGCTCTCCCCAGCCAAAGCCGGGCTCAGAGCGGCTAGCATCATATAAATAAGACAATATGCATAATACAATATACAATGTGCAAATAAAATAACATTCAACATTCATTAAAACAATATAGAATAATATTAAATATCAGCATTTCAAAATTAAACAGAAATCCACTCAACAGTTACAATAAGTGATTTCTAAACTCCAATCAATAAAACAACAGCAAACCACAGTGCACAACATAATACAATACAAAATGAGAAGCAGAGACTGGCGGGTGGGGCAAGGCAGGTGGAAGAAGGCCTTGCCTGATGGAGTCTCTCCCCTCACTTTTAGAAGACATCTGAAGGCAGCCCTGCTTAGGGAAGCTTTTAGTGTTTAATAGACTATTGTTTTTTAATATTCTGTTGGAATCCGCCCAGAGTAGTTGGGGAAACCCAGCCAGATGGGTGGGGTATAAATAATAAATTATTATTATTATTATTATTATTATTATTATTATTATTATTATTATTAAGGATGGCAATAGAAGGCCGAGCAACATGAACAATGGAACTTGTGGAGCTATAGATGTCTGTTCTGTGAACTTCTAGAGGAAAATGTTCTGTTGAGTTTTGGAAATAGCCTGGAATCAGGGCAATTCCCGTGGGTGGGAGGGAGATCTGGCAATATTTGACGCCAGAGAATTCTTCACAGAGTGGTATTTTATTATGGAAAATCCCTGAACCCCACATTTGAGGAAGGAGAGATCCGAAAGTGTGTGTTTCCTACCCACTGTGAAGCAACAGAACTTTTCTTACATGGAATGCTGTTGAATGGTTCGTATAACTATAGAGTTCCTTTTTTTAATAATTGTTTTTGTTTGATTTAGAAAATGTAAACATACAACAGGAAACAATTCAAAATCCAAATATTGAAATTGCTCTGAATCTCCTGACTTCCCCCTCCCATCCCTTCCATGGGTCCTAATGGTAATATTTACAACTGCGTATCAATACTATCCAAGTTTTATCCTTCCAAATTGTCCATGATTTCCGTCAGTTTACAAGTGTGGTTAAAATCCTGCTAACATTTTAACCTGCTTACAATGTTCTGGTAAATAGAATGTAAACTTTTCCCATTCTTTTTTAAAAATTTTTGTCCTCTTCATTTCTAAGCTTCCCAGTTAATTTTGCCATTTCAGCCTAGTCCATCAACTTGGTTTGCCATTCTTCTTTGGTTGGAGTTATGTCTTCCTTCCATTTCTGGGCTAATAGCAGATGTATGTATGTATGTATGTATGTATGTTGTCGCATACATAAACAGTCTTTTCTGATCCTTTGGCATCTCGGTACCTGTAATAACTAATAAGAAGGCTTCTGGTTTTTAAACAAAAGTTATTTTAAACATTTTTATTTTTCATTTCATTATATATCATCTCCTAGAATTTTTTTATTGCTTTGCACATCCACCACATATGATAAAAGGTACCTTCGTATAACTATATAGTTCTAACATCACATCTTCTTCCTTCCTAGGTCACCTCTCTATCTGGTCCTCTGTCTGGTTTTAAAAAGAAAAGGAAGCCACATAAAATCGGTTTATTTCTGGTGTTTGGGAGAAGAGGTGGTGGTGGGAAACCCAGTGAAGATTTCCATAACATACTCTCAAGTTTATCTCTTGGCTCCTCAAGCCAAGCCGTCATGGACTTCCTATGGATGAGGTAGGTGAATACAGGTGGTGGTGTGTTGGTGGCTTGCTGCTTCTTAATTATGGAAGCAAACAGGAGGATCTCTCTGTTGACAGCTGGGCAACCCTGGTCAAGTCTAGCACTCACTAAGCTGGAGCTACCTAAAGTAATATGCCATCCCCAATAGGTGCTGTGTGCCCCCTTTTCTCCCTCTGCCTGGGTAATTTGTGGAAATAAAAGTTGTCAAAGCAGCAGGAGAAGGGATAGGAAAGCAGGTGTGTGTGCTTTGGAGTCGAAAGACAGAGCTTTACCAAACACTAGCACACAGATTTCCCTGTCCCTTCTCATTTGCAAAGGTGCTCGGGCTGCTTACTTAACTGGGAGTAAGTGCACTGAACTTACGTACAGGTGTAGGGTACAAGATGGGCAAGGTATTATTATTATTATTATTATTATTATTATTATTATTATTATTATTATTACTATTATTACTATTACTATTATTACTATTATTATTGAAATAGGACGTCCCTATTTTTGTTGGAGGGTATGATAAAGCACTGGGACGCGGGTGGTGGCTGTGGGTTAAACCACTGAGCCTAGGGCTTGCTGCTCAGAAGGTCGGTGGTTCGAATCCCCGCGATGGGGTGAGCTCCCGTTGCTCAGTCCCTGCTCCTGCCAACCTAGCAGTTTGAAAGCACGCCAAAGTGCAAGGAGATAAATAGGTACCGCTCTGGCGGGAAGGTAAACGGCGTTTCCATGTGCTGCTCTGGTTCGCCAGAAGCGGCTTAGTCATGCTGGCCACATGACCCGGAAGCTGTATGCCGGCTCCCTCGGCCAGTAAAGTGAGATGAGCGCCGCAACCCCAGAGTCAGTCATGACTGGACCTAATGGTCAGGGGTCCCTTTACCTTTACCTATGATAAAGCACTACTGGGTCACTGCCACCAGAATTATATGTGGAATCCCAAAGCAATTCTGTTCTGAGATGCCTCTAGCCTCCTGAGCTGTAACTCTGGAAAGATACGCAGGAATCTATAGGTCTAGCTAAGCCCACACAGCCTTTAAAGCTTCATAGACTTGTGGCACCTATGGCAACTTGGAAGCCACAATTTGGGCATCCCTACCATAATTGCCACAATTTGGGCATCCCTACCATAAAACAATTTCCAAGAGATGTATCTATTGAAGAATCAGATGGGCAACCTCTAGGTGCCCTTTATATGTTGCATCCATGCCTGGATAGCTCCAATAGTAGTAGTAGTAGTAGTAGTAGTAGTAGTAGTAGTAGTAGTAATAATAATAATAATAATAATAATAATAATTAATATATATATATATATAAGCTAATCCAAAAAGAAACACCCCCCAAAAACCAAGACACAGAAGAAAACAATGGCATGGCCCTCCTTCCTTATATCAAGGGCACTACAGATAAAATTAGCAAAATCCTCCATAAACACAATATCAAAACAGCCTTTTGCGCCAACCAAAAGATAGCCAATATCCTCAGAAACCCCAAGGATAAAATCCAGTTGGAAAACCAAGGGGTCTATGAAATACCCTGCAAAGTCTGCCCAGCCACGTACATCGGACAAACAAACAGACGAATAAATGCACGTATCGCAGAACACAAGAATGCCGTCAAAAAAGAAGAAAAAACTTCCTCTCTTTTCCAACACATGAAAGAAACAGGACACGAAATTAATTTTGCAGATTCCAAATTGCTCTCTAACATGGAACATCACCACAAGAGAATAATCATGGAAGCCATCGAGATAGAGAAACACCCTCACAACATGAACAAGCGTGACGACACATCCCGCTTGCCAGACATCTGGAAATTAGCCCTCCCCACAAAAACTGACACCAGATCCAGAGGCACACAGAACGCCATCACCAATCAACCACACCAGACCCAAACCCAGACCCTCTCCACAGATAAATTACAGACACCATCCAGTAGCCAAACCATGATGGCACCTCCGGATGCTGCACCCCCCTGCAATCCCTACACAGATCTGGCTGGCACAGGCCACAAAACCACAGCTCGCCCCTATACACGAAGCCAAGCCAGAGCACAACTACAGCCATCTTCTCAGAAAAACTCTTCACAAAGTTCAAGAGGTCAAGACACAAAGGCTTTAGCAACTAATCCACACCTAATGACCCACCTAAGTGGTACTCAGGATATCACTCAAGAAATCACTCAAGATATCCCTCAAGCAACTAAGGAACAAAAGAAGAAAAGGCACACTAGCCTGGGAACTTCCTCTCGGCCCAGAACATTGGAGGCTATACACCACACCCCTCAACAGTATTTATAGGAACTCAAACACTGAGATCCTGCTCTGTTCCAGTAACAAGAAGCCGAAAGCACCAGCCTGAAGATGACGAGTGAGACCTCGTCGAAACGTCGCCTAGACACCCCAACTTTTACACGGGAAGACACCCGAGGACACCAAAACCTGCATACCTATACCCGTGAAAATCTACGAAAGCATATATATATATATATATATATATATATATATATATAAAATATTATTTATTCCCCACCCATCTGGCTGGGTTTCCCCAGCCACTCTGGGCGGCTCTCAACAGAACACTAAAAAGAGAAAACTTCCCTAAACAGGGCTGCCTTCAGATGTCTTCTAAAAGTCAGGTTGTTGTTTATTTCCTTGACATCTGATGGGAGGGCATTCCACAGGGCGGGCGCCAGTACCAAGAAGGCCCTCTGCTTGGTTCCCTGTAACTTCCCTTCTCGCAGTGAGGGAAACACCAGAAGGCCCTCCGAGCTGGACCTCAGTGTCCAGGCTGGATGATGGAGACGCTCCTTCAGGTATACTGGGCCGAGGCTGTTTAGGGCTTTAAAGGTCAACTTGGAAGTGTACTGGGAGTCGATGTAGGTCTTTAAGGACTTGTGTTATGTGGTCTCGGCGGCCGCTCCCAGTCCAGCTGCCGCATTCTGGATTAGCTGTAGTTTCCCAATCACCTTCAAAGGTAGCCCACATGGAGCACATTGTAGTAGTTGAGCATCCCCTTTCAAGTGCATTTCCTACATTCTTTCCTATGCCAAGGAAGCGCCTCCCCCCCTTTTTTGCGTGGTCTCTCATCCCTCAGCACTGCTGTCGTAGAACCATAGAATTGTAGATCTGGAATGCAGGAATATTTACCTCAATAGGGGACTCAAACCCACAACCCTAAAATCAAGAATCTCATGCTCTGCTGACTGAACTGTCCCATGTTCAAGAACTGTAATGTTATAGCTGAATGATGGGGAATGCTGCTTTCATGGCACTGCTATAAAGTGTGAGCTAGTTGATACAATGAGGCGGCTGCAGGCCTGAGTCTCATATAGCATCATTCCTGGTGATTCCTTTCCATCATGGATGGATAAGTGATAGAAAACCTTTGGGTTTGGGGTTTATTTTTGCTGGGAACCATCTTTCCCTACAAAGGGTGCCTGCCCAGTGTTCTTCTTTACAGAGCACAGTCCTCTGCTTGAAGGCATCCTCTATTTAAAGGGCTGCTGTGTCCAGTTCAAGTCCATTTTAAAGACAAATCACCTTAAAAAGGAAGGATGGGGCTCTTGAATTTGCCCATCGAAAGCTAGCAGCTGGACAACAGACTTGGTGATCATGTTGCTTTAAGAGCAGCAATCCATTCTCCAAAAAGAGGTGTGTGTACTAGGCATAAAAGGGCAAAGGAACTACATGGCATATGAACCCAAATTGTCCAAAATAGAATTGGAACATCCTTCTGTGCTAACAAAAGTCTTAGTTAGATTCCCTCTGTTGCATGCTAAATCTACATGGCACATAGCTTGTGGTGATCACCTGCAACAATACACTTTGCAGCACACTCACTGTGATGAAGAAACTTGTCAGGGTGCAATAAGGTCTGTTTTACCATGACTTTAGTCGTCTTCAATTAACCCAATTGAAAATTTGTTCTGATTGTGGAATGGCTGAGAGGGTTAGATATCTGTTGTGAACCTCGAAACTAGCTGGGAATTTTCTTGAAAGAAGCATGCAATAATTTCAAGAACAATGCCACATTTTTTTCTACCCCCCCCCCCAAGTTTAAAAAAACAACAACATTTTTTTTACACACACACACGTTTACATTAAATCATAGTCCATATCAGTACCTTTGTGGGGTTCCCTGAACCCCCAGACTTCCCCCTACCCCTCCCTTGGCTTCCAAAATTTATCTTCCTTTTTTTACTGCATCTAATTACATTTATCTAAATTATTACACTTCCATTTAATCCTTTGCCATTTTAAATTACAAGTGCTATATCAGTCCTGCTAACATTTCTATAAAGTTATGCCATTCTTTGTTGAATTTATTATCCTCTTGGTGCCTGGTCTTTCTAGTCAGCCTTGCCATTTCTGCATAGTCCATCATCTTCATTATCCATTCTTCTTTTGATGGGGTTCTTTCTTTTTTCCATCACTGAGCAAATAGCATTCTTGTCGCTGTCATCGCATAGATAAACAGTACTTTTTTATCCTTTGGTAATTCTTCTCCTAGGGGACACGGGTGGCGCTGTGGGTTAAACCACAGAGCCTAGGGCTTGCTGATCAGGAGGTCGGCGGTTCGAATCCTCACGACGGGGTGAGCTCCCGTTGCGCTGCCCCAGCTCCTGCCAACCTAGAAGTTTGAAAGCACGTCAAAGTGCAAGTAGATAAATAGGTACTGCTCTGGCAGGAAGGTAAACGGCATTTCCATGCGCTGCTCTGGTTCGCCAGAAGCGGCTTAGTCATGCTGGCCACATGACCCGGAAGCTGTACGCTGGCTCCCTTGGCCAGTAAAGCGAGATGAGCGCCGCAACCCCAGAGTCGTCCACGACTTGACCTGGTGGTCAGGGGTCCCTTTAATTCTTCTCCTGTTATACCTAATAAGAAGGCCTCTGGTTTTTTAACAAAAGTTATTTTAAACATTTTTTCCCCAGTTCATTTTAAATCATTTCCAAGAAGGCCTTTGCTATTTTACAAGTCCACCATGTGCCACATTTTTAACAAGAAGAAAGAAACTCTCTCAAAAACTAATATTGGTCAGATCACCGCTCCTTCTCTAATCCCACGCAGCAACGCAGAAAGGCAAGATTTTTCATCAAGGATGGTGTGTTTTTTCTCATGAAGTCCACTTTTAAGTGGAAACAAAATGGCCTTAAAAGGTTTTTTCTGAGAACAAGTTAAAATGGAAGTGAACAGAGAAGCAGCTGCAACAAGCGCCACAGTCACTCTGTGACTCACCATCAAAGAATCTGAAATCAGAATTAATATTTGCAGAAAATGAGCTTGTGTGGGGGGTTTTGTGTGTGTGTGTGTGTGTGTGTGTGTGTGTGTGTGTGTGTGCAAGGAATGCTTGATAAGCAGTTAAGCAAGCTTGAATGCTGCTGGGCCCTAGGAAATTGCAAATGAATCTTTGGTCTTGCTTATTTGGCAACTATTCCTGACCAGCGAGCGATATCTGATGATTTAGGCAGTGATGGCAGTTTATTATGCAACAGGCTTTATTATGCAAAAGGCTGATGAGAAATGTGAGTGTGCAAAAAAGGTTGTGAAGTATATATAGGCTTCATTTTAAAAATGCATCTATATTGGATGTGTTATTGTGTAAAAAAAACCACCTCCCTGTGTTTCATAGCTATGCTCTTCATATATAGAAGCCATAAGGGTTTTAGTTTCATTCATTTAAACGATAAAGTAGACTGCATTTTAAAATTGCCTCTGAGTGTTAAAACTGTTGATTGCTGAGATATATGTGTCTAAGAAATGTGAATGTATCTATCGCTCTAAGGACAAATTTAGGTAACTTCTGCTTATCAGTTTTGAAGCAAAAATAAGGCATTGGTTTCTATAGACCTGAGGTGGAGCAGATATATATGTTCATAAATTAAGAGAAAGAGAAATTTTAAAAATCAGGATAACTGTCAAGGAACTATGAACCTCCAGACTTGGGCTGTGTATATATTTTACTCTGGGTCCAGTGGGACACCCACAGTGTTTGAAGCTGTGGACACAGGATGTTAGCCACAATCTGTATTTATCCTGTGGTTTCTTGAGAAATATTGCTGTTTGATCAAACCAGCCCTCAAATCAAACCAGCTTCGATTTGATACAAATAAGTAAGCTGTGGTTAAGCTGAGGTCTATAGTAATTGGGTGGAGACATCCAACCCAATGTTTTATGTTTTATCAACATAAAAGTGCAACTCGAAACACAACTTCTCTGCATTTCTGTTGAATTAAAGGTAGCAAAACTGAATTGAACCAATGTCCAGACTTTCAAAAACATTACTTGCAGAAACATATCGTTCTAGATCAGGCATAGGCAAACTTGGCCCTCCAGATGTTTTGGGACTACAACTCCTATCATATCTAGCTAACAGGACCAGTGGTCAGCGATGATAGGAGTGGTAGTCCTAAAACATCTGGAGGGCCAAGTTTGCCTATGCCTGTTCTAGATGAATTAAAACATAATATTTATAGTCACATGCTCATCCAAGCATGGGCTTACAAGTCTCTTCATCTAGCTTCTAAACAACCGTGTTTTCCTTCCTTTCTAGAGCTCAGCACTCAGTCTTCTGTATCTCAGTTAGGCCATGCCTTGCAGCTCCTGTGAGAGATTTCTTCTTTTACTTTCTCCTGCAGTTTTGCTCTCTTTCTTTCAAGCTGAGAAGAAGCACTCCAACACACTATGCAACTTAGCAGTGTTCACAGTGGAGTCTAAAACACTTGCTTCACATAAAATGGAGTCTCTCCTTCACGAGATGGTCTCATGTGACCAATGTTAGCCAATCCCATGAGGACTACTAGAGAACTCTCTAGAATTCAGTTGCCAACAAAATTTGAGCACATAGTAATGCATGGAAGCACTTACAATTTCAGTGAATTAAATGACCGTACTTCACCATTTCAAGTTGCTAATGTGTGCATAGCCTTTGTGGTTGGCGGTTGAGCCTACAGAGAGAAGAAATTCCAAAGTTTCACCCCGTTGTCTGGGTGAATCATTCTAAAAGCCACCCTCAAACACTCACCAATTCTAATGCTTCCCCCCCCCCTTTCCACAGCTGAAACGTTTTCAACAGCACCCGGTCTATCTCCAGCCGCGCAAAATCCAGCCAGAAGTTGCAAGATGACCGACGAGCCAATCAAAGAGATCTTGGGAGGTTCCAAATGTCCTCAGTGTGCAACGCTGGAAAAGTGCAACAACAATGACTGCAGGGTGACAGCCGTGCCTCTGGTGAGCGAGTGCCGGCTGACAGCCGCCACGGGGGGAGCCGAACTCTCCTGCTACCGCTGCACGATCCCGTTTGGGGTGGTGATCCTCATCGCCGGGGTGGTGGTCACAGCTGTGGCGTACAGCTTCAATTCCCATGGATCCATCATCTCCGTGCTTGGGCTGGTCATACTGTCCTCCGGACTCCTTTTGCTGGCGTTGAGCGCGTTGTGCTGGAAAATCCGACAGAAGAGCAAGAAGACAAAGAGGCGAGAAAGCCAGACGACTCTAGTGGCAAATCAGAGGAGCCTGTTTGCTTAGAACAGAACAAAACTGCAAGCGAATAGGGATGGGGGGAGAGGTGGATCGCGGAACGGACGAGCCTATTTATTTACAGTTGGGCTGCAGGATTTTATTAATGGCTGAATCGGATTTATTAAAAATAGGAGCTAAAACACGCTTAACAGCTCAGGAGTCCTTGGTATCTGTTTAATCGCAAGCCTGCTTCAAGATGCACTAGGTTTGGTGTTTTGCGTTGGGTTTTTGTCCTCCTCCTCTTCTCTTTCAGCTGACTTCTGTCTTTCAGTTACCCAACTTGCATCGCAACGGTCAAATGTTATTGTTTTCATTCTTTGAGGGGTGGGAGGGAGTTGCTCTCCATTTTGTAGTGCAATTGTGGCCAAGCACCCAAGTAAGAAGGCTCAGATGGAAAAACGTAGTCTGGTCAAAGTTAGCAGCAGGAAGCTGGTAATGCATGTCTGAAAAACTGACAGAAGCCAGGTAACCCACAATGGCCGGTTCTCTGTTTTGTGGTAGAATTAACATGTTTCATGTGTCTGCATGTGAAGAGAAGCCTGGTTTGATTATCCTTTCCTGAGAAGGACTGTCTTAAAAACTTGGGACAAGGTGTACAGACAGTTTTATTTATTCATTATTAAATTTATAGCCTGCCCTTCCTCCAGAGGCTATTTAACCTGTCAGTGTTGATCTGCCATAAATTTGGAAGGGACCATAGCTGCATCTTATGTGGAGTTGACAGGGAAAGGGTCAAATGCCCCCCTCAACAGCTGCCTCTATGCTTCAAAATCCACTAGAAAAACTAGCTATCATTCCTTTGTTCCGGGAATTCCTGTGCATTGCAAATCCGGGGTAGGGAACCTGCGTGGACCTCCAGATGTTACAAGACTCCAAATCCCATCAGCCCCAGACAGCATGACCAATGTTGAGGGATGATGGGAGTTGTAGCCTCAAAGCAGCTGCAGGTAGTTAAGTCCCCCAGCTCTGGTGTTTCTTCTGGATTAAATAAAAAAGTTGCACAGCATGCCATGTTAAATTCATGTTTGTTTGCTTTGACTGTTGGAAATCGTCCTCCTTGCTGTCGCTCAGGAAAGCAGCCTTGACAAGCTACTTTCCTCTTTCCAAGGTAAGGAGAACTCTCCCTGCTCCAAAAAGACACCCTAGGTAACAGCAACAGACCTGCCAAGTGTCCCTAATTTTCCAGGGACAGTCACAGATCTAGAGAAGCTGTCCTGGTTTTTCATTTGATCCTGGAACATCCCGCTTTTCCTTAGGACAGACACCCTTATTTTCATCAGAGAAATGATGGAGGGTATGGAATAGGACGTCCCCAGGGTTGGTTGGTTTGCTTCTCCAGCCGGAAATCAGTTCCGGCACCTCTCAGGTGGGCGCCATTGCCATTATATAAGAGAACAAGGGAGGCGTTCACAGTGAGTTCCGGCACCTCTTTTTCTAGAAAAATAGCACTGGACCGTCCCCATTTTCATTGGAGATATTTTGGAGGGGATGGAAGAGGATGTCCCTCTTTTCATCGGAGAAATGTTGCAGGGTATGTAGCAAATATTTGGACAGTGGTACCTCGGGTTAGATACGCTTCAGGTTACATACGCTTCAGGTTACAGACTCCACTAACCCAGAAATAGTACCTCAGGTTAAGAACTTGGCTTCAGGATGAGAACAGAAATCGTGTTCCGGCGGCGTGGCAGCAGCAGGAGGCCCCATTAGCTAAAGTGGTGCTTCAGGTTAAGAACAGGTTCAGGTTAAGAATGGGCCTCCGGAACGAATTAAGTACGTAACCAGAGGTACCACTGTATTGGAGAAGAATATCAAGAAAAATCAAGGATGTGACCCAATGGTTCCAGGGACCTGCTCCTTAGCACTGTTTTTCAACAGACGACAAGCCTATGGACCAGCTTTTCCCTCTGACATATTGCCCTCTAGATGGTGTTGGACTCCCCGCAGCTCCAGCCAGCATGGCCAGTCACTAGGGATGATGGGACTTGGAGTCCAGCAACACCTGGATTGCAGCAGGTTAGGAAAACTGTCATACATGGCTTTGACTTACATATGTAGAGTTGGGGCTCCTCGCCCCTCTCCAAGGAACTGTGATAGCTGCATCAGCCCCGTTCTTGGGTATCAGCTTGGCTCTCCATTTTGTCCCTGTGACGTTTATCTGTGGTACTTTGTAAAGAGTAATATTGATTTTCTTTTCTTTTTTAATGATTATTTTATGGGAGGGGTTGCTATTGTTTAGATACAGGGTGCTCTCTCTGTACTTATTAGCCCAAAGTAAACAGAAAGGTATGTTTATAGCTTTTTTAAAAAGTGACATTTTTTTTGTAAGTTAACTATTATAACACTGTCATACTTAGCACTTTGGGGTGGTTTTGATATTAAAAAAAATGGTTCCTAAAAATTGTACCCTCCATTTTAAAATAATAAACCATCTCTGCTGCTAAAGCATTAGAGAACCTAGTCATTTGCATCCTGTTCTGGAGCTTTTTGCCCCGGTCCATCAAAGACAATCTCTGCAAATAGGTGGATTTTCTTTCTGATGCTCATCCCAGCTCCATTGAATTGGATGGCTGTATCTCATACAGGAGAGGAATCACAGCGCCATCCAGGACAGTTAGTTGGCATTGGTTAAAGCACGTCAAAGGTAGGGAAGGGTCTTTATCCATGCCGGAGCGCTTCTTTTTTTATTATTTATTTATTTATCATTTTGACAGAGTAATAATCACAAATAAATAAGAATAAAAATGTGCACCCCACTACCAAGACCATTCCATTGTAACTATCCAACCTCCCAAAATTTCAACACCTCTTACGATGGTTTGACCCTTTCTGTTTTAACAGTACAAATTCTACAAACACCTTCTGTATCTCTTTGAAATCATTTCTCCTGAATATTCCCAATCTTACCTTAATGGCACATGTTAATCTATCATTAATAGCTATATCCCACACCTCTTTACACCATTCTTCCATTTTATATCCTGCTTGCCCCTTCCACCTCCTAGCTATCATAATCTGCGCAGCTGTCAATAAATTTGTGAGCAGGTCCTTCAAAGCGAGGAATTATGTTCACATGTGGTGGAGGTGTAAATGTGTGCAATTTTTCTGGGAAATGGTGTTTAAGAAGATAACAGAAATCACTGGGTTAAAGTTGACCAAAAGTCCAGAGATAGCATTATTATCAATTTACGATGAGGTGGAAGGTTCACAGGATATGAAGGCCTGAGCGCTTCTTAAGCTATGGATAACTTTCTTTTTTCACCTTTAAACGCTGAACTTTATCTTCTGTAACTCATTCATGGAACTCACTGCCAAAAGATGTGACAGTGGTTGGTAGCTTAAAGGCTGATTTAAATGGGGAATTGGTTGAGGATGGAGCTCAATTTAATATGTAGATTATATATTATAAATTACATATTATAAATTTGAAGGAAGTGCCTTTGATGTGTGTTGTGGCATCTTACATGGTAGAAAACAAACGGGCATGGAGGTTTTGCTGCCATATTGTTGATGATTTAAAAGCACACTCTTGGATAGAAACAAGATTGTGGTCCAGTCCTCTGCAGAATAGGAAGAAACCCTACTTTTCCCAATAGGGCTTCCTCCTAGGTAAGTGTGCACAGGATTGCAGCCTTCAAATGATTGCACACATAATACTGTCTGGCTGTGCATTGACCAAGTTTCAAAACCATGCCCCGAAGCATATGCCCCTGATTGTTACTTCTTCCAGATGAATGAAACCCTGAAGCCCATCAATGCACAAATAGCTAGCTTATGTTTATATATTGCTTCCCACCGGTGCCTTTCTTCTGAGGAAAAAAAAAGTGGGGGAACTCACCACCAAGTTTATTTGTTCATTTATTGCAGGCCCAATCGCAGTGCCACCCCCACCCCAACCCCCAGGCAGCGGCTAAACGTAAGATGTGTTTAATAAACTCAAGCAGACAATGATCTAGAGATTAGAAATGACCACAACTTTATTGATTACAGATCTTCTTCTTCTTCTTCTTTGGCAATCACTCGTAGCAACGTAAGATTGTCTTCCATGAACACGGTTTTAGCAGTGAGTCCGTAAGTGACTGTGGAGGCCAATTCTGGATCCACACGTCCTTCCACAGTGGGGATGTTGGTTTCCGGGCAGGAGTTGATCACGGTGAGGGTTTGCCAAGCATGCCTTCCTCTTAGCACGTTTCTCCCTTTCGTCCTGAGTTCGAGTGTCTTCAAAGCCCATGACACCCTTGGTCAAGGCTGTTCTCCAGTTGGAGCACTCGCAGGCTAGTGTTTCCCAATTGTCGGTGTTTATGTAACATTTTTAAAAAATTGCCTCGAGAGAGTCTTTGAACCTCTTTTGTTGACCACCAGCATTACGCTTTCCATTTTTAAGTTCGGAATAGAGTAGTTGCTTTGGAAGACAATAATCAGGCATCCACACAACATGACCAGTCCAACGAAGTTGATGTTGAAGAATCATTTACAGATATAGACGGATTTTCAGCTCAGGCATTGGGTGTATATCTGCTCCAGCCCCAGCAAACTAACAAAAAATCAATTATTTAATTTTTTAAAAGGTAAGGGAATTCAGTTCCCCTGAGTTCCTACTGGGGGGGGGGGGAACCTCTGCTTCCCACAACCAGAGGTGTTCTGATGCTATTTTATAATAATGAAATGCAGAATATCCCCTTATCCCTTGCGCAGCACTGTTCAAGCTTATTTTAAAAATCCATATACCCACACGTATATACCCCTCATAGCTGAGATCCCTGGCCTTGTAAAGTGGAAGCTGTGATTTAAATAGAGCAGGCGATACCTATGGGAGGGGATGTTTAGAGTCAGTATTTGTGTTGCTACACTCCGCTGTTACCAGACGCTATAATAAAATCGCTTGCATCAGAGGAAAGCTGACCACACATTTTAGCACTTTTCATAGCTCGGACTTAATCACGGCAGGAAGCTTTCCTGCTACTAGGGGAACATATTGCGTCACCAGAACATCTGACACGGGTATCGTGTGTCAATCACTTTGCTTAAGGTCATTAAAAATATTAGGGGGTGTCCTCTTACAATATAAAGCCTTTGCACGGAGCGACAATTAACGGGGTCCGTAGCAATGACAAATAATTGAACAGGTGGATTAAAAATAAACATCCCTCCCGTTCGTAGCGTGGAAAGTGGTTAACATCAGCAAGACTCCGCAAACTGATCTGTTGCCGAAGGGAGAGCATTTAGCAGGTTTCAGCATGGGAAATAAAAAGGGCATCTTCCGATGCTGTTCCCCTTTCTGTTCCACCACCACCTCGTCATTTACTTAGTGCAGCAACCTGCTTTCGTCATATTTTGAGTTTAGATGCACTGAAAACTCAGTTGGGAGACTGACATTAGCCCTACCCCCACCCCCCACCCCCGCTCCAACTGACACAGGTTTTTTAAAAACAAAAATAATTTTTATTTCAGTTTTTTTAGGTTACAAAACTACGTACACTGTCTCTTCCCCCACCCCCACCCCGATCATAGAGTCATTACTGTAGATCAGTTCATTCAATGTGAGACTTTACGGGTGTGTACAGTACAGTGGTACCTCGGGTTAAATACGCTTCAGGTTACATACGTTTCAGGTTACAGACTCTGCTAACCCAGAAATATTACCTCAGGTTAAGAACTTTGTTTCAGAAATCGCGTCGCGGTGGTGCAGCAGCAGTGGGAGGCCCCATTAGCTAAAGTGGTGCTTCAGGTTAAGAACAGTTTCAGGTTAAGAATGGACCTCCAGAACGAATTAAGTATGTAACCAGAGGTACCACTGTATAGGTTTGGGGGAGAAGAGAGGGTGGGGTGGGGTGGTAAAAATTGCCTTCTTTTACTTAGTGTATGTTGGGGGAGGGGTTGTGTTGATGTTGATATGATACAGCCAAGCTTGTCCAGGATGTGGACCTCAACCCACGATTGCCTCTCTTCAGTGGTTTTTGTGAGGCTTCAAAAATTCCCTAAACCTGTTTCATGAGACATGATTGCACATGGCAAGTTGGTGAGAAACCGCCCTCTTTAGTTGACTGGCATTTGATAACCTCATGTGCAGATCACCTTGAGACAGTTGTTTAGCTATTAATAAATCAAGGATGATTATGGCGGTGGTGATAATTAATCAGTCGAGGAGGAGAGTTTTGCGTCTATCTCTCTGTGTGTGCATGCATATGGGGTAAGGTAAAGGATCCCTGGACGGTTAAGTCCAGCCAAAGGCGACTAAGGGGTTGTGGCGCTCATCTTGCTTTCAGGCCTAGGGAGCTGGCGTTAGTCCGCAGACAGCTTTCCGGGTCATGGGGCCAGCATGACTAAACCACTTCTGGCACAACAGATCACCATGACAAAAACCAGAGTGCACGGAAACGCCATTTACCTTCCCACTACAGTGGTACCTATTTATCTATAGTGGTACCTCGGGTTACAGATGCTTTAGGTTACAGACGCTTCAGGGTACAGACTCCGCTAACCCAGAAATAGTACCTTGGGTTAAGAACTTTGCTTCAGGATGAGAACAGAAATCGTGCGGCGGCAGCGGGAGGCCCCATTAGCTAAAGTGGTGCCTCAGGTTAAGAACAGTTTCAGGTTAAGAACGGACCTCCAGAATGAATTAAGTTCTTAACCCGAGGTACCACTGTACTTGCACTGGTGTGCTTTCGAAGTGCTAGGTTGGCAGGAGCTGGGACAGAGCAACGGGAGCTCACCTCGTCGTGGGGATTTGAACCACCTAGCTTTTGATCGGCAAGCCCAAGAGGCTCAGTGGTTTAGACCACAGTGCCACCCGCGTCCCTGCATATGGGGAGAATACACTCACCACTGAAAGGTGGCCCTGAAGAGTTGACCAAGGGTAAACCATAGAATCATAGAATTGCCGCCTCGGAAAGGTACCGTGAAGGGTCCTCTAGTCCAACCGCCTGCAATGCAAGAATCTTTTGTCCAACGCGAGCCTCAAACGAGCCTCAAACTCTTGTGCTCTACCAGCTAAGCTACTCAAATGAAGCCTTTGAGACCAAATAGAGAGAGAGAGAGAGAGAGAGAGAGAGAGAGAGAGAGAGAGAGATTGCCAACCCCTGATCTAAAGCACACATGTTCTGGATTTGCTTCAAAAAAAAATATAAAAAATTCACAGTGGCTCACAACAAAAATATGATAAAAGTACAACATTGCTAACAGCGCAAAGTTATTTGCCTGCTCAGAAGTAAGTCTAAATGAATGCAATGCATTGGAAGGAGAACTTGGGGAGGGAGCATGAGTGATGATGTCATCTGCCATGTGACTGATGGATGCTCCTCGCTCGGGGAAATGAATGAGGTGAAAGTGAGGTTTTTCGAACTATGCCAGATTAATGGAGAAGAGGTTGGAGGAGGGAGATAATCACGAAGAGGCCGGATACTTCGTTTCTTTCCGACGTCACACAAGCAGTTCGCACAAGAGCATTTCTTTGCCAGGTTGTCGGGATTTCTTAAGAAAAGCGAAAGGTTGCGTTTCAGCTGGCTGGAGCTCTCTGGTGAAAGTTCAATCGGTTTTACGAGTGGAATTTATTCCGTAAATGTTTATACAAAGGCTGTCAGCTGATCCTACTAAACTGAGTATTATACTATATAGTGCTGCTTTTGGCAGGAGGTCTATATGTACATAAATGGTTCAATACAGTGGCCTGCATTTCTGGAGACTTCTTGGAGGTGTGGCTTATGAAGACTGCCCTTGTAAGCTCCTGCAGTTAGCGAAATTACCACAACACCACTATTCCTATGTAAATAAGGAATGGCGCTTAAATGACTAGAATCAGCAGAACCTCATACCCCTCCCAACCATGCAACTATTTACCCCAGGCATAGGCAAACTCGGCCCTTCAGATGTTTTGGGACTACAACTCCCATCATCCCTGACCACTGGTCCTGTTAGCTAGGGGTGATGGGAGTTGTAGTCCCAAAACATCTGGAGGGCCGAGTTTGCCTATGCCTGATGGACCTTTCAGCCCAACCACTGGTTCCCCAAATTCCCTTCCACCACAGTTATGAAGCAGGCTGCTATAGGAGCACTCCAGGAGCGACTGAAGAGAGAGAAAAAGATTAGAGTCTCATCTTCCCTCTTCTGCCTAGTGGCAGCTGGAGAAGAATTTAGAAGCCACAGTACCCCATTTCTGATTCACAAAGTATGAGCACAGGAATAATTGCCGTTTGATAATGCTACCCCCAAATCTGTCATCTTAAGCAGACCATCTTACCTTGTTGCTTTCAGGGTCCAGGTAGGCTCATATGGAGAGAGGCGGTCCTTGAGGAGAATTTTCATGGCAACTTTCTCTTTAAACCACAATGCTGTGGAAATGGTGAATTTTCATGATAACCTTTTATTTAAACCACAATGCTGTGGAAATGGTGAATTTTCATGGGGAATTTTCATGATAACCTTTTATTGAAACCACAATGCTGTGGAAATGGTGAATTTTCATGGGGAATTTTCATGATAACCTTTTGTTTACACCACAATGCTGTGGAAATGGTGAATTTTCATGGTGAATTTTCATGATAACCTTTTATTTAAACCACAATGCTGTGGAAATGGTGAATTTTCATGGTGAATTTTCATGATAACTTTCTCTTTAAACCACAATGCTGTAGAAATGATGAGTTTTCATGATAACTTTATCTTTAAACCACAACACTGTGCAAGTGTGACAAACAGAACTCAATACGGGGGGGGGGGGGAGAGACCATTTTGTCCATCCCTAAAATGGAGAGGTCTCCCTCCCTCCCTCCCCACCCCCAGCGCAAACCCTCCAAGCCAGCCACAACCATTCAAATACAGCCACATTCCCCTTTGTGCCTCAAGCACTCACTTTGTGAATTGAATTAACAGCTTTCCTGGAAAACTGGCCCGTGATGACATGATTTCCTTGTGAACTCCATCCACCTGTCATGTTAAAGTTTGGGAAGCTGCCAGAACTGGCAGGAAATAATAGGCAGCAGGATACTGGTGTGTGTCAATGCCCCCGACCCTCCCATTCCTGAACATGAATAAGTTTGAAGCTCGCAAGGCGTCAGAGCCCATCAGCTCCTGGATCCACAGAAGCATATGGGTGGGATGCACAGCTATTAAAATAACATCCAGCCGGCCAGGTTGCTGCAGAAACCCTTCGCAGCATGGGAAGCGCAAGGCGGTGACATTCTCTCCGGCCGGTGGCTCCCCACGCATCCCTCTGTTCTCCTGCAGGCGTAAGGTTCTGACCAGTTCTAAATGGAGAACGAAACACAATCCCGCCGCCAGTCACTGTTTGACACAAGCTGAAATCAAAGTTCACCCAAGGGAAACATGAAAAGGAATGGTCACAGTTTCCACGTTTCAAAAGCTCCTCTTTAGAAGGAAGTGTGGTCAACGGCAATGCTGAAAAATATAACAGTGGAAATGGGTTTCCAACAGAACACTAAAATACAGTAACCTATTAAACATTAAAAGCTTCCCTAAACAGGGCTGCCTTCAGATGTCTTCTAAAAGTTTGGTAGTTGTTTTTCTCTTTGACATCTGGTGGGAGGGCGTTCCAGAGGGCGGGTGCCACTACCAAGAAGGACCTCTGCCTGGTTCCCTGTAACTTGGCTTCTTGCAGTGAGGGAACCGCCAGAAGGCCCTCGGCACTGGACCTCAGTGTCCAGGTAGAACGATGGAGGTGGAGACGCTCCTTCAGGTATACTGGACCAAGGCCGTTTAGGGCTTTAAACGCTATCAACATGGTTGCTTACTTCAGGTAAGTTTAACCCATGCACCTCTTAACTAAGGCACACCCCATTTAAAAGGGACACCCCAGAATTCCAGAAGACATCCTGGCTTATGATTGGATCCTGGAATGTCCCGGTTTTTTGTCCGGCACTCTGACATGAGTTAGCTGGCTCACACCAGAGCGCTGGACCAGATGATGCTTGATTTTTGAGTTTTGCGCTCTCGCACAGATCAGATTTTTAACCTTATTTTAAAGTAAAAAAAAATCTGGTCTTATACACAGAAAAGTACAGTAAATTTATCACACCATCCTGTGCAAAAGCCACAGGATGGTTAGCAACAGGCAAATAGATTTAAATAATAATGATAATAATTTATTATTTATACCCCACCCATCTGGCTGAGTTTCTCCAGCCACTCTGGGCAGCTCCCAACAGAATACATAGCATCTGTAAAATAACACAATCCTTTAAAACATTTTTGCAGAAGCAATCAGGTCTCACCTCCTCCAAACGCCCCCCCACTGTGTTGTAACCAACCACCTAAAATAGTGTTATATGTGTGGATACCAGCTGATCCACTAATAAAGTAATATTCCTTGGTGTTTTGTACATTTAAAAAACAGACACCCCCCAAGAGATTTTAGCAAAATGAAGAAAAGGAGTCTAGCCAAGTCAGAATTGAATTGATATTGCTGTTTTCCCTCCAGGCACTAATTTTAAATTAATGCACACACCCCCCCCCCGAAATTCAGAAAAACTTATATATTTTTATGTTGTTGTTGTTGTTTAGTCGTTTAGTCATGTCCGACTCTTCATGACCCCATGGACCAGAGCACGCCAGGCACTTTTGTCTTATATTTTTATACCATAAAATAAAAGAGGGTCCTTCATTTCCTGGGGAAAGCAATTTTAGCAGCCATCAAAACAGCGAAACACACACAAACAGCCTCAGAATGTAAAGAATAGGAGCCAGAATGCAACCAGTGGCTGGACACCTGATATTTAGAAGCTTGTTTCCAAACATGTTATGCTTCCCCCAACACAATGCCAGGCTATCTCTGAGGGGAAACTGAGCTGAAATGGATGCTGAGGAGGCAGAACTGGTAGCCCAGCCCTCCTGATGTTGTTGGACTACAACTCCCATCATCCTTGGCCATTGGCGCTGATGGGAGCTGGAGTGCAACAACACAGATTCTTCATCCCTCGCTTAGAGCAAGGTAGCATAACAGGACTCACAGACTGATTTCTGAAAACAGCATCACCTACTGCTGGAAAAGCAACATTGCTCACTAAATTCCCCATGGCATTGTAGAACATGGTGGATGTTGGGAGTTCTGCGTACCCCATCTTGTATCCTGTCCATGTGCATAATTTTCAGGCAGGAAATGGTTTTCTTGGTGGTCCCTGGCATCCCCACCTCCTTTTCCTTGGGAATTCCCCAAAGGCGAGAAAATACCATCGTTATTAGAATGGCAAAGTAAACTCTGTGCGTTTGTGGAAATGGCAAAATTGACGGCAACTATTAGAGGCCATTCAAATCAGAGAATAATTAAAGAGTGAGAGGGAGTGAAGGAATATATGAAAAAAATATGGTTCCGGAACTGGAATATTAATAGATAACGTGTAAAACGTGCAGGGGTAAGAAAGGAAATAATAAAGGTATCAGCTGAACAATGATTAAATTATAACAACACAACAAGACGGAAGAAGTAAAAAAAATAAAAAATGAGATCACACTTGGGTGAAGGGGAACAGGGGGTATAGGGGAATTTGAAATATTATTTATAATAGAAAAGCTTTAATATAAAATTTCTAACTGTGTTGTATTTGTATACAGCAAAGTTTAGAGTAATTAGGTATATTTTAATTTAGTTAATTACGTAATAGCTTTATGTTAGAAAATGAATATGGATGTTGAATTTGATGTTTGTAATTTTTCCTTTTTCGGTTTTGAAAAGAAAAGAAATTCTCCAAAGGCTTCTCAACCATTTAGAAACACTATGAATCTTCCTTATTGCAGCTGGCTTAATTTTTTAGCGATGGAGATTAACCTTTGGGGGATTGTATGTGAGTAGTATCTAGCTTGGTTGTCCATAGGCTTATCTTCTCTTCTTATTCCTTTATTACCCAGCAGCGTACTTCAGGATGGAAGATTGAAATAAATGCAGCGCCAGAAAATATAGTCTACCGGGAATCGCAATGAACCTGGCTCTGTATTCTGTCGGAGAAAGGAGAGCAGCTCTGCTTCCCCAGGCAAATACAGAGATGTCTGTCTAACATTTGGCAATGCTAAGCATGCAACCCAAAAAAGAACCTTTATTTCCGGGGCTTGTGGAAGGAAGCCAGGGTATGTCGGAATGGCATTCTGGGATTGCGGCTGAAAGGAAACTGTTTGTTTGTAAGCAAGCCATCATCCATCTGCATTTAGTCCTGCTGCTACTATGGAGGGTTTGATCCTGCAATCCTCGTTCTGGCAAATCACGTCCCGAGAGAGATGCGTGCCAGACTGGGATCACTGGAAGTTTTTTTTTTGCCCAAGATACTTTGGCTTTTCAGTAGCAAAAGCAGCCTTCTCATTCAAACGCCCACACACGGTATTCACAAAATTAACCCGGGGAAATTTTGTCCTAAATTCCTCACGCCTGCTGAGCCACATTCCTGGAAGAAGAAGAAGAAAATGTCTCCCGACCAGCATGACTCTTCTGAGATAAAGTTTCGTGTTTTCGTCATGAAACAAGATACCCGATCAGATGTTGGCTGTCCTGCATTGAACGAACCTTTGAGAATCATCACCAAACCTTCGTGAGTTGGGATACATATTTAGATGCAATCTGGCCAGTGTTAGTTTATGGCTTAAAACAAGCTTCCTCAGCCTCGGCCCTCCAGATGTTTTTGGCCTACAACTCCCATGATCCCTAGCTAGCAGGACCAGTGGTCAGGGACAATGGGAATAGTAGTCTCAAAACATCTGGAGGGCCCAGGTTGAGGAAGCCTGGCTTAAAACTTTAAGCAGTTTCAAGACCCAGTGATTTTAATGAGGAAGTAAAGCCACTTTCGCTCTAAGGAGGAGGTGGGGTTGCGGGCTTCACAGCCCCTCCATGTGCACAGAGGGTGGAGTCCAGCCCCCACGCGATTGGCGGGATTCCTTGCCGCGTCACCCCCTGGCCGGCCAATTGGCCGGTTCAGGGGGTGTGGCCTGCCCTATAAAGGCAGGACATGGCTGGGGATCTCCCTCTTTGCCGCTCACCAGTTGTTCCTGCTTTTCCCACCCTCCCGCCTTATAAGTTTTTGTTCTTTGACCTTGCTATGGACCTTGGTTGGTCGCCGTTGAGGGGCCTGGTAGGAATTTTTCCACCTGGCAAATTGGCACCAGCCACTTGGTTTTCACCTACCTCGAAGCAAATCGTCACAACTTTCCGGGTATTGCTGGTTAGGCATTGGTATTGTTCTGTAGTTGGAAGAGGGGAGGAAGCGCCATCACCTGCCCTGCATATTGAAGGGTAGTCTGATAAAGGATTCCAGGGGGTGTGGCCCTGTCCGAGGCCTAGGGAGGTTAGGGCCTAAGGAACGCCCCCTAGCGGTGACCCGGGGGGGGGGAGTTCCTAGTTGATGTGCATCAGCAGGACTCCCCCTATCGGTGGTTAACCCTTCTTGGACTTCGAGCAGACGGGCTGAAATCAGATATAGTCAGTTAGGACCAATGCCTAAGCCAATACCACTCATCACCTGCAACCAATAAAGTTGTGGCATTTTTTAGCCCATTAACCTTAATAATTATGTCATGTGTCATTATTTCCACCGGGGGGGAGGGGACGGACTCGCCATGCAAATATGCAAGCCTATCCTTATTTGGGGGTAAGGCCTTTTGAACAGAGTAGGACTTGCACTACATCCTATTAAGTAGACATCAAACTGTGCCAAACATCTCCCCATTGCAATCAATGGGTCTTAACTTTAGTTCAGTCGTATGCATCGTTTGAAACACTCCAAAGCAGCAATTTCTCCTAGGAACAAGGACACTTTGGGACAACCTTTGCTTGTATGTTTTATCTCCTGCCTTTTGGCCCATAAGATAGAGTAGCAAACCTTTGGAAATGTCTTCAACGTCTTGTTCTCCGCTTTAAAAAGTGATGGAAAAAAGGAAAGCAACAAGCATAACCCAGCCCAAACCAAGGACTATTGCCCCCTCCCTCCAATTGGTGGGCAATGGAGCCTTCAATTTCAGTTTCTGCTCATTTCTCATTTTTAAAATCTTAATTTCAGTTCTCTCCATTCCACAGTAATTTACAATTTGAAAGGGGGGGGGGGGAGTCAGGAAAATTTATCAGCATTTTAGTGTCATTTTCTCCCAATATGTAAATTTTAATATGCAGTTTTGACTAATATACACATTTCTGCATGCATTTCCTCCTGTTATAATGCATTTTTGTAAGTTTATTTCACCGCATGCATTTATTAATAACATTTCTCCCAATATATACATTTTTGTATATGTGGGCTGGAAAACTGCATCACCAACTTTGGAGAAGCATGAATTTCAAAAGGATAGCTGTGCTTAGGTTCACATATCGGTTTTGAAAGTGTGGTTAGGTAGTTTCTCGTTAAAATGCAAACAAAATCAAATTTCACCCCCCCCCCCGTCTCTACCCACCACTTTCACTGAGAAAGTTGGGCTAAACTTTCCCAATGAGACACGGGGGACAACTCACAGCACTCCTCCAAAAAAACCCATAATGAAGGCGCTAGAAACACCTTAGCAGGGACTGTTGTTGTTGTTTAGTTGTTTAGTCGTGTCCGACTCTTCGTGACCCAATGGACCAGAGCACGCCAGGCACTCCCGTCTTCCACTGTTTCCCCCCAGTTTGGTCAAACTCATGCTGGTAGCTTCAAGAACACTGTCCAACCATCTAGTCCTCTGTCGTCCCCTTCTCCTTGTGCCCTCCATCTTTCCCAACATCAGGGTCTTTTCCAGGGAGTCTTCTCTTCTCATGAGGTGGCCAAAGTATTGGAGCCTCAGCTTCAGGATTTGTCCTTCCAGTGAGCACTCAGGGCTGATTTCCTTCAGAATGGATAGGTTTGATCTTCTTGCAGTCCATGGGACTCTCAAGAGTCTCCTCCAGCACCATAATTCAAAAGCATCAATTCTTTGGCGATCAGCCTTCTTGATGGTCCAGCTCTCACTTCCATACATCACTACTGGGAAAACCATAGCTTTCACTATACGGACCTTTGTTGGCAAGGTGATGTCTCTGCTTTTTAAGATGCTGTCTTGGTTTGTCATTGCTTTTCTCCCAAGAAGCAGGTGTCTTTTAATTTTGTGACTGCTGTCACCATCTGCAGTTATCATGGAGCCCAAGAAAGTAAAATCTATCGCTGCCTCCATTTCTTCCCCTTCTATCTGCCAGGAGGTGTAAAAATCTCCATTTTGTGTTTGACTGCTGAGAGTAAGACAGTATTGGCCATATTATCTATCCATATCTATCTATCTATCATCTATCTATCTATCTATCTATCTATCTATCTATCTATCTATCATCTATCTATCTATCATCTATCTATCTATCTATCTATCTATCTATCTATCTATCTATCATCTATCTATCTATCATCTATCTATATCATCTATCTATCTATCTATCTATCTATCTATATCATCTATCTATCTATCTATCTATCTATCTATCTATCTATCTATCATCTATCATCTATCATCTATCTATCTATCTATCATCTATCTATCATCTATCTATCTATCTATCTATCATCTATCATCTATCATCTATCATCTATCATCTATCTATCTATATCTATCTATCTATCTATCTATCTATCTATCTATCATCATCATCTATCTATCATCTATCTATCTATCTATCTATCTATCTATCTATCATCTATCTATCTATCTATCATCTATCATCTATCTATCTATCATCTATCTGTCTATCATCTATCTATCTAGCTATCATCTATCTATCTAGCTATCATCTATCTATCTATCTATCTATCATCTATCTATCTATCTATCTATCTATCTATCTATCTATCTATCATCTATCTAATCATCTATCTGTCTATCTATCATCTTTCTATCTATCTAATCTAGTGCTTTTTTCTGGCGGTACGCAGGTGTACGCATACCCCCAAACATTTTGTGACATTCTCCCTAAATATTCTCAAGCATGGTGAATTATCAGTTCTGCTGCTACCCCCAAAGTGGCCTCATTTCCTGTCACGGTGTTTCCTGAGTCTCAGATGGAAGCTAGCATTTAATGTGTGAAGTAGGAGTTGGAATCTAGCACAGCGATTGGTCAGTTTCGTTGTTGCCACCTCTGATGGTGGCTTCATTTCCTTTCCCGGTAATTTTCTTGAGTCAAAATGAGAGTACCCCTAAACATTTTTTTTTTAAAGAAAAAAGCACTCTATCATCTATCTATCTATCTATCTATCTATCTATCTATCTATCTATCTATCATCTATCTATCTATCTATCATCTATCTATCTAAACTACCATCTCTCTCTCATCTATATCATCTATCTATCATCTATCTATCTATCTTTCTATCTTTCATCTATCTATCTGTCTATCATCTATCTATATCTATCTATCTATATCTATCTAGACTACTATGTGTTTATTGATTCTATTAGTTCCTATACGATTAATAGATTTTGTATACATAAAATGGTGCTTCGTTGACTGGGAAGGTTGTGGGTGGGATCTCTATGCCTGGGGCTTTCAAAAGCAAGCTGGACAGACACCTGTTAGGGATGTTTTAGGTCTAGGATATCCTGCCCAGGGACATGGTCTTGAACACAGTAACCCATTGGATTCTGTCCAACACTATAGCATTCCTCTGCATCTTGGTAACCATACCATTTTAAACGAGTCTGGACCAGCCCCCTTCATAATAGTAAAATGTAGATCTCTTTTCAAATGTCCTGCTGGCAAATTACAATTTTCGAGAAAGCACTATCTTTATCTACCGTGCAAGAAGAAAAAGCTGTTTGAGACCACGGTCACACGGTTGGCTTCTTGAAACAAGTTTGCAAATAGACTTCCTGCTGTCCTAGCCACTTAAACTAAAAATAGACCGTTTTTCGTCAGAATTCCTGCAATTGGATCAATTGCTTCCTGATCTGGACGCGAAATCGTTGCCGCTTGATTGATGTGACAGCTTGATGTGACAAAGGGTTAATAAAACCTAGGCTAGAAATAGATGTTCACATTGTACCATCTGTGTCTTCCAAGCCTTAAGAGGAGGAGGTGGGCAGTACCATCTGACAACTCAGCAAAGGTGGAGCAGATGTTCCACTAGGTAAAGCCAGGAAAGAGGCAGAAGCAGGATTGGCCAGTGAGTTTGAATGATTTGCATATTCTTTATTGGGCAAAGGTGAACTTGGCACTCAGGGATGGGGAGCCACTTGGGGGACAATCAGCTGTGGGGAAATAGTGGGCCGGAGAAGGATTCAACATCCCTTTCCCTCCCCAATGCCCACATTCTTGTCTCTGGCCCTGATTACTCCTACAGAATATGGCTTTTCAGAATGTATGTCAAGGTGATGCTACTTGCTTGTCTGTTAGCCCTCAGCCATAGAACAGAAGTCAAATGTGACTTGTGACAAAGATGTAGAATGGGCATGGATAAAATGGGCTATTGCTGCCCCCCAACTCATCCCCACACAACCTTCCTTCCAAGGAATACAATATGGCAACCTTGGTTCTCCCACCCTCAGTTTTATCCTCTCACACAACCCTGGTTAAGCTGAGAGACCATGACTGGCCCAAGCTCACTCAATGAAGTTCATGGCTCACTGTGGATCTGAACACTCACCTCCCAGGTCCTAGTCCAACAACACTCTAATGGCCACACCACAACCTTTTCCCGGTATGTGTGTGTTTTACTTTCTTTTTCCTTTCATTTTTCTTGGATAAATCAGAACCAGTGAAGGCAGTGAATGCATTTGGCGGTGGTTGGAGGACATTTTTATTATGGACAGATTAAATTTTTTATTTCAAGCTGTGTCTCTGAAGAATGGAATGCGTACAAAGTTCCAAACTTCCTTATCGCTTGTTTGTGGGTTGCTGTTTTTTTTGCAGGGATTTGATACTGACCGTTATGCAAAGAGCAACCAATGGCCTCACCAGCTGAAGCAATGTGGGGTTTTTCTACCCACTTTAAAAGCAAAGGAATTTGATTTGGCTCCAGAACCATAGCTGTCAACTTTTCCCTTTTCTTGCGAGGAATCCTATTCGGAATAAGGGAATTTTGCTTAAAGAAAGGAAACGTTGACAGCTATGCCCCTGACCGTTAGGTCCAGTTGCAGACAAGTCTGGGGTTGCGGCGCTCATCTCGCTTTACTGGCCGAGGGAGCCGTCGTACAGCTTCCGGTCATGTGGCCAGCATGACTAAGCCACTTCTGGCAAACCAGAGCAGCGCACGGAAACACCGTTTACCTTCCCGCCGGAGCAGTACCTATTTATCTACTTGCACTTTGACGTGCTTTCAAACTGCTAGGTTGGCAGGCGCTGGGACCGAGCAACGGGAGCGCACCCCGCCGTGGGGATTCGAACCGCCGACCTTTCGATCAGCAAGCCCTAGGCGCTGAGGCTTTTACCCACAGCACCACCCGTGTCCCACTAAATGGTTTAGTTTATGTAAAATATGCAGATATTTATTTTATGCAAAATGAACCATGGAAAGAGAAGAATGGAAGTCATTGATACTTAGGGTCTTTAAATGAATATTCTAAAATGTCCAGAACCCCCTTAAAAACAGAGAGGGAAGGGGGGGACTTCCGCATGCCATATTCACACAGTAAACCCTATCCTTCCAGCCATACAGTGGCTCCAAGGCATCGCCCATTTGTCATTTCAACCACAATCTAATCAACCGCACTGTTGAAAACAACCAGGCCTGTCAATGCTGCTCAAAGGGGTGGCTGTGAAATGTCAGTCTATCACCAACAGGAAAATCAACATTCCATGGTGTTTATGGACCCAGCTTTGGGATACATTAGCCTAACCCCAAGAAACACTTCCTCAGCGATAGATGTTGACGTAACAGCAGACTATTGAGATCCTGTCAACTGAGGTCAGTTGTTGTTGACTTGTTAGATTATAAACGGCCCCGTGAAGTAGTCTCTCAAACCAATGGTTCATTTCAAGGTGATGAGGGGTGGAAAGATTCTAGGCTTCGACCTAGAAAAATGCTATTTTTCTAGAAAAAGAGGTGCTGGAACTCAACATGAACACCTTCCTCGTTCTCTTAGAACGGCAATGGCGTCCGCCTGAGAGGTGCCGGAACTGAGTTCCAGCTGGAAAAAAAGCCTGATACTGTCTGGAGAAGGCACCTTCTAGGTCAGCAAACTTTTTCAGCAGGGGGCCAGTCCACTGTCCCTCAGACCTTGTGGGGGGTCGGACTATACAGTGGTACCCTGGGTTAAGAATTTAATTTGTTCTGGAGGTCCGTTCTTAACCTGAAACTGTTCTTAACCTGAGACACCACTTTAGCAAATGGGGCCTCCCGCTGCCACCACGCCGCACAATTTCTGTTCTCATCCTGAAGCAAAGTTCTTAACGTGAGGTACTATTTCTTGGTTAGCAAAGTCTGTAACCTGAAGCGTCTGTAACCCGAGGTACCACTGTATTTTTTTTTGGGGGGGGGGGGAATGAACAAATTTCTATGCCCCACAAATAACCCAGAGACACTTTTTTTTTTTTTAAAATGCACACATTCTACTCATGTAAAAACACCAGGCAGGCCCCACAAATAATCTAGAGATGCATTTTAAATAAAAGGGCACATTCTACTCATGTAAAAACACACTGATTCCTGGACCATCTGCCAGCTGGATTTAGAAGGTGATTGGGCCGGATTTGGCCCCTGGGCCTTAGTTTGCCTGCCCATGTTCTAGAATGAAAACCAGGATGGACCATAGATCAGTGATAGAGCACATGCTTTTCATGAAAGAAGAAGAAGAAGAAGAAGAAGAAGAAGAAGAAGAAGAAGAAGAAGAAGAGGAGGAGGAGGAGTTTGGATTTGATATCCCGCCTTTCACTCCCTTTAAGGAGTCTCAAAGTGGCTAACATTCTCCTTTCCCTTCCTCCCCCACAACAAACACTCTGTGAGGTGAGTGAGGCTGAGAGACTTCAAAGAAGTGTGACTGGCCCAAGGTCACCCAGCAGCTGCATGTGGAGGAGCGGAGACGCGAACCCGGTTCCCCAGATTACGAGACTACTGCTCTTAACCACTACACCACACTGGCTGGTCCCTGGTTCATTTCCTGGAGTCTTCAGGTAGGGCTAGGAAGACTCCTAGCTATAATTTGATGGAGCACTAAGGAGATTGTTCCACCAAGCAAGCAAATAAGGTGGGCAACCTACCCTTTCTTCCCACCCATGCTGTTTTGAGGGTTCTTCCAACCCAGTTGTGCCTAGCAAGCATCCTTGCATGGGCTTCCACTGGCAGAACTAGTTAGTTAAATCTGGTCCTGAGTCATTATTTCCAAATTTGCATATACATTACTAATACAGATTTGTATCTTCTTTCAGCATCTTTTTTGACAATGCAAATCCTAATTTTTGGGGGCACTGCTGGGACCAACACATTAGTTGTTTTCTTGCACTGATCAACAATATAAATTGTTTTTGCATCCAATCTCTCCCTACTGCTGTTTTCATTTCGTTTTAAAATTGAAGCTAGTTTAAAATTAGCAGGAATAACAAAATAGGCAACAAAACCCACATATTATCGGCAATTTGATTTAAAAAATTTATAATGAGCAGTATAACTGGGGGGAAAACAATTTAAAATGGATAAACATGAAACTCATAAGACCATTTCGTAGATTACAAGTTATCATGAACTGAACCAAATATCAGCAAATGATTAAACAGTCCCTCCCAACAATTACAATAAAGCAGTGAATAATTATAAACACCCAGAACAATAATACCAAAGAAACAATACGTATATAATGTCATTGCAAAAGATGTATTTCTTTCTTTCTTTTTTAGTGTGGAGGAGTTTAAAGTCCCGGGTGTGGGAAACTTCTGAAAAGGAAATTCTGCAACAAAAACAACCATAGCTTGTCACATCAATTTCACTGCAAACTATAATAGTAAGTAAGCACATATCAGAATTAATTGTTTCAATAGGTAGTCAGGATGCCTGACGTAATCCAGGCTAATTCTACCACAAAGATCATGTGTACTTAGTGCAACATTCCTTGCAAACTTCTGAATATCAGTGCAAATCCATTAGGATTGCGGGCTGCCTTCCAGTGGTTAACAACCAGCTGAAGGGGGGTGGGTGGGAATGGCTAGTGAGCCAGGTGTTGTTATTTTTTATTGCTACTCATAAAATTGAAAAATTGTGCTTGCAAGCCATCACATGCTTAAAGACAGATGCCTGTTACAGCAGACATTTTCTCTGTCAGAACATACAGCCAACCACCCAACCTCTAAGCCCTGATTCACAAACACACACGGGACTCAGCTACATTCGTAAAAAAAGAAAGGGGGGAAAGCATTTTAAATGTGTTATAACACTGTGACACCAGATGGCGCTGTAGAGCTCAGTCTTTTGGCAATGTGATTTCCCCTTATGAGGTTCACAACACGTTTTCCTGAAACTTTTCTTTATGCGTCTAGATCCAGCCATGAAAGCTTTTGGCACTTCTTCTTGATGTCTCAACCATTTGTGATATCAAGTGATAAGAAAGTGATAGCAGTGGTCCTGTAAAGACTGCTTTCAGACATGTTACAGTCCTTCACTGATAAAGATGCATGTCTGAACGGAGCAAAAACATATTACTGTATTATTTTTTACTCATTGTGGCAATATCTCAGTGTAGGGCCTTCTCGGTAATGGCGCCCGCCTTGTGGAACGCCCTCTGATCAGATGTCAAAGAGATAAACAACTACCTGACATTTAGAAGACATCTGAAGGCAGCCGTGTTCAGGGAAGTATTTAATGTGTGACATTTTAATGTATTTTTAATCTTTGTTGGAAGCCGCCCAGAGTGGCTGGGGAAAACCAGCCAGATAGGCAGGGTACAAATAATAAATTATTATTATTATTATTATTATTATTATTATTATTATTACTGCAACTGTTCTGAAATCTGGTGGGATGGTGATGGCCAAGGGAAATGTCACAGGTAATGTGACCTACCAGTGCTCCCAATGCCTTCATTAGTTAGACGTACAAGAGAAAATGATTCAAGTAATTTCGTTGTCCCCGAGAGGGGGCAATGACAATAAAGATATTATTATTATTATATATTTATTATGTAGGGTTGCCATATGTCTGTAATGTCCGGGATTTAACTGGCGAAAATATTGTTCCCAGAGAATTTTGGAAATTTTGACTTTGATGGCCAGAATTTTACTTCTAGAAATATGGCAACCCCCTATATTAGGGATGAGCCGAAACATCTCACAGTTTTTCAGGAACACTTTGGCAGTGCTGAAAAACACACCTCGCTTTTTGATGCTTCGTCAGCGCATCTTGTGGAAATCTTCACCTGTTCGTTTTGATTGCCCTTACTCTCCATTGACAACATTTGCCCCCACTTGCATTGTGATGCCTGGCTGAGCAGGACCGTCCACGTGCCTAGTCCAGGGAGAAGGAAGAAACAGCAGCTGTAGGCAGTGGTGTAGCGTGGGTTGCCAGCTCCCAGGGCCACGCAGAATGGGGGTGGATGGGAGGGAGGGAAATGGACGGAGTACGCATGCACATTCAACTGCTTAACAACATCCACGTCACCCAGGAGATCACCCAGGAGCTGCAGAGATAAGAAAAGAAGACTCATTATGTTGGCTGGAGAGGTCACTTCCTGGTTTGCACTATGAAGCCGTTTGCAACGGAGACCAGCAACGGAAGTGCACAATTCTATTGAGGCAGCACTGGGTGTTGAAACTTTGTGCCCCTAACAATTCTGCACCTGGGGCAACCGCCCATGTGCCCCACCCCCACTACACCACTGGCTGTAGGAACCCATGATGCCAAATAAAATGTTGGTGGTGGGGTCTTATTTGGGGGGGGGGGTTCTTCTAGGTTTGTTTGGGGTTTTTTTTTACCCCAAAGGGGAAACTGGATAATATATGTTCTACTCTACCTGTAATATAAACCATCTTGTTCATCTCATTAAAATGAAGTACCGTATTTTTCGCCCTATAGGACGCACTTTTTCCCCTCCAAAAATGAAGGGGAAATCTGGGTGCGTCCTATGGGGCGAATGCAGGCTTTCGCTGAAGCCTGGAGAGCGAGAGGGGTCGGTGCGCACCGACCCCTCTCGCTCTCCAGGCTTCGCGGACCTCTCAGCAAGCAGCGGGAGCGCTCCCGCTGCTTGCGGAGAGTTGCCGGCATGCCGAAGCCTGCGCGCGCTGAGATCAGCACGTCCAGGCTTCGGGGACCTCTCCACAAGCAGCGGGAGCGCTCCTGCTGCTTGGGAGAGTTGTCTGCATCCCGAAGCCTGGACGTGCTGAGATCAGCGCATCCAGGCTTCGCGGACCTCTCCGCAAGCAGCGGGAGCGCTCGCGCTGCTTGCAGAGAGTTGCCGGCATGCCAAAGCCTGCGCGCGCTGAGATCAGCGCGTCCAGGCTTTGCGGACCTCTCTGCAAGCAGCGGGAGCCAGCGCTGGGCTCCCACGGCTTGCAGAGAGCTGCCTGTTTGGGGGCTGGGGTCAGGGGAAGCTTGGGCCTCCCCCGCCCCAGCCCCACGCCTGGGGGAAAAATAATTTCCCCCCCTTTATTTCCCCCCCAAAAAACTAGGTGCGCCTTATGGGATGGTGCGTCCTATAGGGCGAAAAATACGGTATGTTTCTTGTTTTCATGCACATCTTCTATATTTCTTCAGAATATGCTGGCTTTTCTTTTAATAAAGGTAAAGGACCCCTGTCTGTTAGGTCCAGTCGCAGACGACTCTGGGGTTGCGGTGCTCATCTTTCTTTACAGGCCGAGGGAGCCGATGTTTGTCCGCAAACAGTTTTTCTGGGTCATGTGGCCAGCATTACTAAGCCGCTTCTGGTGAAACCAGAGCAGCGCATGGAAACGCCGTTTACCTTCCTGCTGGAGCGGTACCTATTTATCTACTTGCACTTTTTGGCATGCTTTCGAACTGCTAGGTTGGCAGGAGCAGGGACCGAGCAATGGGAACTCACCCTGTCGCGGGGATTCGAACTGCCGACCTTCTGATCGGCAAGCCCAAGAGGCTCAGTGGTTTAGACCACAGCGCCACCCGCGTCCCACCTGGCTTTTCTTTTAAGCCCCCGTTAAATTTTATGTTAATAAAAACTTGTGCTTTGTAGTGAAATCAGGGTTAAAATGTCTTTGTCAGTTAGTGCTGTCAGGGAAAGATTTGTGAAGCGTATAATCACATTCATCTGCCTGTGAGGTCCGCTGCACTGTACATAAACCATCCAGGCAGTCTAAACACAAACCCTCCTCTATCCGCTCCCTCCCTCCCTCTCTCCCCCTCTCTCTCTGCTCTCTCTCTCTCTCTGTGTGCACCTCTTTACTTGGAGAGGCCACGAGACGCTGGATATGCCAAGGATCACGATGGCAAGTGTGCCAAAATGTGTAAGCCACAGGGGGAAAATGAGCAAAGCTGGTCTGCAAACCGAGCCTCCTCAAAACACAGAAAATTGTTTGGTTTGCAATCACAGCAAATTACAGCTTGCTTTCATCCTAAAGTCACTAACGAGGACTCTTTTTTCAAAGGCCTTGCAAGCATTTAAAACAAAAACAAGCAGCAGAAAGGCTGGAACAATTCCACGAATTCAACCAGGTTACATGAGCCTAACATAAAGCAGAGCGTCGCTGTTCCCTTTACACGTAACATGACTAATCTGCAAGGGCAAAAAAACGTGGACATGCTGTTCCCAACAGCCTACACACTGATTTGCAAGGGGGTCGTGAACTAAGGCTTTCTATACCAGCTCACATAATGGAATGGAACAAACAGGAGTTGCGGTTAGAAGCACTCATGTACTTAGCTGATATGCTGAAGACATTCATCTGTGTACGTCAGGAACCGAGACGGTTGCTGCCAATAGCAGCATCAAGACGAGGAAGAAGAATCCAGACGTGATGCTGAACATGCTAAACGTGACACTTGCTGCTGTATCTTTTTCAAAACAATTAATAGTGGGTGTGGGCTGATTTTTATCTGGACCTCGGGGACACAGGGAGGGGGATTTAACCCTTTGCTTCCCTGCTGTGGGGAATGTCAGGTTTCAAACTGAGTACCATGTACCTTCCAAGTGTCCCTATTTTCCAGGGACGACCCTGATTTAGAGAAGCCATCCCAGTTTCTGATTTGATCCCCTGCCCTGCTGCTGGCCTTCAGGGAGCAAAGATGGTGATAAACAGGATAAACCTAGAAATTAATAAATGCTAGGATTTAAGTAATTTGTGGTATGAAGGGAAAATGCAAGCTGCAAAAGAATTCCTGGGCCAGCCTGCCTGGCTGGGGGGAAGAGTAGACCTGTTAGCATTACAAAAAGGGGTTGATGGACCATAGATGCAGACTTTCCAGGTGTCCCTATTTTCCAGGGATGTCCCTGATTTACAGAAGCCGTCCTGGTTTCCTAATTGATCATGGAATGTCTCACTTTTCCTTAGAATGTCCCTATTTTCATTGGAGAAATGTCAGAAGGTATGTAGTTATCCAACACCTGAGCAAAGCTGTCAACGTTTCCTTTTTTTAAAAGGGAAATTCCCTTATTCTGAATAGGATTCCTCACAAGAAAAGGAAAAAGTTGACAGCTACGCACCTGAGCCATCTGAAGGCAATCATGTATAGGGAAGGTTTTTTTAAAAAATGTTTTAATATATATATATATGTTGGAAGCCTCCCAGAGTAGTTGGGGCAACCCAGTAAGATGTGTGGGGTATGAATACTAAAATTATCATTATGGAATGGGACGTCCCTATTTTCATCAGAGAAATGTTGGACGGTATGGTACCATGGCTAAAACTTGGGTGAAAAGACTGAATTTTCTATAGGGTGGCCATTCAGACTTCCTAAATAACAATTAGCCAGAGCAGGTCATGTTAGAGGTCAGTGTTGCTCTCTGTTTCGAGTAGAGATGAGGAAGCAAAATAACCTGCTTTCCCCCAAAAAATGCATCACAAAGACCTCAAGCTGCCTGAGTGAATATCAAAGCCACTTGGAGGGAGTTGAAACTGTCCAATTCACAGACCCACAGCCAGTGCTTTGTTTCTAGGGACGGACAGATGCAGAGGTACGTATACCTGTAAACATTTTGTGAACCTTTGTACTTTTGTCCATTTACTGTACAGTGGTACCTCGGGTTACATATGCTTCAGGTTACATACGCTTCAGGTTACAGACTCTGCTAACCCAGAAATAGTACCTCGGGTTAAGAACTTTGCTTCAGGATGAGAACAGAAATCGTGCTCCGGAGGCACGGCGGCAGTGGGAGGCCCCATGAGCTAAAGTGGTGCTTCAGGTTAAGAACAGTTTCAGGTTAAGAACGGACCTCCGGAACGAATTACCGTAAGTACTTAAGCCGAGGTACCACTGTATTTGTTTTTCCCAATTTGAACTATAAAATGGTGATTTTCTTGAGTCAAAATGAGAGTAGGCCTAAACATTTTTAAAGGAAAAAAAGCACTCCCCACAGCACAACCCCAACCATCAAAATCTGCAAGCCTTGCCAGAACTCAGTTTGTGCGCCTCTCAGATGGGCGCCGTTGCCATTGTAAGAGGACAAGGGAAGTGTTCAAGGTCCAGCACCTTTTTGTCTAGAAAAATAGCACTGGCAAGGGGGGTGCAGTAAAAGAAATGGGTTGGGCAGCCTCCTCCAGATGGACTGTGCTTCATGCGTCAATTCTCACAGAAATCAGGCAGGGCTGTTTGAGTTTTCCTGCTTCATTTCTCATGGCATCCCTAATTTTGAGCAGTAAAAAAAAAAGGTAACGGTAAAGGACCCCAGGACGGTTGTCCAGTCAAAGGCCAATATGGGGTTGCGGTGATAATAATAATAATAATAATAATAATAATAATAATAATAATAATAATAATAATTTATTATTTATACCCCGCCCATCTGGCTGGGTTTCCCCAGCCACTCTGGGCAGCTCCCAACAAAATATTAAAATACAATAGTCCTTCAGATATTAAAAGCTTCCCTAAACAGGGCTGCCTTCAGATGTCTTCTAAAAGTCTGGTAGTTGTTTTTTTCCTTTGACATCTGTTGGGAGGGCATTCCACAGGGTGGGCGCCACTACCAAGAAGGCCCTGTGCCTGGTTCCCTGTAACCTGGCTTCTCGCAGGGAGGGAACCGCCAGAAGGCCCTTGGAGCTGACCTCAATGTCTGGGCAGAACGATGGGGGTGGAGATGCTCCTTCAGGTATACAGGACCGAGGCCGTTTAGGGCTTTAAGGATCAGCACCAACACTTTGAATTGTGCTCGGAAACGTACTGGGAGCCAGTGTAGGTCTTTCAAGATCGGTGTTATGTGGTCTTGGCGGCTGCTCCCAGTCACCAGTCTCACTGCCACATTCTGGATTAGTTGTAGTTTCCAGGTCACCTTCAAAGGTAGCCCCACTCGCTTTCAGGCCGAGCGAGCCGGCGTTTGCCCACAGACAGCTTTCCGGGTCATGTGGCCAGCATGACTAAACGACTTCTGGCACAACGGAACACTGTGATAGAAACCAGAGCGCATGGAAATGCCGTTTACCTTCCCGCTACAGTGGTACCTATTTATCCACTTGCACTGGTGTGCTTTTGAACTGCTAGGTTGGCAGGAGCTCGGACGGAGCAACAGGAGCTCACCCCGTCGCGGGGACTCCTAAGGACTGTCTGCTTCTCCCTGGCTGCAGCCCTTGCCTTGGACTTGCCTCATCTCACCCCCACCCAGAACCATAGCGGGGGGGGGGGGGGGAGTCAGGTGAAGCGTCCAGAGGGGCAAAATTGAGGATCCCACACTGTGTGTTTGTATCTTTGAAAGAAAGCCTTGTTTTGCTGCTGCTCCCATCAACTTACTTTCAGAACCTCCACCCTCCCAAGACTAGGCAGGAGCTGGCTTTGACCCAAACCCCAGCCAGCAGCCTGAGCAGCTTCTCCTCATTGCAAGCCACGCTCTGAAATCCCCCTTTCAGGAGGCTCTGGGCTAGAATCCAGCCCACGGTTAGCCAACTGCTGGCAGTACTGTTGTAAGAGCCCCAGTCGCCTGCAAGATGTGCATCTGTGTGATGCAACAAAGAAAGTGAACTCCGTCCCATCTACGTAAATCTACTCTGCGGGGATGTGGAGGGATTAAATCGCGCTCTACGCTCATTAGGAACCCCCCTGGCTCAAGATGGTCTTGGCAGGAGGCACGGAATGAAAAAGCTTGTTTGAGCAAGAGGCAGAGATTGAAACCGCAGTCATGTTCAGACCAAAAGCAGCTGGCTCTTGTTTTTAATTCTGCTATCTAGAAAGACGAAGAAGGGGGAAAGACATGCAGAGGACATAAAGCCCTCCAGGTGTCCAGCCATAAACATCTCTGAATTGGGTCACTTCAGAGCAGAATTTCCTCTTCTCTGGTAGTAAACATAGTGCCCTCCTGAAATTGTCAAAACTGGTGGGAGGCACGATGTCAGCTGCCTGTGATCTTTGGAAACTAAAATAATGAGAGGCTATTCCAAATTTCAATTTGTGGTGACACTAGAACTCTTTCAGTGGATGAACATTTATATTGTGGGTGGACAAGTGATGGCTTATGGGTGGCATAGCAAAGGAAACAAATGAGGCCGTGTTAGCTCTAGGTCAGGGGTCGACAACATGGTGGAGAGTTGGTTTCCCCTTCTCACAAAGTATTTTTCTTGTAAAAAAAAAAGAGAGAGACCCCCTCCCCAATATCATGTTTTATACATAAATAGCTAGAAAAATGCAACCTGTGCTGCTGTTAGAAGTAGTGTGACACATGCAACACGTTGGTGATTAATATACACTGGACAATAATTATACATACTTTATCAACATTCTGAGAAAAATACAAAACATTAAACAAAGCCACAAAGACTTGTGAACTACCCAGCCTAAAATGAACTTATAATGTCTGGTTTCAATAGATTTTTCAAATGCTTAACTCAGTCTTTTAGATAAGTTCATGAAGATACCAGCAAAAGGTAAGTTCAGTGATATTCACAATACAGTGGTACCTCGGGTTAAGAACTTAATTCGTTCTGGAGGCTCGTTCTTAACCGGAAACTGTTCTTAACCTGAAGCACCACTTTAGCTAATGGGGCCTCCAGCTGCCGCCGCTGTTCTCATCCTGAAGCAAAGTTCTTACCCCGAGGTACTATTTCTGGGTTAGCAGAGTCTGTAACCTAAAGTGTCTGTAACCCGAGGTACCACTGTACCGAGAGATGCTAAGCAAATCAGTCTCTTAAGCTTAAACCAAGAAAGAGTATTCTCTATAACATTGAATAACAATATACGTATCAAGACTTTGAGATTAGACCACTGAAGAAGCCCGGAAAACTATTTTGGGAGTGTGCTACCTGCAAGCCCCAGTAAAAGGGCCCCATCGGGGGTGAACAGCGGCCTTTTGATTACTTGGACTGCCAGGGCGAAACAGGTGCAAAACACCGGCACCCTGTCTTATACATAAATAGGGCAGGTATGTGCATAAATTGATGCTTTTGAATTATGGTGCTGGAGGAGACTCTTAAGAGTCCCATGGACTGCAAGAAGATCAAACCTATCCATTCTGAAGGAAATCAGCCCTGAGTGCTCATTGGAAGGACAGATCCTGAAGCTGAGGTTTCAATACTTTGGCCACTTCATGAGAAGATAAGACTCCCTGGAAAAGACCCTGATGTTGGGAAAGATGGAGGGCACAAGGAGAAGGGGGAAACAGAGAACGAGATGGTTGGACAGTGTTCTTGAAGCTACCAACATGAGTTTGACCAAACTGCAGGAGGCAGTGGAAGACAGGAATGCCTGGTATGCTCTGGTCCATGGGGTCACGAAGAGTCGGACACGACTAAACAACAACCACAATGTGCATAAATGCACATGGCTGCCCAGTCACCTCTAGATTTAGCTCGAAAGGCCAATTGAAAACAGGGTGACCTTCTTCCCATAAGACATCTTCAAAGGCCTGTTCTACACCTGAGAATGGGCTGGTGGATCCGCTGGGCTAAAAATGGATTGTACCACTTCAGGCAGGTAGGGGCATGTCATTTTGGAATGCTCCAAGCTCCTGGCAAGTAGAAAGCTATCAGCCCTATGAGTGGGCTTGACTAAAACCTCCTGGTGCATTAGTTGCAATCTTAACAAAGAAGCATTCAGAAATGGCATCTCCTATCTCCTGACCTTGTACTCCAAAGTCGTACTCTATAAGCTAAGTATTCTACCACTTGGTTCTGCTGCAAGTATAAACCAGGTGCTATAGACTGTTTTCTGCCCTCCCAATGTTTTGTCTTTTGGTTTGACTCCACCAAACAAACCATAAGTGGCAGATCAAGAAGAACCCTTGGTTTCAGCTTGTGGTTTTTAAGCTTAGCCCCAGGTAGCATGACAGGAACTAGGGAGAAACAAAGTAGAAATTATTTTTGCTCTGGGTACCCACACACTAGCTTATTCTCAAAAAGCCATAGTTTGCCTTAGCGTTACATGCAAACCAGGCCAGTGTGTCCAATGGGGTTTCCTTCCAGATAAACGTACATAGGACTGCAGCCTTGAAAGAAACAAAAACACAACAAATTGAGATCTCTTGCCTACAAAACTAGCTTCAAAGGTAAGTCTCACTCATATATCTTTTCCTCAAGCAGGAGGGCTTCAGGATCAGGCCCTTAGACTGCACTGATGGAAAATGTTAAGGTGTGCCAGATCTGGCTACAACGGGTCACACAAGTGGATAACAATGATGTAATGGGAAGTTTTGTCACACACACACACACACACACACACACACACACACACACACGATGAGAGAAGTGTTTGTTTTGGAGCATCCCTCCTGCCTATCACTGGATAAGGCGAAAAGAGTCATCTGTTTAGCAATTTGCAAACAGGAAGCAGAATTATCACACCCACAGCTTGACAACGACATCTCAGAAGCATGCGTTGGGAAAGAATAAGGGAAAAAAGGCTTGCAGGCTCAACCCTGTCTTGAAAACAGTGCCTATTATCATTCAGTGGAGAAGAAGGCATGGCTGCTGAGAGTGTCTTGAACTTCTGGGGATGAGCAAAAACATTCTCTCCTAAAATTAATTGCTTTGATTATGCAGACATCGGTGAAGATCAATAATAATAATAATAATATCTTTATTGTCATTGCCCCCTCTCGGGGACAACGAAATTACTTGGCTGCTCCATCCACCCAGGTAGGGCACTCCACACAAAATCAAAACAACTATAAAAACACTAATTAAAACAATACAGTATAATACAGCAAGGAAGATTAGATGACTTTCAAAGTCCAGGCTTCCCATTCAGGGCTGAGATCGCTCTGGAGAAGAAGCTGTTCTTAAGACGGCTCGTTCTTGTCTTCATCGTCCTGTATCTCCGTCCCGACGGCAGGAGCTCGAAGAGACAGTGACCAGGATGCGATGGATCTTTTACTATGTCCAGTGCCTTCCTATGGCACCTTGTGGCATAAATCTGCTCTAAGGTGGAGAGTGGGCAGCCAAGAATGCTCTCTGCTGCCTTAACAACTCTGCACAACCCCATCCTGTCCTGGGTAGTACAGCTTCCGTACCACACACATAAGCCATAAGTGAGCACGCTCTCAATGGCACAGTGATAGAAGGCAAGCAGCAGTTTCTGCGGAAGATGGTTTTTCCTTAGAATTCTCAAAAAGTACAGTCTCTGCTGCGCCTTCTTCACAAGTCCCCTTGTGTTGACACTCCAGGACAGATCCTCTTGTAATTCAATGCCCAAAAATCTGAACGTTGTTACCCTCTCCACACAGACCCCATCAATCAAAAGTGGCTGGACATTGCTCTTCTGTCTCCTGAAGTCCACCACAAGCTCCTTTGTCTTCCTTGTATTTATGAGCAAGTTGTTAGCTCTGCACCACTCTGTCAGCCGCTCCACCTCATCTCTATAGTCCGTTTCACCCTCCCTTTCAGAGATGAGCCCAATCACGGTTGTGTCGGAAGAAGAGCTTCCTTCAACTGTCTTTGCTTAACAAGGACCGATTCACACAAACCAGAGGAACATTTTGAGAAGAATGCAGGTGGGACAGATGGTTGCTACGATGCACTCGTGGTGTTAGTGCCTTCCCATGAGCACAATTTGCAGCTTAACTTCATATATTACTATGTCATCATTCAGGCTGATTCCAAAATTTGCACCAGTGAGCTAAATGTGGGCTGAGGGCAGGGCCGGATTTAGGTTTGATGAGGCCCTCAGTTACTGAAGGTAATGGGGTCCTTTATATAGCAGGCGGGGCCCATTACTTGCATCATAGGAGCCTACACAACACAAAACACTGTTGCTGTTATGTAGGTTTTATTTTATTTGTTTTTTATCTTATATTTTGGAAATGTACATCCAGTTGTTTTTTCCTTTAATTTTTTTGGGGGCCCCAAAGAGAGTGGGGCCCTAAGCTATAGCTTGTTTAGCTTATATGTAAATCTGACACTGGTTGTCTCCCTCTGCCCAATGGCTGTGCAGGCTCTGCAAACACATTTTGGCATGTTTTATGAAAGGCCAGCTATGGGGTGTGAGTGAGCAAGAGAAACAGAGATATTTGGAGCCAGGCAATGGCAGGCAACAAAATCACACATAGCAGCTACATCTCTACTCTAAATTTCCCCCTTTTTTCCTTTAATGTTTATGGGGCCCTAAGCTATAGCTTGTTTAGCTTATGCGTAAATCCGGCACTGGCTGGGACCATTGGAACTGGTAGGGAAGAAAGTAGAGAGATCTACAGTAGATGGAACCAAAGCCAATGATTAGGAGAGCTGGCTCATCCTAGTTTGGTCCCTACCCTCCTCCTTACAAGAGATTAAGGAGAAAAATGTTAACAAATGCCTTGTTTTTTCTAGAACAGAACAGCAGCTGGAAACTACCAGAAACAGAAGAAGACTTACAATCTGTATACATGATTGAGTAATTAGCATATAGTTAATTGAGAACACACATTTTATTGCAGATGTAAATACATATTGCTTAACAATAATAATAATGGGAATTGAATGGTTCTAAGCAGAGTTTGGCATATGAAACAGGCTCCTTAGTCTGCCTGTAACTCAATTCATATACCAAGAGAGCAGGGATGCATTCGTAAGAGGGATAAATTGCTAGCTGGGCACATGGTGGAGTAATTTTATTACTTCCTCCCCAGGCGTCAAACTTCATGGAGATCACTAAAATTGCAGTTTAACATGTCCACTTGAATTGGCCTTAAATATTCTCTGAGACAAGAAGATGGAAACAAGACAGTTTGGGAGAGAGGAACTGAAATGAAAAATCCAGCGAAAGGCTCAGCATAGGACACAGGCAGCTGAAGTGAAGGAGCTTTTTAGGTTCAGCCTTCATTCAATAACTGCAGTCTGTGTGGAAAAAAGACCCTGCAGAAGCACTGCGGATAGGCTGAGACTGTTAATGACCCCTAGCTAGAACACAGCTGCGAAAGGTCTTTCATTGCGTTGCATTCAAAAGTAAAGGAAACTGCATGCAAAGGGCTGTGTTAAAATAAAATTGGGAAAGGAAGGAAATTCTGGGTCAAAGGAACTACACTGGGACCCCAACTAAAGGTTTAATGGTACAAATTAACTAAGGCTGAGGGATTGCCCTTTATGTTAAACCCTTTCCCACAATCTCACAGTTCATCCAGATCTGGTCACTCAACCATTTTCTTCAGGGCTGATAGAGATGCATGCTGGTTTGATTTAGATCCAGACTAAAACAAACCAAGGGAACTTTCTTTTCCCAATTCAGCTCTGTGGGGTGTCATTTCTTGGAGGCCGAAGAAGGCAAGTGGAATGACCCTGAATGAACAGCCAAGTCAAGAGAAGGGGACAAGATTTGAGGATGTGGTGTGAGCATACAAACATGAAATATATTACAGTCATAGACCAGCTTGAGAAACACAAATGCAACTACAGTCCCAATAGCAAAACAAACATTTAAAACAATATACAACAATAGATTTTAAGTTTAAAAGTGTGATAGGCATTTGTTGTTTTGTTGTTGTTTAGTCGTTTAGTCATGTCCGACTCTTCGTGACCCCATGGACCAAAGCACGCCATGCACTCCTGTCTTCCACTGCCTCCCGCAGTTTGGTCAAACTCATGCTGGTAACTTCGAGAACACTGTCCAACCATCTCGTCCTCTGTCGTCCCCTTCTCCTTGTGCCCTCCATCTTTCCCAACATCAGGGTCTTTTCCAGGGAGTCTTCTCTTCTCATGAGGTGGGCAAAGTATTGGAGCCTCAGCTTCAGGATCTGTCCTTCCAGTGAACACTCAGGGCTGATTTCCTTCAGAATGGATAGGTTTGATCTTCTTGCAGGCCGTGGGACTCTCAAGAGTCTCCTCCAGCACCATATAAACACATAAAAACTTTAAAATAGACTACCTTAGAGAAATGACCCAAAGCCACCCATGGGTCCAGGTTTGGGAATTTTCTTAACGAACTAGATTGAATCAGGGGGTGGTCTGCGCCTACAGATCTGTGCGCAGAATCTGGCGACAATCCGGGTCATCTTGTGGTCTTTGCCTAACAGGAGAAGATCAAATTTTTGCTTTACCAGGAGGTCAGCCAGCCTCACCAGCAGTGGGTCAGTGGTTTCTCTACGTGCCTCATCATAAAAGGGACATGTAAAAAATAGGTGTTCAGGGCTTCCTATATCCCCCAATGGACAGGCGCAAATTCTCTGGTCATATGGAAGTTTTTTAAAGGATGCTTCCAAGACCGGCAAGGGCAGAGCCGAGCTTCTGGCAAGTGTAAAAGCCCTTCTTGCATTTTTAGATACAAGAAAAAAGAGATATGCTGCCTGGGCAGCTATATATCTCTCGATTTCTACAATTTTGTAGTCGGGGTACGTTAAGCAGTCCTGTTGTCTCTTGGTGTCTATAATTCTTTGCCTAACCATTGCTTTTGCTTGGCCCAAGCCCAGACTTAGAAGGGCTTGAGGGGCAAAGCCCAATTTCAGGAGAGTGTTCAGGACTGCTGTCTGCCAGCCTGACTGGAACTGGTCATAAAGGATTAGTGGAGCTATACCACGGGGGAGCAATTTCAGTGACAGCTGTTTATAGACTGATGTTAGGCTGATGTGAGCCTTCCCTCTCATCATCCCCATTTCTAGTCTGATCCATGCGTCTGATACGCATCTGGGGACTTGTAGGAGGGCTCTGAGGAGTTTGGATTGCACTCTCTCAAGGGGGGAGAAAGCAGAGGATGGTAGGCCAAGAAAGGATCCATAAAGGAGCTGTGCCAACATTTTGGCCTTGTATAATTTTAGGGTAGTGTGAGCATAATAGAGTTCATATGCTAGAACATTTAGAACAGGGATGGGGAACCAGTGGCTCTCCCTAGGCTGTCAAGCTGCAGTTCCCATCATCCCTGACCATTGGTTATGCCAGATAGCAGACCCTCCACATGTCCTTATCTTCCAGGGACGGTTCTGGATTTGCAAAAGCTGTCCCGGTTTCTGATTTGATCCCGGAATGTCCTGCTTTTCCTTAGGACATCCCTATTTTCATCTGTGAAATGTTGGAGGGAATGGTAGGACATCCCTCTTTTCATCAGATAAATGTTGTAGGGTATGGAACTCAGTTCAGCACCTCTCAGGTGGGCACCATTGCCACTGTGGAGAACGAGGTGTTAATGGTGAGTCCCAGCACCTCTTTTTCCAGAAAAAGAGCACCAGGTCTCCCTATTTTCACCAGAGAAGTGTTGCTGGGTATGAGATAGGGCTAATGGAGTCCACCAATATCTGGCCAAAGGCCTGTCTACTCCAGCATCCTGTCCTTTTAGTGGCCACCCAGGATTTAGACCAGGCATAGGCAAACTCGACCCTCCAGATGTTTTGGGACTACAACTCCCATCATCCCTAGCTAACAGGACCAGTGATCAGGGATGATGGGAGTTGTAGTCCCAAAACATCTGGAGGCCTGAGTTTGCCTATGTCTGATTTAGACCACCCCTGATTTAGACCAAAGTGACACCTCTTGGGGGTGTTCTTGTGATCAAGGCTGATATGCGTTGGTTTCTTCTGCCAACATGCAATCAAAAACCACGTTGGGATGTCGGTGTGTGTGGAGGTTAAGAACGTAGCGAGCTTTTGGCTGTGAAGCAGCTAGCTCAATATATGTTGGATCCATTCATAAGACTGTCATCGAAGTAAGTACAAAAACCCAACAACCTTGAGATTGGGGAGAGCAGTGATGGTGTCACAGGACTGATCTTCCTATCCGCATGCCTTTGCACAGCCTGGAAAAACAAGAGCTACACGCACACCAGTTTTAGCTGCCATCCTCTGAGCAATGAGAGAGGATTATGTCCTAAAGCCCATCTACTATCCCAAGCCTTGGTCAAGTGTTTGTTGTGGGTGTTGCTAGTGGAGTCTGTAGTCAAAGGGAGTTTCTCAGGCATGCTGATGAGTCATCTGATATGCAGACAGAAACCTTACGTACTGGGCCCTCTTGTAGAGATGTCGATGCTGGACGGTGGTTGCTATTTAAATCATCAGCAGAAGTGTCAATGTATCTGTGACATTTTTTAAAGATGGTTTGAGAAGCCAGGGGCTGATAAATGATTCTTCCATCCATCCCTGCTAATTTTGGATTTGCAGTGTTTATAAACAGGTGCTGTAACATCCCCTGGTTCCATGGAAAAATGCACGCGTGGAACCAAAGAAAGCTTGCATAGAACTCTTCCAGGAATTTCACGGCCTAGACTTAAATTTGTTTAGAGGGAACCAGATAGGCCTAGTCATGCTCAGACACTTATTACACTCAGGTGAATTCCATATGCCTTATCCAGATGTAACCTTTGAGCATGTGCTAGGTGCAATGCAGTTCCTCCAGGTGACAGTATATATCATCACAGTGCTTATATATAGTGCACAATATAATTTATTGAAAGAGCCTGGAATAAGCATTCTGAACATTTGGGAAAAACAGGAGCTCACAAGGAGAGCGCTTTATTTACAGAGGCCTAGAGAAATGAAGAGCAAGGAAAGCAGCAGAGAACCCATTTGGCAGATGACTAAGGGCTAGGCCTTGTAAGGGCTAGGCCAGGGGTCTGCAACCTTTAAGACAAAAAGAGCCACTTGGACCCGTTTCCAAAGAAAAAAAAACCTGGGAGCCGCAAAACTCGTCATGATAAAAATAACTTTTTTGTCCCTTTTTATTATTTCTTGGTTTGACCCCTCAGAATTACTCCTCCTCATAGAAATAAACGTTAAATTAACAAGTTACCTTTTTGTGTGTGTGTGTTCTTCACTCCTCTTCAAAACAGTGACCAGCGTACATGCCCCCTTTCAATGCAGTGACCAGCGTACATGCCCCTTACAATGTAGCGGTCGGTCGGGAAGGTGACATCGGGACGGTGCGTGACTAACGCACGTACCGCCCCCATGCGACGTCACAGCCAGTACAGCGCCCGCCGCAGTTGGGAGTGTCGGGGCTCACAATGCGCCTCCTCCCCTCGCTAGTATCTGCTCCGGAGCTGCGGCAAAAGTGTAAAAGAGCCACATGCGGCTCCGGAGCCGCGGGTTGCAGACCCCTGGGCTAGACTAAATCTTACATGAAATGGGAGCCTAGCAATTCTTCTGGAGCATGAAAATGTATCTCGGACCTGTGCTTTCTAGGTATGGGACAAGCAAAAGGGTGGAGGAGGCCTTAGACACCACACTGTCACTGGTAGATGGCTTGGACAAAGTACTTGAGTGGCCTCCAAGACCATATAATATGGGTCCCGAAAGACCTACATTGGTTCCTAGTACTTTTCAGAGCACAATTCAAAGTGTTGGTGCTGACCTTTAAAGCCCTAAATGGCCTCAGCCCAGTATACCTGAAAGAGCATCTCCACCCCCATCATTCTGCCTGGACACTGAGGTCCAGCTCCGAGGGCCTTCTGCGAGAAGTGAGGTTACAGGGAACCCGGCAGAGTTCCTTCTCAGTAGTGGCACCCGCTCTGTGGAATGGACTCTCATCAGATGTCAAGGAAATAAACAACTATTTAGAAGACATCTGAAGGCAGCTCTGCTTAGGGAAGTTTTTGATGTTTGATCTTTTATCACTTTTATTATTATTGTTTTTAATATTCTGTTGGGAGCTGCCCAGAGTGACTGGGGAAATCCAGCCAGATGGGCAGGGTATAAATAATGGATGATGATGATGATGATGATGATGAAAGGGAGTGAAGAAATTGAGAATCTGTGTATTCCACCGGGTAGAAATCTGTTCAAGGTCCATTCCTGCACGTGTGTGGTCTGATGCAACAGTGGTTTGAGAGGTAACGTTTTGCCCATCTTCCAAGTGGGGATGATCTCCCAAATATAATTGTGTGTTACTTAACAAAAGAAGGCAAAGTCCAAAACCAAGGTATCGTTCTCAGAAATGCTACCTGTTCCGTGAGCAAAGCCAGCTACATAGTCTTGATGCATGACTGAGACAGTAGCGTAGGGCCAAGAGTCCAGCTGTGTCCAGCACCATTTGCCAAGAAGCTGAGCCTATACAAAGGACATTGCTCCACTTGGACTGCACTCAGGCAGATTGCAGGCACTCTGCCTCCGAAGGGTTGCAGAGCAGCTTTAAAATTGACCTCTGAGAGGAAGCCAAGAGGGGCTGGGAGGGGGGTGCTCTTGATGTGGAACAATTTGTTATTCTTGGGGATTATGGTGTAAATGTTCCAGGTCTCTTCAAAGCAAAGAGAGTGTGTAAACCATGGCAATAGACATAGAAATGTAAATGACAGCTGTTTGAAGAGTCCAAAGAGTCACGGGGGGGGGGGGGGGGAGATACTCATAAAATAATAATAATAATAATAATAATAATAATAATAATAATAATAATTTATTTATACCCCACCCATCTGGCTGGGTTTCCCCAGCCACTCTGGGTGGCTTCCAACAGAACACTAAAATACAATAACCTATTAAACATTAAAAGCTTCCCTAAACAGGGCTGCCTTCAGATGTCTTATAAAAGTTTGGTAGTTATTTTTCTCTTTGACATCTGGTGGGAGGGAATTCCACAGGGGGGGGGGTGCCACTACCGAGAAGGCCATCTGCTGGGTTCCCTGTAACATGGCTTCTCGTAGCGAGGGAACTGCCAGAAGGCCCTCAGCGCTGCATCTCAGTGTGCGGGCAGAACGATGAAAGTGGAGACGCTCCTTCAGGTATACTGGACCGAGGCCGTTTAGGGCTTTAAAGGTCAGCACCAATACTTTGAATTGTGCTCGGAAACATACTGGGAGCCAGTGTAGATCTTTCAAGACTGGTGTTATATGGTCTCGGCGGCCGCTCCCAGTCACCAGTCTAGCTGCTGCATTCTGGAATAGTTGTAGTTCCCGGGTCACCTTCAAAGGTAGCCCCACATAGAGCCCATTGCAGTAGTCAAAGCGAGAGATAACTAGAGTATGTACCACTCTGGCGGGACAGTCCGCAGGCAGGTAGGGCCTCAGCCTGCGTACCAGATGGAGCTGATAAACAGCTGCCCTGGACACAGAATTGACCTGCGCCTCCATGGACAGCTGTGAGTCCAGAATGACTCCCAGGCTGTGCACCTGGTCCTTCAGGGGCACAGTTACCCAATTCAGGACCAGGGAGTCCTCCACACCCACCCGCCTCCTGTCCCCCCAAAACAGTACTTCTGTCTTGTCAGGATTCAACTTCAATCTGTTAGCTGCCATCCATCCTCCAACCGCCTCCAGACACTCACACAGGACCTTCACCGCCTTCACTCTCACGAGGATCTTCATGAAGATTAGGAGAGGAAAACAATAGAATCATAGAAGTTAGAAAGAACTGTGAGGATCATCTAGTCCAACCCACTGCAATGAATGGATATTTTACCCAATGTGGGGATCAAACCCATGACCTTGAGATTAAGAGTCTTACTCTCTACCGACTGAGCTCATACAGTGTCCATATGCTAAAACTATCAGAGTCCATGCCAAGAGGCCACCAAAAAGAAAAAATTCCCCCCTCCTTTCAGATTATTGTATTTTGATGAAACTGCCTTATTCTCAAGTTGGTCCATCTATATATTGCTGTCTCCTCCAACTGGAAGTGGTTTTCCATGGTTTGGCTGCAGGCCTCGTCTCAAATAGCTTCAAAATGGGATTAGACAGATTCATGGCTGATGAAGTTGTCCATGGTTGCTAATTATGCTGATCAGGAGGACCACAGTCAGCTTGTCTCTGAATACCAGTGACCGGGGAAAGAGCTGTTGGATCCAAGTCCTTCTCGCAAACTTCCCAGAAGCATCTGGTTGGCCAGTGTAGGGGAAACTGGATTCTGGTCCAGATCTGGGTTGGGTCTAATCCAGCTGGACTCTTCCTGGGACTCATTTTAACCAGAGATATGAGGGATGAGACTTGGAATCTTCTCCATGCAGAGCACGTGTGGTACCACTGTGTTATCATGACCCCTTCCAAGATGTATAAATGTTGGCTACTGTGGCATGCCTCACCTGTCTAAACCCATGTCTTCTATGGTTAGAAGTGTGGTGTAGTGGTTCAGAGCGGTGGACTCATAATCTGGTGAACTGGGTTCGATTCCCTGCTCCTCCACATGCAGCTGCTGGGTGACCTTGGGCTAGTCACACTTCTCTGAAGTCTCTCAGCCTCACTCACCTCACACAGTGTTTGTTGTGGGGGAGGAAGGGAAAAGGAGATTGTTAGCCGCTTTGAGACTCCTTAGGGTAGTGATAAAGCGGGGTATCAAATCCAAACTTCTCCTCCTCCTCTTCTTCTTCTTCTTCAATCGCTCCAGAAGACACTTGCTTCCAAGAAGTCTAGCCAACTGTAAGACGTCTCATCATTTACACCAGGAGAGCACACAGCATTACACCAAGATGTTGTTCCTACAATAATTCCTTAAAACAACACACTTATCTTTGATGCATTTCCAAAGAAAAGAGAACATTTAATTTCCCCAGATTTTTACTGGCACACTTCCTATGGAAAAGGACATTGCAAAATAAACACAGCTCTCCTTCTAAGAGAACCAGAGCACTGACCACGGCGGTGCCACTCAGAATTTCCTTTGCTCTATACAGCAAATTCCAATTCAGCACTACACGGGCTGATTAATATTCTACAGCCTTTTAAATGTGATTGTGGAAAGTGGCGTTATTGCTTTTGCTGTTTCATTTTTTACTTCTTCACTTGTTTTTATCCTGTATTTTATCCTGGCCTCCTCGCTGGCCCAAGTAGGAACAATTCAGCCAGCTAGCTCTGGTGATTATCTAATGCTTATTAGATGGATTTCCCCTAAATTGATTTCTGAACTTTGAATGTTATTGTTATTCATGTTTTTATACTGTATTTTATGCTGCTTTTACAATTAAGTGTTTTAAACTTGTTGTTAGCCGCCCTGAGCCCGGTTTTTGAAAACCGGGGTGGGGTATAAATAAATAAATAAATAAATAAATAAATAAATAAATAAATAAATAAATAATATGTGAACTGCCCTGAGATCTTACGATGAAAGGAGTTATATAACTAAATAATTCAGAACCTTCAAATAATAATGGTAATAGTAATAATAATAATAATAATAATAATAATGAAGTTACATGAAGGTATTTGACAGAGCATAGCATTACTTCTGCATGAGGCCAAGGTATTTTATTCCACAATATATCTTTGTTATTAGGTCTCAGCAGTATCACCAGGGGAATATATGATAAAGAACCAGGGTTGTATTCTATACTAGAATTCTATACGGCCTTGGCCCAGTATACCTGAAGGAACATCTCCACCCCCATCATTCAGCCCGGACACTGAGGTCCAGCTCCGAGGGCCTTCTGGCGGTTTCCTCACTGAGAGAAGTGATGTTACAGGAAACCAGGCAGAGGGCCTTCTCGGTAGTGGCGCCCGCCCTGTGGAACGCCCTCCCATCAGATGTCAAGGAAATAAACAACTATCTGACTTTTAGAAGACATCTGAAGGCAGCCCTGTTTAGGGAAGTTTTTAATGTTTGATGTTGTATCATATTTTTAATATTCTGTTGGGAGCCACCCAGAGCGGCTGGGGAAAGCCAGCCAGATGGGTGAGGTATAAATAAATGATGTTGATGTTGATATAATACTCAGAGTAGAACCATTGAAATTAAGGGGCATCACTAGGTAATTTATGTTTATTAATTTCAATGGGGTCTACTTCAATGGGGAGAGCCAGTGTGGTTTAGTGGTTAAGAGCGATGGACTCGTAATCTGGGGAACCGGGTTCGCTTCCCTGCTCCTCCACATGCAGCTGCTGGGTGACCTTGAGCTAGTCACACTTCTTTGAAGTCTCTCAGCCCCACTCACCTCACAGAGTGTTTGTTGTGGGGGAGGAAGGGAAAGAAGAATGTTAGCCGCTTTGAGACTCCTTAAAGGGCGTGAAAGGTGGGATATCAAATCCAAACTCCTCCTCCTCCTCTTCTTCTTCTTCTTCTTCTTCTTCTTCTTCTTCTTCTTCTTCTTGGAATAGAACTCAACTGTATACGACCCAAGGGGGAAGTGGTTCTACGCTCCAGAAATGTGTAATGAATGGTACCATTTCAGTTTAATCTTTCAAAAGAGTAGGAACTCCCTGTCTTCTGAAAGCCTTTAAAGCAATCTGTGTGAATAAAATATTCCTGCATCCTTAGATATGATAATTTCAGTTTGGACACACAAGGCAACATCACCAGCACAGAGCCTGCTCAGTTTCTCAACGGGTTTAGAGGAACACTCCTCTAACAAAGTGTGAAATGTGTGGTCGATGTCAATAAGCATTTCATCAAGGCGGATCATTTATGGAACACCCATTCATTGAAATGAAGACTGCTGTCTCATGGAGGAGGAGGAACTGTAATCCCATTACCTGTATTGACTTTTGGAGTTCATCCTTTCGGGTGTATTTTCAGTGCCGTTATTGGAGACAATTGTAGGTATACTGGAAATATGCGAACATCCCATGCAAATCAAGTTTCTTGCAAAGGCTGGAGACTGGTGACATTTATTTCAGTAAGGGCTTGGATGTCTACATGCATTGCATGTAGTTTAATTCCTGGTAGGTCTGGGATAGGCTCTTTCCCAAATACACAGAGACACACACAGGATATGAATGTCAAAAAATAAACAAACAAACTTTGGAATGCCCTTCCTTGGGACATCTGGTTGTACTCTTCGCTTTCAGAGACTATGCGGATTTTCCACCAAATTTTTTAGAGGAGGGGGCTAATTTCTTGAAGGTTTTGTCCGACTCTTCGTGACCCCCTGGACCAGAGCACGGCAGGCACTCCTGTCTTGAACTGCCTCCCGCAGTTTGGTCCAACTCAGGTAGGTATCTTCGAGAACACTGTCCAACCATCTGGTCCTCTGTCGTCCCCTTCTCCTTGTGCCCTCAATCTTTCCCAACACCAGGGTCTTTCCCAGGGAGTCTTCTCTTCTTATGAGGTGGCCAAAGTATTGGAGCCTCAGCTTCAGGATCTGTCCTTCCACTGAGCACTCAGGTCTGATTTCCTTCAGAATGGAGAGGTTTGATCTTCTTGCAGTCCACGGGACTCTCAAGAGTCTCCTCCAGCACCATAATTCAAAAGCATCAATTCTTTGGCGATCAGCCTTCTTTATGGTCCAGCTCTCACTTCCATACATCACTACTGGGAAAACCATAGCTTTAAATATACGGACCACTTTTCCTTAGGACCTCCATTTTTTCAACAGAGAAATGTTGGAGGGTATGAAACAGCTGTGGAAAGATGCTTAAAAAGCCAAGGAGGTTGGTTGCTTTTTACCTCCCCACACTTCACTTTTGCACCATTTCCCTTCATATGCTACCATGCTGTGAAGCCCTAGTTCAATCCCGATTGATTGGTTGGCTGGTTGGTTGGTTGGTTGATTGATTGATACAATGCCCTTGTCCTTTTGACTTCTCAGCAGCACATCACCAAGAGGGATTTTAAAATAATCGTCTCTCACATTATTAGTGGACTTTGGAAAACAATCTGGGGTTGTCAATCTGCATAAGATGCTATTAGAAACTGTACGTAGAAGGTAACTTATGTTTCCGACACTAGAAATGTATTACAATTAAAAATGAAATGAAAGGAAAGGGAAATGATCTTTCCAAAGAGTCCTATTCTTGCATCCTAACGGGGCAATTTATTTCATTCTTAAACAATTTCATGCAAGGCTTGCACAGTTCCAAGAAAAGATTTATTATAATCAGAAAGGGCGGGGGAGTCCTGTTCCTCGCAGCAACAAAAAGGCATTTTATTGCCTCTATCCCATTGTATTCTCATTAACCACTCTTTAAAAGCAATTAATGAAGCCACCAGGTTTCTCCCTCTCTTTTTCGTCAGCTGCGTCAGTGGGTGGAGTCTCCGGGTGTTATCTGAACAGCTGATCTTTCCCACCAAAAACTCTGGTGCCAGGGTGTCCGATAACTCACTGGCTGCTGGAAGTGCGCTTCAGAACAAACACATTGAATTACCCAGAGGATATTTACAATTGCTGACCCAACTCCCAATTTCCGCATTTTAAGCCCCTTTCAAGACAATGCACGTTAAGGCACCGGTCTCTCCCCTCTCCCTCCCCGAGATTGTACTCTCAAGAAAACTGATTACAGACGTGAGAATGAGAACGAAAAAAGAAGAAGAAAAGAAATTGGTGCCTTTAGCTTTGTGTGATAGGAAAGTGAAGTTGGAAAGAAAGGGCTCCTCTCCTCTTTTGGCCTTGTGTTTGTTTGTTTTTACAATGATATCATTGGTCAGTTTGACGGAGGGCCTCCCCTCCTTAAACATCCTGCATAGCCGGCTGACAACAAATTGTGCACCACGCCCTGAAAGCTGGGCCTGGGATATGCCTTCCTTTGCGAGTTAGAAAGCCTTTTAAACATGTATTTATTTGAGCACAATTCTGCATGTCAAATGCAGGAGTTTGCATGCACTGAAAAGCTGAAAGGTAACCATGTATACAAACAGAATAAAACAGGCCATGGGTGGCCAAGCCTTAGCATGGTGGGACTGACCCCAAGTGGGAGATATTTCTTGACACTCCTGGACAGAAATGCAAAAGGCAGTTTGGGGGCCTGAGAAACTTAATTCGTTCTGGAGGTCCGTTCTTAACCCGAAACTGTTCTTAACCTGAAGCACCACTTTAGCTAATGGGGCCTCCTGCTGCCGACGCACGATTTCTGTTCTCATCCTGAAGCAAAGTTCTTAACCTGAGGTACTATTTCTGGGTTAGCGGAGTCTGTAACCTCAAGCGTATGTAACCTGAAGCGTATGTAGCCCGAGGTACCACTGTATGCCCATTTGAATGGGATGAATCAATCAAATTGGTTCAGAAGGTACTATTTCTGGGTTAGCAGAGTTTGTAACCTGAAGCGTCTGTAACCTGAGATACCACTGTAGTGTGATGATGACGATTAATAATTTATTATTTATTATTTATGCCCCGCCCATCCGGCTGGGTTTCCCCAGCCACTCTGGGAGGTTCCCAACAGAATATTAAAAAGACGATAAAACATCAAACATTAAAAACTTCCCTAAACAGGGCTGCCTTCACGTGTCTTCTAAAAGTCAGATAGTTGTTTATGTCTTTGACATCTGAAGGTCCTCTGCCTGGTTCCCTGTAGCTTCACTTATTTCTTGCAGTGAGGGAACTGCCAGAACCTAGGCCCTCGGAGCTGGACCTCAGTGTCCGGGCTGGATGATGCGAGTGGAGACTCTCCTTTAGATATATTGGGCCAAGAAAGCAAGCACCACAGAGTTTGAATTGTGCACCAACACTTTGAATTGTGCTCAGAAACATAATGGGAGCCTACATTAAACATGTTTACAAACTTCCATATACAGGGCTGCCTTCAGATGTCTTCTAAAAGTCAGATAGTTGTTTATGTCCTTGACATCTGATGGGAGGGCATTCCACAGGGAAGGCGCCACTACGGAGAAGGCCCTCCGCCTGGTTAGAGAACATTTCTTCACACATGACACAAGAAGAACATGATGGTGTAATATGGATGTAAATTGTGTCTTCAGAGAGACATCCAGCTGAATTGCTTCAGGCGGTTGTGCCAGAAGTGGTGGGTGAGCCTCTGGGACCATTGGCAGCATACTAGGATCCATTTACAGGGCACTTTGAGGATTCAGTCACTCAGCAGTGTAGTGCTTTGGATCCTGCGGTCATTGCAGTTCCAGCTGAGGTGTCCAATGCGGTGCCTTCTTATGCTCTGGGGGATCATTTCCTCTTTATACAGCCTGATGAGTTAAGGCTATGTCCTGGGTTAAGGCTATGGTCTTCTCTACAGCCACCCATAGCTATTGTGATGGGTTCTTTTTGCACAAATAGCTTTCAAAGTGGCTTCTGCAGGTAGCATTCTTAAAAAAATTATTTATGCTTTTCAGGTTTATACGTTTCACTAATTTTACAATCATCTTCACATTTCAAAACTCATAATGTTTATTAAAAATCCTTCATTTTGGATTTAAGAATATTGAACAAACATATTACAACAATTGAAGGGTGTACGTTAAGGAAATTTTGAATAGTATTAAGTACACGTAGAATGTAAACATGACAAATGCGTAAATATAAAGAAAATATAGAGAAACCAGAAGAAGGAGGGAGGGAAGTACAAATACGTTTAGAGTTAAAGTATTAAGGTTAAAAAAAATAAGGTGTGTATTATGTATTATAATGGCGAAATTTGGAAAATCTGTAAAACTAATAAAGATCATTAAAAAAAAACTATTTCAAAACTTGACTTCCTTCCCCCTCTTAAATTTATTTTTAATATCTTCTGCACATCCAAATTGACTTAATTTGCTCATTTATTCATCTACTTTAAATATATCGTGCTATAAAACTGCAGGTTATTACAATAATCCTGCCAATGTTCTTATCTGTTTACAATTTATCTGAAAATATTCAATAAACCATTTTCGTTCTTTTATTAAAAGTTTGTTATCTTGATTTCTTATTCTTCAGGTAAGTTTCGCCATTTCTGCATACTCCATTAAGTTTTTGTGCCCATTCTTCCTTTGCTGGGACTTTTGCTTCTTTCCACTTTTGGGTGAGTAACATTATTGCCACCGTAGTAGCATACATGAATAAGTTTCTATACAGTTGCGGTAGTTCTGTCCCTATAGGTAAAGGGACCCCTGACCATTAGGTCCAGTCGTGACCGACTCTGGGGTTGCGGCGCTCATCTCGCTCTATAGGCCGAGGGAGCCAGTGTTTGTCCGCAGACAGGCTTCCGGGTCATGTGGCCAACATGACTAAGCCGCTTCTGGCAAACCAGAGCAGTGCACGGAAACGCCGTTTACCTTCCCGCTGGAGTGGTACCTATTTATCTATTTGTACTTTGACGTGCCTTCAAACTGCTAGGTGGGCAGGAGCCGGGACCGAACAACGGGAGCTCACCCCGTTGCGGGGATTCGAACCGCCGACCTTCTGATCGGCAAGCCCTAGGCTCTGTGGTTTAACCCACAGCGCCACCCGCGTCCCCAAAGGTAAAGTTACCCCTGCCCGTATAGGCCTGTCATGACCGACTCTAGGGTTGTGCGCTCATCTCACTGAAGAGGCCGGGAGCCGGCGCCATCCGGAGACACTTCCGGGTCACGTGGCCAGCGTGACGAAGCTGCTCTGGCGAGCCAGCACCAGTGCCGCACACGGAAACGCCGTTTACCTTCCCACTATAAAGCGATACCTATTTATCTACTTGCACTTAGGGGTGCTTTCGAACTGCTAGGTGGGCAGGAGCTGGGACCGAACGACGGGAGCTCACCCCGCCGCGGGGATTCGAACCGCCGACCTTACGATCAGCAAGTCCTAGGCACTGAGGTTTTACCCACAGCGCCACACGCGTTGGCAGTTCTGTCCCTATACTTTCCCCCCAAAAAGCCTCTCTCTTTCTTTTTTTTACAAACGTTATTTTAAACATCCTTTTCAATTCATTATATATCTTTTCGCAGCATTCTTGTGCCCCATGCCCGTTCCCTCGCTCTGAGCGCAAATGTTTCGTACACGTGACTCACAATGTCTTGGGTTCCCGCCTCGGTTTTGCCAATGTATACTTGGAGCCATTCCAACGAAATCAGAAGCAACTTCCCTTTCCCACTCCTTCAGCTGAGGTGCCTCGGTCAGATCCTGCCAACTATAAATTGGAAGCTATTGGAAAGCCAAGGATTGTTTCCATCTTCCAAGTTGGTTCAGCACCTCAAAGCAATAACTCACTGCTTAAATCAGTAATGACTTCCAGCATTAGAAACCTCTCCCCAAAGCCCACACAAACTTTTCCTCTTAGGTTATCCAGAGATCAAGTTCTTAATGTGGAAAATCTTCATATATATATATATATGTCTTGTTATACAAAGCATTGCCTTTTCTTATCAAATTGTGCATTTGCTTCAATGAATTGCCTTACTTCGGCGTAGAACAAGGGCGGTCCCTTAGGCCTCTTCTTGACATTGACCAGAGAAGCAAGGGCTTCTGGGTAGTTGCTCCACCAAAATCCTGAGGTGCAGCTAGGTAATTTTTGACCTTGGATTTAATGGCTTTGCGAAGGAGGCTCTTTAGACAGACATGTGCATTCCTTCAGTTAACAACCACACAGTTACTATTTCTCTTCTCCCACTTGCTGTCATTCTGTGCTTTGCAACTGCTTCCGAGTCCCTGATATATTAGAGAAACAAACGAATAAAAACAGTTTGCCAACCCTTGCTTTATTCATTCCTAAAAGAAGGAAACTCTCTGAGTGTGTGAAGTTTCACTTTTTAAAATTCCCTTACTCGACATTTCTACGAAATCATGGCACAATCATGGCTGCAGAGCAATAAGATGGAGTTTGCTTCTGATGGCTGATGCTAAACACATTAAGGGCTCGTCTACACTTCCACTTGTCCCACTGCTACCCCCCCCCATGGAAAACCTCTTTGTTGTTGTTTAGTCGTTTAGTCATGTCCGACTCTTCGTGACCCCATGGACCAGAGCACGCCAGGCACTCCTGTCTTCCACTGCCTCCCACAGTTTGGTCAAACTCATGCTGGTAGCTTCGAGAACACTGTCCAACCACCTCATCCTGTTGTCCCCTTCTCCTTGTGCCCTCCATCTTTCCCAACATCAGGGTCTTTTCCAGGGAGTCTTCTCTTCTCATGAGGTGGCCAAAGTATTGGAGCCTCAGCTTCACGATCTGTCCTTCCAGTGAGCACTCCGGGCTGAGGAAAACCAGTATTTACCACTGAGGAAAACCACTATCTACCACTGAATTGGAGCAGATGTCAATCAGGTTTTCCACAGATGGAGATTGGTCCGATTCAGCAGTAAAGGGGAGGCGCAACCCCTACATCTCTCCACCCTAAATATGATCCATAATACACTTTCACAGCAGAGTAATGAAATCTTATGCATGGAGGTAACTGTGCACCGATCAAAATGTGTGCCTTACCATTATGAAGTTCCTCCTCCTGATATTTAGCCAAAATCCGCTTTCCTATAATTTCCACCCACCCATTTTATCCCTCCTGTGGAACAGCAGAGAACAAGTTTGCTTCGCCTTCTGCGATGCACAGCCCTTCAGATATCTGAAGACAGCTGCCGTGTCTTAACTGTCTCTTCTCTAGGCTGAACACACTAATCATCGTGACAAACCATAAACGTATGTCTAACCTCCTGTTCATGCAAGGCTCGTTTCACTGAAAGCTGGAAACGACGATCCCAACCAAATCGGCCAGTTTATGAATCTCCTTTGCTCATGTAGTTCCGCTGCATCTTTTTTTCCATTTCAGCTAATGAGCTACGGGTCACACGGTGTAACAGCTAAGATTATATATATTGACTTTGGCTCCTCCAGCTCTAATCTGCTTGTCGAGATGCCAGTTTACATAGCATAACAGACTTTCTCTTTTCATATTCTGGCTCATTTCCTTACGGAATTATGTTGACACAAACCATGCTCTTCAGGCGGCTGTTTCAACAGAGCCAACAGAAAGAAGAAGGAAGAAATACCAAAACCAGCATCTATGAGCAATTCAAGCATCACAACACAGCTCAAGTCAGTTGTGACTTATAGCCACCTAGCTAAATATTAGAGGGGACACACGGTTACCAGTGACCCATTCCCCCACATTTTCCTGGTAATGATGCTTGCCTGCTGGTCAGGCACCTTTGTGGGACAGTGCCAGTACCAGCCCAGGATCGGACTCGCTGGAGGTGAGGGTTTTCTCTGGGCCTGCGTGAAGCCGGCTTGTTATAAGAAAAACCTGCTCCTTTTCCCTTATGGGGTGTCCAAGAGCCTGTACAGAGTATTTAAGTGGGTTCCCTATCGGTAGGAGAAAATAACAGAGGTCATGCAGAGAACAGTGGACGCTCGGGTTGCGAACGTGATCAGTGCGGGAGGCACATTCACAACCCGCAGCGTTCGCAACCCGCAGTGCTGCGTCTGCGCACGCGCGGGTTGCAATCCGGAACTTCTGCACATGCGCAAAGCGCGATTTAACACTTCAGCGCATGTGCAACTGCCAAAACCCAAAAGTAATCCGTTCCGGTACTTCCGGGTTTTGGCGTGTCCGTAACCCAAAAAAATGCAACCTGAAGCATCTGTAACCCAAGGTATGACTGTATATTGAGAAGCAAAGTGGCTAGTAAGCCTGATCTTTATTAAACTGTTGCAACAAGGTCCCCACTCACCACACGTAGGAGGGAGGAGGAATCCTGAACAATGGTGCGCAAGCTCTTGAAATAGACTCTTGAAATTGCCCACCCTGTAGCCCAAGACTACCACCACCAAATATCATACATACATCACAGAAGGAGGCGGTCTACAGCAGAAATCCTGTCTGCCAGGATACCTGATAATGGTCACTGATTGCATTATCTGGGCAGCCTGGCCATTCTTTTGTGATGGTTAATACTTTAGTTCCTGGAGGTCACAGGCTCACCCTATTCATACACAAATATGCCCTTAAGGCAGGATTCGTAAGCAAAAAGACAATGGGAAGGCTTTCCCCATTTGCCTCCCTTACTGCAGAGGAATATTTGAGGTCAATTTGGGAGAGTCAGAATGGCTACAGCATTGTTCTCCTGTACTATTTCAGACACATGGTTTATATACCTATGTATGTGTTTGCCTTGTACATTTATGAACCGCCCTGAGACCCCCGGGTATAGGGCAGTCTATAAATTCAATTAATACTACTAATAATATTTATTTTATTTATGGGACCTTAGGCTTCACGCAGGCCTCGAAAGTGGATTATAGCCTGCTTGCCAATTGACCAATGGCTGACGGGCTGTTACCCTGGCCCTGGCCCTGGGCGAATTGCATACCCTCCAACATTTCTCTGATGAAAATACAGTTTGTATTTTCAAATGCAGGACAAATACATATGGCACTGCCCAGAAAGGGGAACACACAACTTTACTAGTGTTATTCAGCAAGGCAACACCTCTACGTCTTTCCATTACAGAACAGCTCCATCTGCAATGACTTAGGCCAGCTCGCTAATTGAGAACACAGTACAAGCTTTGTTAACTTCTTCCAAATATGCGCAGCAAACTGAAATTGGAGGAGAAAGTCTGCACTTCCAGGGAGTGCTCAACTATCTCTCTTGCACATCTATCCGGCTGCGAAGCTTGGCATATCAGAAAAAAGGGGGTTAGAGTCGTGCTTGCAATTGCATTAACTGTTTGTTCGGCAATACACAGGCTTGAATATCGTGCCTAATTTCCCCCCTCTCCTCTCCCCTGCCTGGCTGCTGGCCTTCAGGGAGCAAAGATAAACACGATAAACCTAGAAATTAATAAATGCTAGGACTTAGGTAATTTGTGGTATGAAGGGAGAATGCAAGCTGCAAAGGAATTCCTGGGCTGGCTTATGCAAACCAACCTGGCTGGCTGAGGGGGAGAGTAGACCTGTTAGCATTACAAAAAGGTGTTGATGGACCATAGATGCAGACCCTCCAAGTGTACCTATTTTCCAGGGACGTCCCTGATTTAAAGAAGCCATCTTGGTTTCTGATTTGATCCCGGAATGTGCCACTTTCCCTTAGGACGCTCCTATTTTCATTGGAGAAATGATGGAGGGTATGGAGTTATCCGACCCCCTAGCCATCTGAAGGCAAACCTGTATGGAAAAGTTTTTTTAAAAAAAATGTTTAATTATGTTTTTATATATGTTGGAAGCCTCCCAGAGTGGCTGGGGCAAACCAGTAAGATGTGTGGGGTATAAATAGTACAATTGTCATTATGGAACGGGACGTCCCTATTTTTATCGGAGAAGTGTTGGAGAGTATGTAGAAGAATCTTTTGGCCTGGGGAGTTAGATGTCACAAAGGTTGCCAGGGTAACTGTGTGTTTGAGGGCACAGGAAAAGGGAGGTTTGAAGCAATAGTTTCTGGGCAGAAGAAGAAGGGAGGGAGGCTAAGATCTGTCTTGGCGAGTGAAATATACTCGGAGTCGAGTGAGGATTTCATGCTCTTTATTCAGCTCATAGTAGTGAGGAGTAATGGAAATTCCCCCGAAATGTCTGCTTTATATACATTATTTACACAATGGTCCCCACATGATTGGCTAATTCCAGGATTCTCCTGCAGGCCAATCAGGTTGCGGATTCACTTCCACCTGGAGTTGGATTGGGGGGCTCCTGCGAACCAATCAGACTGCTGCATTCTGGATCCTATTGTTCTAGGACCAATCAGACTGCTGCATTCTGAATCCTATTGTTCTAGGACCAATCAGACTGCTGCAATTTGGATCCAACTCAGTACATAACAGCGAGGGAGAAGGAAAGGCTGCCTGCAATGTTTTGGGCATTGGACTTCCTCCATGCAGACTGAAGGTGTAAATAGATGAATAAACAATATTTCTTAAAGCACGACAGTCTCTGCTGTGTCTTCTATTCTCCAAAGGGACACAGCCCCTGTGTGTGTGCCTGTGGCCCCATGCCCTCTTGCCACCGCTTGGCAGAGAGAGGGGTGGGCAGCGGGGTTTTGTAACAATATTTTGCCATTGCTTTGGGCTCCTCTCTGTGATGTAATTGTGAATAAAACCAGAGCAGAAACAGGGATCCCTGCCTCTGGACTGGGGGAGACAGAAACACACACACACACACACACACACACACACACACACACAGAGAGAGAGAGAGAGAGAGAGAGAGAGAGATTCTCTATTGCGTTCTCTCTCAAAACAAAAAACCAAACACAAAAACACAAAAGCAAGCCAGCTCTTTGGTCCTCCACTCTGCTGTGCAACTGGGCAGTTGCATAATTTGATGAGTCCCAGACATTAGGGGCTTTGTTTGTCTCTCAGCCTTCAGCGTTTGCCTTGGGAGGGCTTTCGCTTTAGAGCTCTCAAATGGCTCTCGTTAATAAAATACAGTTATTCCTTTTTATTTGCAGCATGTGTTCTGCAGCTGGGAGAGGTTTTGCAGAAGGCAGGAAGGAGATTGAGATGGGTGGCAATACTTTCGGCATCAGCTTAGCCTTGCTGCCCAAGGTTCGGGCTTCGCTTGTTTTTGAGGAACACCCCTTGATTTCCTAAATGAAACTTCCGGAAATTAGACTGGCCCGGCAGGAAGGCTGCCAACATTTTAGCAGCCCTTGCTCCTGTGACACCAGCAGCAACTTGAACTACAGATATTTTTCCAAGGGATGGCAGCCCCAATTCTCACAGTAACCCTCACAGAGGCAGGGTTCCCCTAATGTCACATGCCCCATCAGCTTTGCCCGCTGAATACACACACATTAATCACAACTTCTGCTGTGCAGAAATCCAGGTGACTAGACCAGTGTTTCCCCAACTTGGGTCTTCAGCTGTTTTTGGACTACAATTCCCATCATCCCTGACCTAGATAGGGATGATGGGAGTTGTAGTCCAAAAACAGCTGGAGACCCAAGGTTGAGAAACACTGGAATAGACGGTAGTGCAATTGGAAAGCCTTGTAAAGTCAGCTTCCCAACTTCCCAGTCATCCCAATCTCTGGCCCAAGGGCCTAATTCAGACAGCTAAGCCCCTCCAAATGGCCTCCTCTCTTAAGAGAGTCCTAAGGGCCAGAAAGAGAGTCTTGGACAGTTACATTTGGCCCTCAGGCCTCAGTTTCCCCATCCCTGCCTTATTACTTTATTCTGATTTTAATGCATTTGATTAAACCATACGTGGATGAGATGTGCCAAATGAATTCTGCAATGTTTCCCAAAAGTGGCGATAAGAGTGGTACCTCGGGTTAAGTACTTAATTCATTCTGGAGGTCCATTCTTAACCTGAAACTGTTCTTAACCTGAAGCACCACTTTAGCTAATGGGGCCTCCTGCTGCTGCCGCACCGCTGGAGCACGATTTCTGTTCTCATCCTGAAGCAATGTTCTTAACCTGAAGCACTATTTCTGGGTTAGCGGAGTCTGTAACCTGAAGCGTATGTAACCCGAGGTACCACTGTACCACTGGAACGATAACATACCAAGGCTTTCCTCTTATGCACTCTTGCTGGGCATTTCGTCAGTCTATTGCCTGACCTGAAATAATGTTGTGAGGCTCGTATATGAGGTGGATTAAGGGTGGGGAGGCAAAGCACCGCATTAATGGAATACAATTCAAAAATAAAGGTCAGAGACCTCTCTCACTCCCACACAGGGCACTCTGAAGGAACACAATTCAGAAACCCAAGTTTAGCAAGAGTCATAGTTCGGTGGAAAGGCAAAACGTCGTGTTTATTGAATGCAATACGTAGGAGTCGTCTTCCATTGAATAGGGACTTACTTCCGAGTAAACATACACCTCGGCCTGAGCGGCGCAAGTTCCCTAAAACAATCTCCAGCGAACGCCACATTGTCGCTGCCTTCCTCCTTTTCACTTTTAGCGGGGACTCTAACAATAGGGTGGGCACTCGGTTTATCTGCGCCGTCATCTAGTTGCCTCCTTGAGAGAAACGACTCGACCTTCAGTCTAAGTTTATCTCTCAAGGAAGCATATTGCCTTGTAAAAGAATATGCCCATCCTATTGTCACATAAAAGAAACAAGTGCGGCTGCCCTGGGGTCTTCCAGAGTTTCTCTTTTCCCCGGGGATTTTAAAGCCCTGGCAGGAGTGTGGACTTAAAAGAAGACTTATAACCCGAATGCATACCCTCCAACATTTCTCCGATGAAAATAGGGACCCCTGACCATTAGGTCCAGTCGTGGCCGACTCTGGGGTTGCGACGCTCATCTCGCTTTATTGGCCGAGGGAGCCGGCATACAGCTTCCGGGTCATGTGGCCAGCATGACTAAGCCGCTTCTGGCGAACCAGAGCAGCACACGGAAACACTGTTTACCTTCCCGCCGGAGCGGTACCTATTTATCTACTTGCACTTTGACGTGCTTTCGAACTGCTAGGTTCTGTGGTTTAATAATAATAAGGGATGCGGGTGGTGTTGTGGGTTAAATCACAGAGCCTAGGACTTGCTGATCAGAAGGTCGGCGGTTCGAATCCCCGTGATGGGGTGAGCTCCCGTTGCTCGGTCCTGCTTCTGCCAACCCAGCAGTTCGAAAGCACATCTTATTCTAGGATCAAACCAGGGCATTCCAGGATCAAATCAGAAACCAAGTGGCTTCTGTAAATCCAGAACTGTCCCTGGAAAATAGGGGCACTTGGAGGGTCTGCCAATGGTTGGCTATGCTGTGGGGCACATGTGCACCTCCATGGACAGCTGTGGGTCCAAAATGACTCCCAGGCTGCGCACCTGATCCTTCAAGGGCACAGTTACCCCAATCAGGACCAGGGAGTCCCCCATACCAGCCCGTCCCCTGTCCGCCAAGAACAATACTTCTGTCTAGTCAGGATTCGATCTTAATCCGTTAGCCACCATCCATCCTCCAACCGCCTCCAGGCATTCACACAGGACCTACACTACCTTCACTCGTTCTGATTTAAAAGAGAGGTGGAGCTGGGTATCATCTGCATATTGATGAACACCCAGCCCAAACCCCCTGATGATCTCTCCCAGAATTGAGAGTTCTCAAGTGCTCTCCTGTCCTGAGTGTTCCTTGTCAAGTGGGGCTTGCTGGAAGTGCCAGCAAAGAACACAATGCAACATAAAACTGAGCTGCGTGCTCCCTTCACAATGCGGATGCTGGCTAATCAGGCAAGCGAAAGGCATGTGGTCTGGTTTCCACATTCTCAGCATACCCGGACTTGAACCAGTGCTGTTGGCCATTCTCCTTTGTGCTTTCCACATTGGCTAGACTTTCCCTTCAGATGCCAGTCTGCCCTTTACATCCTAATCATCTCAGACAGGATATCCTCTGGGGAAAAGGCTCTACACTCGAGACAAACACATTGCTTGCTTAAAGTGCGGGCAGTTTTAACCGGAGAGACCCTGTGGCCTCCAGGGACCTGCATCTATCTCTTGCGTAAACAGCTCCACCACGTCTGCTGCTGCCTTTGGAACATGCTGAAGCTGAACCTCTTGCCACCAGTGGCAACTACCGGCTGTATCAGGGCCCCTCCATCAAAATCAACGGACCAAAAATAAAAAGGACACAGCACATACCGGTAAGAATCACAGAGCAAAACAGATTGTGAAGCAGAACATAAGAACAATCACATGGCTTTTCTAGTTTCAGGTGGTGAAAGGTGATCCGTGTCCTGCCCAGGGTAATAATAATAATAATAATAATAATAATAATAATAATAATTTATTTGTACCCTGCCCATCTGGCTGGGTTTCCCCAGCCACTCTGGGCAGCTTCCAACGAAGATTAAAAATACATTAAAATGTCACACATTAAAAACTTCCCTGAACAGGGCTGCCTTCAGATGTCTTCTAAATGTTAGGTAGTTGTTTATCTCTTTGACATCTGATGGGAGGGCATTCCACAGGGCGGGCGCCACTACTGAGAAGGCCCTCTGCCTGGTTCCCTGTAGATCTGTCTAGTTCCCTATAGATTTATCCTGCATCTTCTTTGCAAAGAGTCAGATTCCCACTCCAAACCACAGACCCTCCAAGTGTCCCTGTTTTCTAGGGACAGTCCTGGATTTACAGAAGCCATCCAAGTTTCTGATTTTACCCCGGAATGTCCCACTTTTCCTTAGGACGTCCCTATTTTCATCGGAGAAATGTTGGAGGGTATGTTATAAAGGTAAAGGTACCCCTGCCCATACGGGCCAGTCTTGACAGACTCTAGGGTTGTGCGCCCATCTCACTCAAGAGGCCGGGGACCAGCGCTGTCCGAAGACACTTCCGGGTCACGTGGCCAGTGTGACAAAGCTGCTCTGGCGAGCCAGAGCCGCACACGGAACGCCGTTTACCTTCCCGCTAGTAAGCGGTCCCTATTTATCTACTTGCACCCGGGGGTGCTTTCGAACTGCTAGGTTGGCAGGCGCTGGGACTGAACGACGGGAGCGCACCCCGCTGCGAGGATTTGAACCGCTGACCTTTCGATCGGCAAGCCCTAGGCACTGAGGCTTTTACCCACAGCGCCACCCGCGTCCGGGTATGTTATAGACACAGACTAATAAAAATGATATGCAGTCGTACTATGGTTCTCGACAGGGATCCATTCCGGAAGTCCATTCGACTTCCAAAAATGTTCGCAAGACACGGCAGCCGTGTCGGATATTCGTCTTCCAAAAAACATTCACAAACCGGAACGCTCACTTCTGGGTTTGCGGTGTTTGGGAGCCAAAACGTTCGAGAACTAAGCTGTTCAAAAACCTGTGCTGGTCCCGGGGGTAAGGTACCTTGGGTGTAGCAGAGTCCACACGAAGAGGGGCGAGGTCCGAGGCGGAGAGCCGGGCGGGGAACAGGAACGCTGGAACAGAAGGCTGAGCAGGTAACAGGAACACCGGATGGTCGGGAACAGGAGGCCGAGCAGGGAACAGGAGTACCGGATAGTCAGGAACAGGAAGCCGAGCAGGGAACAGGAGTACCGGATAGTCAGGAACAGGAGGCCGAGCAGGGATCAGGAACACAGGAAGGTCCGAAGCCAACAACGACGTTGCTCCCGCAACCTGGGGCCGGGCTGACTGGGCTTTTATCCTCTTCTAAGGCCAGGGGCAGTCCCGGCCCCCAGGAGCCCCGCCTCCTCTGGCCTTAAGGCGAGCACTCCTCCTGGGGGCAACCAGTTCCCTTCGCCTCTCTGCCCTAAGCCTCTGCAGATCAGGAGAGGCCGAAGGGTTACTGGGCCCTGGAGGAGGCTCACCTGTGGCCACTGAGTCGTCAAGCCCCTCTGGGGCCAGAAGGGCTTCACCTGGGGCCAGCTCCTGATGCACTGCCACAGGTGCAGGCTCTTCAGCATCTAGGCCTTGCCCCAGTTCAGCCGGCCCTGGAGGCGGGGACTCCTGTGCAGGCTGGGATTCCTCTGTTTCATCCTCCGAATCGGAATCCCAGGCCATCACAAAACCAAGGTACGACTGTAAACAGAATATTGTTAAGTTGTGGGCGAACATATCAGACGACACAGCGATTCTTCAAACAGCTCTTGTTTATTCAAAGGCCAGAACAGAACTGAACTGAAGAGCTCAGTCAGCCTGCTTATATAGAGCTCCAGAACAACGGTAACTGTAGCAACTTTCTAAAACTATCCAATCACTGAACGTCACTTTCGATCCTTCATTTGCATACAAACTATCCAATCACTGAACGTCACTTTCGATCCTTCATTTGCATAACTATCTACAGTATCCCCCTGCCGGCCCAGGGTGAGAACTTCAGTACATAACAAATATATTACATAAAAAGAATACATCTCAATTTGTAGAGGAGCAGAAATGTATTTCCTACTTGTTGATAGTTTGCTAGTCACAGCTAAAATTTGTGCCTCCTTAGAACCTGGAATGTTGCAATCATGCCGGCGGCAAGAAACTGGGTCAAACAGTGAGAGGGCCCAGAATCTCAACTGACATTGTGAAAGTAAAATGGCACCCGTGAAAACAAGATGCACAGGAATTGGGTTTCCACAGTGTTGTTGCAGATACTTTTAAAAAAAGAAAGTGGAGTTAGGAACTTGCCATGATGAGAGCTGTGTGCATCCACGCAAGAAGCCAAAATGGCTGTTCTAAATAGAAACAAGGCCATTTTAACAAGCTGACATTTATATGGTTCTCAGATGAAAACCAGCTGAAGAGGAATCCATATAAATAAGCAAGCTTTTTGTTTGTCTGATAGCAGACAGTGGGGGCAGCTGGCAGCATTACACAACAAGCTTTCACTCAGTACATATACTATCCCAGAGGGACCATTATAAACTTTGCCCTATTATGTCATAGAACAATAGCCCCAGAGTCAAAGGAACACATCCACTGCAAGTGAGCCAGGCTAAGTCCTTTGTCGAAATCAGATACGACCAACACACAAAAGCTCCTCAAACTTTGCGATATGTGTCTGAATTAATATTCGTAAACACAAAGAGCCCAAGACTCAGAACACTCAGAGGAGGGCAGAATTAAGCTATTGAATTCACCACCCTACAAGAAGTAGGGATAGTTTTTAATAGTAGTAATTATTATTATTATTATTATTATTATTATTATTATTATTATTATTATTATTACTCCGCCCTTCCCAGCCAAGGCCAGGCTCAGGGCAGCTAACAAGCAATAATAAAAACAAGTTGAATGAATACAACTTAAAAACAAGATTAAAATACAACATTAAAATATTGAAACATTAAAATGTTAAAATGCAGCCTCATCACAGGAGGAGAAAGGAAAAAGAAAGAGAAAGAGGGGGAGGGAATCAAATTGGCTCCAAGCCAAACGCCAGGCAGAACAACTCTGTCTTACAGGCCCTGCGGAAAGAAATCAGATCCTGCAGGGCCCTGGTCTCATGAGGCAGAGCGTTCCACCAGGCTGGAGCCAGTGTTGAAAAGGCCCTGGCTCTGGTTGAGGCTAATCTGACTTCCTTAGGGCCCGGGACCTCTAGGGTGTTGCTATTTATGGACCTTAAGGTCCTCCGTGGGGCATACCGGCGGTCCCGTAGGTACAAGGGTCCTTTAAAAGGGGGTTGGACAAATTCATGGAGGGATAAGGCTTTCAATGGCTACCAGACACAATGACTATGTTCTACCTCCACTGTTGGACACAGTCTACCTCTGAATGGCCATTGCTGTGAATCACAAGTGGGCACAGTGCTACTGCATTCATGTCCCGCTTTTGAGCTTCCCATGGGCATCTAGTGGGCCTCTGTGAGAACAGGATGCAGGACAAGATGGTCTTTGGCCTGATCCAGAAGGGCTTTTCATATGAATGGCAGTGGGCACCCTGCAGGGGTGTCTGTAGACCCTCCAAGTGCCCCTATTTTCCAGGGACAGTCCCGGATTTACAGAAGCCATCCCAGTTTCTGTTTTGATCCCAGATTCTCCTGCTTTTCCTTAAAGGTAAAGGGACCCCTGACCATTAGGTCCAGTCGTGACCGACTCTGGGGTTGCGGCGATCATCTCGCTTTATTGACCAAGGGAGCCGGCGTACAGCTTCCGGGTCATGTGGCCAGCATGACTAAGCCACTTCTGGCGAACCAGAGCAGTGCATGGAAACGCCGTTTACCTTCCTGCCGGAGCGGTACCTATTTATCTACTTGCACTTTGATGTGCTTTCGAACTGCTAGGTTGGCAGGAGCAGGGACTGAGCAACGGGAGCTCACCCCGTCGTGGGGATTCGAAGCGCCGACCTTTTGATCGGCAAGTCCTAGGCTGTGTGGTTTAACCCACAGTGCCACCCACGTCCCTTTTCCTTAGGATGCCCCTATTTTCATTGCAAAAATGTTGGAGGGGATGGAGTTATGCAACTCCCAAGCCAAGGAGATAAGTACCTATACAGCCTTTAGAAGACATCTGAAGACAGCCCTGTATAGGGAAGTTTTTTTTTAATGTTTAATGTTTTATTATGTTTTGATATATGTTGGAAGCCGCCCAGAGTGGCCAGGGAAACCGAGTCAGATGAGTGGGGTATAAATATTATTGTTATAACACTGGTACATTGGCTCCCAGTACGTTTCTGAGCACAGTTCAAAGTGTTGGTGCTGACTTTTTGTTATGTACTAACCTTGGATCCTAGAACAATAGGCAAGTAGGATCCTAGAATGCAACAACTCATTGGCTTGCAGGAGAAGACCGATCAGAATCCAGGGTTGATCAGCCTGTTAGGCTGGTAGGATCGTAGAATGCAACAATGTTGGACATTTTCCACATCTGCTATTGGGTCCCCGGAGCACAGATTCACACGAAGTGGCAACTAACCTTGCAGGATTCAACAGGATTTATGCATATGCAGAACAAAGGTACAGATCTGCACACCCCAGTCAGGGTGCGCCCACTTTTTATAGACCATACAAAAAAAACAGAGAGAGAGACTTTACATCCTTATCCAATCAGGCTCTAACATTCCATGTTTCTCCTTTTGAAGGTTAACACTTCTTAATTTACTCATTCTTTGTTTGTCTGCCTGCTACGGCCTTCCCTGTCTCATAACAGTTGCTTTGTTTGTCTGCCTGCTTATGGCCTTGCCGGGCTTGTAACAGTGGCTTTGATAACAGCATGCTGGAATTTCTATTTCTGAGGCCCTTCAACAACTGATTGGCCTGCAGGAAAAGACCAATCAGGCTCCAGGAGGGAAGCAGAACCAGCCAATCGGACAGGACTCGTGAAGTTTTGGGGGGGCAATTCAATCACTGTTTTCCAAGCTGCAATAAAGAGCATGAAATCACTACAGGACTCTGAGTATATTTCACTCTTAAAGCCCTAAATGGCCTCAGCCCAGTTTACCTGAAGGAGCATCTTCATCCCCATCATTCAGCCCAGACACTGAGGTCCAGCACCAAGGGCCTTCTAGCAGTTCCTTCACTGCGAGAAGTGAGGTTATAGGTAACCAGGCAGGGGGCCTTCTCGGTAGTGGCACCCGCCCTGGCACTCCCATCAGATGTCAAAGATATAAACAACTACCTGAAGGCATCCCTGTTTAGGGAAGTTTATAATGTTTGATGTTTTATCGTGTTTTTAATATTCTTTTGGGAGTCGCCCAGAGTGGCTGGGGAAACCCAGCCAGATGGGCGGGGTATAAATAATAAGCTGTTGTTGTTGTTGTTGTTGTTATTATTATGGAATAGGACATCCCTATTTTCAGTGCAGAAATGTTGGAGGGTATGTGTTTGCCTCAGTAGGTACCCAATAATGCCTACCTCTGCCTCTAGCCCTGGAGCCATACCCCGTTATTACCTCCTCCTGAGGAAACTTCAGCCAATCATTCTCGGCTCCTTACCAGTACTCTGCCTAACAAAACTCTCAGCTAGCAGCTTATTTCAAATCTCTTTCATCCACAGGATTCTAGAATTGCATAGCACCACTCACATATTTTGGACCACAGCTGAATGGTATGTCTTCATGACATGGGTTTGATTCGGGCAGATTTCAATGTGCGCAGAAGCAATGTGTGTGAGGTGAATGGGTTTTAGTCTCCAGGCCCAACCTACACCCATGTGTGATTGCGGTGCTTTTCTGCATGTACAAATTCCAGTACATGCAGTGGTTGTGACTGTTCCCTAGATTTTATGAGAAGTTCAGGCATCCATGCATTGCATTTTATGCCAAATCAACCCCATGCAAATTATCTGTCTATGTCTGAATGTTTAGGGGGCCTGGAGATGGGAAAAACATACCAGAAAAAGCAGGCTAGAGGGGCCAAATAACTCTCCTTCTAGCTCCTGACACCAGTGGGTTTCATGGCTTGAGTGGCTATTTGAATCTGGGTCTCATTGTTCCTGCTTTGGAACTTTAATCATTTTATACCCATCTGTGGTATTTGCTCTCCTAAGTGTGTGACATCATACTGGGTTCATAAGGAAAGGGTTAACTAATTGTAAAATGACTAACCAATGGGAACCCAATGGGCAGAGTTAACTGTGTATAAGGTTTAATCACAGAGGGTTTTTTGGAGAGAGTTAGAGTTAGGGTGGTTGAGAAGACAGTCTGGAGTTAGAAGAGAGAGAGAAGATAAGTCTGTGGGTTGGGCTAGTCTGGTGTGAGAGAGTGAGAGAATTTGTTAAGAGGAGTCAAACAGTTGAGATAATCAGTCAGAAGGTATTAGGAAGGTATAGGTCGGTAAAGAAACTAAAGTTAAGATACTGACAGGAATATTATCTGAGAAACCATAAACTTGTTAATGTTTGTAAATGTTCGTTTTACAAATGTTTTAACAACTGTCTGGACTCAGTGTTTTACCCGAGAGTAACGGGTTGGTGGCAGCGGGGAAGCGAGCACAGGGATTAATAGACCGTTAAACATCCGGGGACCCTGTGTGATCGCCACAAAATCTTTGGTGAGAACAACAAGATGCAGCGGGGGGCTTCTGTTGGCAAGGGGGGACGGGACTAAGAGTTCACGCACCTATTCTCAGGCCTGGAGCCCCACCCTCGTGCAAAGAGGTGTTCCTTCCAGATCAGGGAGGGAGAGGCTGGCAAGAAGCCAAACAGCTGCATTTCGTAGGAACAGATCGTAAATCACAGCTCAGCAGGAAGTCCAGCGGGAAAAGGGATTACAGTAATTGCGCCCGGGTGTAATAAAAGCAGGAATGAATTTCTCCGGATCTTCTCATCCTTATTGGGCTTTCCTTGAGGTTTGATCATGTCCCCAGTTGGGAAGTCTGGAAGGAACCCTTCGATGGTGTCACAGCTCTGTCCACATGTGCGTGGGGGAGAATGGGTGTGAAGCTTTCGGAGTAACGTTTCTCCGGTGATGCTAAGCGGAAGACGAGCCAGAAGACTCTGTTGTCCAGGCAATGATTTCCCATTTCCCAAATGTATTTCAGCTTTTCTTACAGGCAGATTCGTCGAAGCTATGTCCACCGGCAGCTGTAAGTCGGTAGGGACCAGCAAAAGACACAAGCCTGGGTTTTGTGTATGGTAGCTTCTTCATGAGACAAGCTGCCATAGATTTATGACTGTGAAGGCAATTTCATGTGAGTTCCCTGTTGGACTGCAGCTGTTGCTAACTCCTAAGAGCAGGAATAGCCAACATGGTGCCCTACAGATGTTGCTGGACCAGAAATCACATCATCCCCAGCCAACATAGGAATGATAGAAGCTGAAGCCAGGCACCATCTGGGAGTACAGAGTTGGCTGCTTTAAGTTTCTGCTTTCTCCTAGACCAGAGATGTCCTCCTTAAAAAAGCTCAACAGCTCTGGGCAAACCCACACATGCTCCTCTTCCCTCCAGTGATAATGGGTAAATCACTGCCCATTTTTTTATACAGTGGATCCTCAGGTTACGTTACTTGAGGTAATGTAGTCATCGGGTTGTGAACGCGACAAACCTGGAAGTGGGTTTGCCACTTGCGCATGAGCAGAAGCACTCTGCACACCTCGCGCATGTGCAGAAGTGCTCTGTGGCACCGTGCATGTGCGCAGAAGCGGTCCTCCGGTTATGAAATCTTCAGGCTATGGCTGGGCCTCCGGAACGGATCCTGTTCGTAACTGGAGGTACCACTGTACTGGGAGTAGATCACAGTAGAATGGACGTGCCTCCACCAAGAGGTAGAGTCAATATCCATCCTTTGTTACCCCCTAGGCTTTGGGCAATTATTTTCCTTTCAGAAGGTGTGGTTATTAGTTAGAAGGCAGAGGGCCTTCTCGGTAGTGGTGCCTGCTTTGTGGAACGCCCTCCGCTCAGATGTCAAGGAAAGAAACAACGATCTGACTTTTAGAAGACATCTGAAGGCAGCCCTGTTTAGGGAAGTTTTTAATGCTTGATGTTTTATCATGCTTTTAATATTCTGTTGGGAGCCGCCCAGAGTGGTTGGGGCAACCCAGCCACAGTGGCGTAGCGTGGGGGGTGCAGGGGGGGCCGGCCGCACCGGGCGCAACATCTGGGGGTTAGGGTTAGGGGGCGCAAATCCACGGGTTAGGGGGCGCAAATTACTTGCCTTGCCCCAGGTGCTGACAACCCACGCTACGCCACTGCCCAGCTTTTATCTGGAACATTGTCTCAATTCACCTGACATTATTACTTCATTTGATGCAAGTTGTTTATTTTAAAGTTATATTGTGACTTTTTTATTGGATCAGATTGTTATAAGGCATGCGATCTTTGCTGAAGGTTTTGTTGTTGCTTCAGCTTGTAAACTGCCTTGTGGTTAGTAATACAGAAAAGCAGTATACAAATTAAAAGGGAAACAAAATATGAATTGGGGCAGAAATTAGGTTCAGTAATTGGCACTTCCTGAAGCAATATGTGAACCAAAACATAGCGGCCCTTTGACACTTGCATTTCTCTGCATTTTGGGACGCCGTTCTCCAACCGAGAAAACGTGTTCAAAAACACAGGGGAAAGTGTGTGCAAAATTGCACGTGTTAACGAAAATAATGCATTGTAGTCGGGGAAATGGCTTGCCAAAATGTGTATATTAGCCACCATACAAAAATGTGCCTGTTAGGAGAAATGTGCAGTCGGAGGCTAACAAATGTTCGTGAAGGTTGTTTTTTTTTTTTAAAAAAAATGCAGACTGATGTGGAAATGTAATGAACTGAATTTAAGATCGGAAAAATGGGATTTGTCCATCCCATGCCAGGAGACCTAGGTAGTTGTATATACAGTGGTACCTCGCAAGACGAATGCCTCGCAAGACGAAAAACGTGCAAGACGAAAGAGTTTTCCGTTTTTTGAGTCGTTCCGCAAGACGAATTTCCCTATGGGCTTGCTTCGCAAGATGAAATGTCTTGCGAGTTCTTGTGAGTTTGTTTCCTTTTTCTTAAAGCCGCTAAGCCGTTAATAGCCGCTAAGCCGCTAAGCCGCTAATAGCCGTGCTTCGCAAGACAAAAAAACCGCAAGACGAAGAGACTCGCGGAACAGATTAATTTCGTCTTGCGAGGCACCACTGTATATTGGAATGAAAGCCAATGGCTGCATGGGCATACCCAGGATTTTTGCTAGGTGGGCAGGTCTTTTGTTGGTGGGGGGGGGGAGCAGAACCTCAGTTAGCTATGTATTTTTTCTTGATTTTTGTTGATTGGGGGGCAGCTGCCCCTCCCTGCCCCCCTTGGCTACGCCCATGGATGGCTGTGTGATTCGATGTACTTCTCTACATTGTTCCCTCCCTCACCTGTTCCCTCCCACTATGAAGTGAGCAGAACAAATGCAAAGGCCCTTTGGCTCTTTGACGCAGCTGCGTGGATTTATCCAGTCATTCCATGAGGTGCTCGATCCGAGTGCCAAGTGTAATACTCTAAATGTCAAACACTTGTAATTATGTCACAGCTGAATAAATCTGGGAGGAAGCAAGAGGAAGGGCAGGTCCGTTCTTCTGGTTTACTGCAGGCCGGAGCCAATTTGAGGCATCAACAACACGTTCCCCTGCTCTGGGGATAACATTGCAGACCTGTGTAATCTACTGTTAACATATACAGTAGGAGGAATCTAGAGGTATGCAGCCAAACATTTGGCAGGCTATTTCCAAATTAAAACATGAACTTTTCTCCATGATGGTTGAGTTCTTGGTCATGTATCTCTCTCTTATGGCCTGTTCCTTCCCTCCATTTATTTCTCCTCTCAAGACGCCTCTCTTGGGCCTTTTCCACCCTTACCCCCATCCCTCTGGGCCACCACCTCTTCCAGATCTCTCTTCTGCTTCCTTGCCCTGCTGCCTTCTCAGAAACTGACTATTCTTCTTTCACCTTTTGTGATGGCCTGGGAATCCGATTCAGAGGCTGAACCTGAGGAATCCCAGCCTGCACAGGAGTCCCCGCCTCCAGGGCCGGCTGAGCAGGGGCAGGGTCTTGAGCCTGAAGGGCCCTCACCTGTGCCGGATCCTCAGGAGCAGACACCAGCTGAATCCGCTCTGGCTCCGGAGGTGATCAAGGACCCATTGCCTGTAGGTCTCCTCTCCCAGCCCTGTCAGGGGAAGGTGAGGTTGCCTCTGGGTCCAGTAACCCTCCAGCCTCTCCTGAGCGGCAGAGGCTCAGGGCAGAGAGGCAGAGGGAACTCAGTTCTCACAGGAGGAGTGCTCACCTTAAGGCCAGGAGAGTCGAGTCACCTGTGGGCCGGGACCGCCCTAGGCCTCAGAGGAGATAAAGGCCAGTCAGCCCAGTCCCAGGTTGCGGGAGCAACATCGTTGGGAACCTGTTCCTGCCAGCACCCTGTCCTGCTCTTCTGGAGTTCCTGACCATGCCCAGCTCCTTGCCTTGGACCCCGCTTTGCCCTTGACGGACAGCCTCCATACCCTCGACCCAAGACCGGACTCTGACCACGCCTCACAGTAACACCCCCCCCCAGGACCAGCACACTTTTCTAGGATCTGAGCAGCTCCACCAATCATTGCCTGAGGCTCCATCACTGTGTGGCAGTTGCTTGATGTTTTGGGTACTGCAAGAAGGGGGCCATCTCTGAAATCAGCAGCTATGGAATCAAACAACAACCTTCCTTAAAAAAAGCTCGGCAACTAGGGTCTGCACCAGGCGCTAGGCCGCTGTGTTTACCTGTGGCACTGCCATGTTCTATGGAAGAAGAAGAAGAAAAAGAAGAAGAAGAAGAAGAAGAAGAAGAAGAAGAAGAAGAAGAAGAAGAAGAAGAAGAAGAAGAAGAAGAACTTATTTATATCCCGCCCTCCCCAGCCAATGCCGGGCTCAGAGCGGCTAACAACAGTACAATAATACAACATTCTAAAATCATTTCATTATAAAATCAGTTCAAATCAAATTAGTGGCAACCATTGGGCTAGAGTTCTGTGAGGATTGCCAGAGGAGGGGGTCAGGCTGTGCCTTGGCCAAAGGCCTGGTGGAACAGCTCTGTCTTGCAGGCCCCGCGGAAAGATGTCAAGTCCCGCAGGGTCCTAGTCTCTTGTGACAGAGTGTTCCACCAGATTGGAGTCACAGCCAAAAAAGCCCTGGCTCTGGTTGAGGCCAGCCTAACCTCTCTGTGGCCCGGGACCTCCAAGATGTTTTTGTTTGAAGGCTGTAAGGTCCTCCGTGGGACATACCAGGAGAGGCGGTCCTGTAGGTACGAGGGTCCTAGGCCGTATAGGGCTTTAAAGGTTAAAACCAGCAGCTTAAACCTGATCCTGTACTCCACTGGGAGCCAGTGCAGCTGGTATAGCACTGGGTGAATGTGATCCTGCAGGGAGGACCCCATAAGGAGTCTCGCCGCGGCATTCTGCACCAGCTGGAGTTTCTGGGTCAGTCTCAAGGGCAGCCGTCTTGCTTGCTTCCCATCACTGGAAAAGTAGCAACTGACCTAAAAAAAACCCACCCACCTCCAGCAGATTTGTTCTCCCTCTCTAGATTCCGCCATATAGCATAAAGCAAAGACTTGTAGCAAGGTGCAGCAATGAAGATCTGCTTGTGAAAGCAAATAAAGAAAATGCAAGCTGATGGGACTTGGCCCATGCTGCAAGACTTGGCCCATTCATCAGCTGGTCATACGTGAAGGATTTCCCCCTCCCTGTCCCCTGCTACAGTTAAAGCCCCAGGACTAAGTGTATCCTCAGTCCAAATGCTACCTTTTTGTCAAAACTCAGCGTGTGATTACATTCCCATCTTGATGTCAGGGTCCAGGATTTCCTGCTATAAAAAGCATTTGCGTGAATGGGCTGGCTATCAACCTGCGACAGCAAGGGACTGTGCAGGGAGCATTGCTTTTTCCAGTACAAGCGTCTATTGAAATTGGCATGTCTTCACACTGTTTGACTTTCTGTGTCCATTCACAAGCCAAGCCAGCATAAGACAGTACATCCAAATCTTATCTCTGGTGTAGAATTGAATCAGTATCTTAGAAATATTCTTAAGATGAATGTCCATGTAGTCAAGTGTACATTTCAGTTTTAAAATTCTGTCTTTTTATTCATCTAAGAGGTGGCTGATTAACTCTCTGCCTCCATATTGAGTGATGATATATTATCAAGCAGAGTGTGTAACTAGGAATTTGGTTGAGACTAACCAAACAGTAGGGACGCGGGTGGCGCTGTGGGTTAAACCACAGAGCCTAGTACTTGCTGATCAGAAGGCTGGCGGTTCGAATCCCCGCAATGGGGTGAGCTCCTGTTGCTCTGTCCCTGCTCCTGCCATAGCTGTCAAGCATCCCTTATTTAGAGGGACAGTCCCTTATCCCAGCGCTGTGTCCCGCTGCTGTCCCTTATTGATGATGTCCCTTAAATTTCCCGGGTTTCAAAGGAAGCAGCTCCTCTCCCTCCCTCCCTGCCGGCCAGGGAGGAGGGAGGCTCCAACTGTATTGCTTGGCTGCCCGGCCCACCCCCCTCCGGCCTCCTCTCACCAGCCTCAGCCCCCGGGAACCCCTCCCCGCCAGGACTGGCGGGAGCCTTGGGCCCTTCCACCACCATCCTGGGCGTCTCTGCCTGGGGCCTCCCCTCTGCCCGTCACCGCTGCTCCCACTCCCGCTAGGCCGTACTGCGGCTGTACCGCCGAAGGACCCGAATGAGATGGGCAGCCTGGCATGATCTATGAATTGATGAGGAGCCTTGAGAGGAGAGCGAGGGCAACCATAGAGAAAGCAGTTCAGAGAGAGGAGGAGGAGGCGGAGACATGGGCAGGTGTTCCAAGGGCTACAAGGGAAGGACCACAAGCGCTTCTCCCATAGATTTGTAGTGGTAGACTAGCATAGATGGTCTGATCTGCGGGTTTACTTTGGGCGCTATTTCCCCCCCTCCTCCTGCCCCACCTGATGGAATTGAGAGCTGCAGATGGAGCACGAGAGAAAAGATACAGAACTGCAGCAGCATCTTCGTAGCTTGGACTTCGTTTTGCACGAAAAGTGGTTGCTGCTTGTAGTTATTTAATTGCAGTGTTTCATTGGCTGGTGTCTTGAGCAGCAACCTCTGGAAACGAAGGGCTAAAAACCGGTGCTGCTCTCCAAAATTATCTGGTCCCTTTTAACTGGTTGACTAAAATCCCTTATTTTGGCTGCTGGTCCCTTATTTTCAAGGCTGCTGGTCCCTTATTTTCAAATCTGTAAGTTGACAGCTATGGCTCCTGCCAACCTAGCAGTTCAAAAGCATGTCAAAGTGCAAGTAGATAAATAGGTACCGCTCCAGCGGGAAGGTAAACAGCATTTCCGTGCACTGCTCTGGTTCACCAGAAGCGGCTTAGTCATGCTGGCCACATGACCCGGAAGCTGTACGCCGGCTCCCTCGGCCACTATAGCGAGATGAGCGCCGCAACCCCAGAGTCAGTCACGACTGGACCTAATGGTCAGGGGTCCCTTTACCTTTAACCAAACAGTAGAGCAGGGAGCTCAGCCTGGGTTTTTCAAATTAAAAAATCAACATGGATTACAACCACCGGTCAGGATTGAGCTAAGTTACTGAATGTGCAATGAGACTTGTGCAATGGGACTTCCCCCCTTCTCCCCTCTGGCCCCCGCTCCCCAAATCTGCTCTGGAGGGTTGCGGGGAAGCTGAGAACATGTTTAGGGAGACCTATGGGTGCAAGGAGGGAAGAGTAGCCAGGAAGTCTTGTTGCCTGAGCAGATCTCATCCTTTACTCCAGGCACCCCCACACTCAGCCCTCCAGATGTTTTGCGACTACAATTCCCATCATCCCTGACCACTGGTCCTGTTAGCTAGCGATGATGGGAGTTGTAGTCCCAAAACATCTGGAGGGCCGAGTTTGGGGGTGCCTGCTTTACTCGTAGAAGCCCACTTAGTGCTACATTGAATTACAATCGATATATTTATTCGTTTAGCAAACTGGCAGGCCACTTTGCAAGACAAATTCTTGCCAATTTTATTATTAAACCCTTCTTTTGCATCACCATGGATTTGTTGGAATAGGATTCATCTTGTCACAGATTTTGCCCAATTCATAATCTGTTTTAATGATCCATTAAAACTATTAACGCAGGTTAATTCTGTGTCCAGGGCAGCTGTCTACCAGCTCCATCTGGTACGCAGGCTTTCTCTTTTCTGTTGATATATTTCTTCTCTCTTTGGTGACATGTAAGCAGCTATCTTACTTCAGCAACGATGGGATTTGGCGAAAGGGCTTGCTCCTCTCTGATCAGCTGCACATATCCCTTCCCGCCTGCCTGACAGGAGGCCTGCCTCACACTTACAAATCCTTTATACTGGGAGATGGCAGAAAAGAGCCTCTTTTCCCCCTCCCCGTCCCATCACAGCAGGGTGCGCTGAGCTCTTCAAACAAAAACAAGAAAAGCTTTTGCCAGAGAAATTTTATTTCCATTTCAGTACAGATTTCTGAAAGCTTCCAGCCGGCAGCCATGTGTGTTTTTGTGCACGCACACACGCACATCGGTGTGCACAACGAGTGAAACATCTGGTGGAGGTTTAGGGTCAAACATATAAATGAGGGAAGCTCAGCACATTTCTCTGAAGCGCGCTGCATCGGTGACGTCAATCGAGTGAATCGAGCTCTTCTACACGGCAGTTAAGGGAGCCATTAACTCGAGCCAGTGGTGGGAGTGTTTAGATGGAAAATATGAAGCCAGGAAGTTTCTCCTGATTGCAATGTTGAAGCTATCAAGTAGCATGCACTCCAAAGTGGTTTTGTTTTTTTCTGCTGTGCATCGCCCTCCCTGCACAACCTCCCTCTTGCCATTTGTGATTCTGCGATCTCCTTCGCTCCAGCAGCAGGTCAGGTCCGAACCATGAATTTAGTACGTTTCCGAGCACAATTCAAAGTGTTGGTGCTGACCTTTAAAGCCCTAAACTGCCTCGGTCCAGTATACCTGAAGGAGCGTCTCCACCCCCATCGTTCTGCCCGGACACTGAGGTCCAGCTCCGAGGGCCTTCTGGCAGTTCCCTCGCTGCGAGAAGCCAAATTACAGGGAACCAGGCAGAGGGCCTTCTCGGTAGTGGCACCCGCCCTGTGGAACGCCCTCCCACCAGATGTCAAAGAGAAAAATAACTACCAAACTTTTAGAAGACATCTAAAGGCAGCCCTGTTTAGGGAAGCTTTTAATGTTTAATATGTTATTGTATTTTAGTGTTTTGTTGGAAGCCACCTAGAGTGGCTGGGGAAACCCAGCCAGATGGGTGGGGTATAAATAATAAATTATTATTATTATTATTTAAAGCACAACCAACATACATTTCATGCAGGCGACCTCCCCCAAAGAATCCTGGGAACTGCGGTTTGTTAATGGTACTGGGAACTGGAGATGGGTGAGGGTTAAGCTACAGTTCCCAATATTCATTTGGGGAACTGGTGTGTAGGGTTGCTGTATGTCAAAAAGTGAAAATCTGAACACAAAGTTGTAGAGCTCCCCCACCACCGTATCTCAAATCCCATACATCCGGATTTTCCTGGGCATTTCAGCGATTTCTGCTTTCGGTGGCTGGTTCCCAGCTATATCAGGGAAGTTCCAGGCATATGGCAGCCCTACTGCCTAGTGTTTTGAGTGCACTTCAAATGTGCAGTGTGGTTGTGCCCGAGCAAGTCAGGGCTATTCAAGGATACACAGCGGTGATTCGGCTATTCCAGGAGATTTCTCCCTTTTTAAAACATTGCAGTAGAATTTAATCTATTTTGTCCTTTGAGGCCCTTGTTCAAAAGACTAGACTGGGTAAAGTTTTCTAGCTATTCACTTTTTTTAAAAAAATTGCCAATTTCTCACTTATGTTTTGAATATGAATTTTCAAAGTTCAGATTTACATTCTGAATGTGAATTATTACCTCAGGTTTTCGGACTTGACGTCTTTTGATGTCTTCGGCGTCCATCCCATAGGAAACCTCACAAGCTGCGAAACGCCATTGCATGTCATCTATACCAGTGTTCCCCAACCTTGGGCCTCCAGCTGTTTTTGGACTACAATTCCCATCATCATTGACCACTGGTCTTGCTAGCGAGGGATGATGGGATTTGTAGTCCAAAAACAGCTGGAGGCCCAAGGTTGGGGAACACTGATCTATACAACTCTGTCCCCTACTGAATGACAACTGTCCAACTGGCAAATGCTGAAATACAGTTTCAAATACAGATAATCAAATATATTTGTGAATTCTAGGTCAATGTCCAAGGGATAGATGCATGTTACCAACATTCTTTGAGGAGAACTTTAGGGGAGCAAATACATTCCTGCCCTTATCCAGATCCGTGAAAAAAAAATGGACCTCTGTGGAGCTCTCTCTCTTTTTCCAACACAGTTTCTTCCCCCCGCTGCTGCTAGTAGCAACAAGACCCTCTTGCTGGGCCTACTCATACTTTTGTTTTGTTTCTTAAACCCGCTCTTGGCTTTTAGCGACCTCATTTCAGGCACAGTCAGCAGCTGGGAAAACAAGGGCGGCTTTTAAAACAGCAGCTGCCTGAGACCAGGCTGGAAGAGAGCAAAAACTGGGAGGGAAACAGGGTTATTTGCCCTTGTAACTGGGTGGTCTGTGTACAATTGGCCATGTCACAGGAAGGAGCTAGTCAAATTGAACATACTCTTCAAAACAAATGACTCCCAGGGAGGTGTTAGCACTTCATTTATCTCCAACTATTGCACCAGTAATAATAATAATAATAATAATAATAATAATAATAATAATAATAATAATAAATTATTTATACCGCGCCCATCTGGCTGGGCTTCCCCAGCCACCAGTTGCCCTAAACACACACACACACACACACACACACACACACACACACCATCAACACTGCCATCACCACAAGCAAATATTTCTGGGTGCTGCTTGCAGGAGGGTAGCTCAGTATGTGGTGTAGCCAGTGTGGTGTAGTGGTTAAGAGCGGTAGTCTGCTAATCTGGGGAACCGGGTTCGCGTCTCTGCTCCTCCACATGCAGCTGCTGGGTGACCTTGGGCCAGTCACACTTCTTTGAAGTCTCTCAGCCTCACTCACCTCACAGAGTGTTTGTTGTGGGGGAGGAAGGGAAAGGAGAATGTTAGCCGCTTTGAGATTCCTTAAAGGGAGTGAAAGGTGGGATATCAAATCCAAACTACTCTTCTCTTCTTTGTGTCGGAAAGTAAGATTCAGTTCACATTTAAAAAATGAATGTGTCGGATTTGCATTTTCCAAAACAAAATTCAAAACACTGAACAGAAACACAGGCATCTCTTATTTTCTTTCCCATTTCATAAAATGTAAATACTGCTTGATTGTAGAAAAAAAAAAACCTTTGAATGTCAAAACCCTCTGAAATTCGCACGCCTCTGAATTTTGCAATGTAGTTCTCCCACCAAGTGCAAAGGGGCATATGCTGGTGGAAAGTGTGCATATAGAGGCCCATATTAGTGAAAATGACATGCAAAAGTGCTTTATATGAGAGAAAATCACTTTGCAAAATTTGTTATAATGTACAAAAAGTAAATACAAAAATGTGTGTACAATGGTACCTAGGGTTAAGTACTTAATTCGTTCTGGAGGTCTGTTCTTAACCTGAAACTGTTCTTAACCCGAGGCACCACTTTAGCTAATGGGGTCTCCTGCAGACGCCGCACCACTGCCGCACGATTTCTGTTCTCATCCTGAGGTAAAGTTCTGAACCTGAGGTACTACTCCGGGTTAGCGGAGTCTGTAACCCAAAGTGTTTGTAACCCAAGGTCTTTGTAACCTGAGGTACCACTGTATTAGGAGAAATTCGTAGTAAAATGCTAATGAATTTTCACGAGGACTCTTTTTAAAAACAAACAAATGCGCAAACCTATGTGGAAATATGGAGGATTTAAAATAAGTAAGAAAAATGGGAAACTGAGATGAACAAACATGGGCACATTCACCCTAGTGTCTTCTGTGCAAGATGTAATTTGTCCCTTAGACAATTAGCAACTATTGAATTATAGTTCACATAAATTATATTCTGCAAATGAACATTCTCTTTCTGTACACACATGCACACACACACGATCCACAACAACCTACAGCTCATCATTGGGGTGGAAACCTAAAAACCACCTAGTTCAGTTTAGGTAATGTTTCCCCTCCTTTCACTCTGAAAATCCATTTCTCCACAGATTTCAATGTAATGTTCCGGGAAGCAGTCAAGAAAACATTAATCCCTAAAGCCAAAACATGGCTTCATTATTATTGTTCCACCCCTCTGAACCAAACGGCCTCCAGACAGGACAGATCCTGAAGCTGAGGCTCCAATACTTTGGCCAAACCCTCTTGAGCCTTCCAGAGGGAATTAATCAGTTCCATGATAACAATGTTTGTGTTATTTCCATGTCTTTTACTTTAAAAAAAAAACATTTTTATGATTTTAATATTAACTGTTTTGAAAGATAGAGCCATCCATTTGTTTGTTTCAGGTCCTCTGAATTTCTATATTAACAAGAGGGAGTGTGCTTAGCTTTCAGGCAGTGAATAAACTTTTGTTGTTCTCTCAATTTGTTATATTTCTTTTTTAAATGTTTCCGAGCACAATTCAAAGTGTTGGTGCAGACCTTTAAAGCCCTAAACGGCCTGGGTCCAGTATATCTGAAGGAGCGTCACCACCCCCATCGTTCTGCCCGGACACTGAGGTCCAGCTCTGAGGGCCTTCTGGTGGTTCCCTCACTGCGAGAGGCCAAGTTACAGGGAACCAGGCAGAGGGCCTTCTCGGTAGTGGCGCCCGCCCTGTGGAACGCCCTCCCACCAGATGTCAAAGTGATAAACAACTACCTGACATTCAGAAGACATCTGTTCCCTGTTCAGGGAAGTTTTTAATATGTGACATTTTAGTTTATTTTTCATCTTTGTTGGAAGCAGCCCAGAGTGGCTGGGGAAACCCAGCCAGATGGGTGGGGTACAAATAATAAATAAATTATTATTATTATTATTATTATTATTATTATTATTATTATTATTATTATTATTAACATCTTAAAAATAAATTCAGGATTACTCAGAGCGAGACTTTGATTTGCTGTTTATTCAGTGCTGTCAAACTTCCCAAAGAATGATCTGACAAATCTAACATTGTGGAAAGAATTCAGCGTTGCTAACAGAAACATTCCTGAATTCCCGACTGCCCAACGGAATGATCTCCCCATCTTCATTTCAGTTCTGGGGGGTTTTCATGACCTGCCCTCTGAGTCAACATGAGTGGGGAGCACAGTAGGAGGAGAGGAGAGAAAGTTTTCTTGTGCTTCTGGGAGTTCTTGCACTGGTTCCCAGTGTGGGCTGTGGACTCTTGTTTCAGTCCCACACCCATAATATGTGCCCCCATCTCTCAGGCTTGGCTATAATGTGTCTATCTGTGGCAAGGAAGCCTTTGTGCCTTCACCTCTTTGCATGGAGTCTTCTCCAGATTCTGGAACCCTGTGTGATCTGGAACTCTGGAACTATTTCGGATACCGTGCTTTGTTTTACACGCTCGTTCTGATCCAGTCTGCTTCTGGCAGAGCTTGTGAGAGTTCCATCTCAGGGGTTTTTTGTTTTAAATCAAATCCGTATTTTGAAATAGCAACCTAATCTGTGTAACCTGCATGAAATCTATCTGCTTTGTCAATATATAAAATCTGCAGGTCTGTCCCAGGCTTGCAGGTAATGGTTCAGCTTTTGTTGCAGTTCAAGAAAATAAAAGTTCATTCTGCGTTTTAGCTCATGTTCGATTTGACACTCCCTCATCCCCAAGTTTACTAGTAAAGCAAAGGGCTTCCTGGAAAAGAGGTGAGAAGGAACTTGGAAGAAGATCAAGATATGGCAGTGTGAAGGCAGCAGTGAGCATATTTTTTTTTATTATTATTATTATTATTATTATTATTATTATTATTATTATTGACCCGGGTGGCACTGTGGGTTAAACCACAGAGCCTAGGACTTGCCAATCAGAAGGTCGGCGGTTCAAATCCCTGCGATGGGGTGAGCTCCTGTTGCTTGGTCCCAATTCGAAAGCACGTCAAAGTACAAGTAGATAAATAGGTACCACTTCGGCGGGAAGGTAAACGGTGGTTCCGTGTGCTGCTCGGTTTGCCAGAATTGGCTTAGTCATGCTGGCCACATGACCCGGGAGCTGTACGCCGGCTCCCTCGGCCAATAAAGCGAGATGAACACCGCAACCCCAGAGTTGGTCACGACTAGACCTAATGGTCAGGGGTCCCTTTACCTTTACCTTTATTATTATTATTTATTGAATTTATATACTGCCCTATACCCGGAGGTCTCAGGGCAGCAATGAGTGTTAATTAAGAGAACAGGATTCTTTCTGGTCAATGCGGCTGACCAATGTGTGTGTGTGATGGGGTTGGGAGAAGATAATATATAAAATGCATAAACTGCAGAAAAAATATTGAACACAACTTATTAGGCCTTTTTTGTGTGCAAAGCATTTAATATCCACCCCCCCCCCAGGAAATATAGTTAAGTAAGCGATTATAAAAGCAAACCCTATCTCAAGGTACTGTCTCCCCAGAAGAAAAGGATAGCCTTAAATTGTCCTGCAGAGAGTGAACAGATGTTTTCGTCCTTTTAGAAAAAGATAATAAAGAACAGATGTCTTGCAATTACTGTATAAGCCAAGTGTCGTTGTTGTTTTTTTATTTCTCCTGTTGCTTCAGGGAAGGCAACTTGGAGAAGGCCACCTATCAAGTTTAATGTATCAAGAGAAACAGCAGTTTGAGAAATCCCCAGGAGGACTTCTCCGCAGCCTAGCCCAATTACATCAGTGCAATTCAACATGACACTGACTCAAATGGTTCTCAGTATTATGTTTATATTAAAGATTTTAATTGGAAACCAGCGGCTGGTTTTGAAACATGGTGACCAGGCTTCCCTTACATCAGCCTCAGTGTGGATGCAACTTCCTTTTCAAAGCAGACTTTAGGCAACTGGTAATAGAAGAACAGTCCCACCATTTTAAGCCTAAGAATTACATAGCTAAAGTGCTTGTTAGAGTGGCACCCATGGGCGCCAGTTTACCTGCCAGTACCCCTTACAGAGAGACTCTTGAGAGTCCCGTGGACTGCAAGAAGATCAAACCTATCCATTATGAAGGAAATCAGCCCTGAGTGCTCACTGGAAGGACAGATCGTGAAGCTGAGGCTCCAATACTTTGGCCATCTCATGAGAAGAGAAGACTCCCTGGAAAAGACCCTGACGTTGGAAAAGATGGAGGGCACAAGGAGAAGGGGACGAGATGGTTGGACAGTGTTCTCGAAGCTACCAGCATGAGTTTGACCAAACTGCGGGAGGCAGTGGAAGACAGGAGTGCCTGGCGTGCTCTGGTCCATGGGGTCACGAAGAGTCGGACATGACTAAACGACTAAACAACAACAACCTCTTACGGTCCCAGAAAATGTCTCAGTAAACATCCCTTTTAAAAATCCTAAGTGCACCAGAGACTGTTTGCTTTTCCTGCGTAACTCCTGTTTACATCAGCTCAGCCTCTTCTGCACTGAACACACAACCCTTAAACACGCCCACATTTCACTGGATGCCAGGACAGGATGCCCAACCTCTCAGCCATCCTGAATATAGGAGAGGTGCAAAGAGCTTTTCTCTGTGAGTGTCAGGGACCGTGCTGAGGAGGAATGGTGGGAGTCTCTGCCTCCCCCTACTCCTGAATCTTCCCGGGAGCAGGAGGACAGTATAGATTTGGTACAGTGGTTTACAGAGGGGCATAGTTCAGAAGGCAGAAGCTGGGAAATACTGGATGGGGAACAGCTAGGAGAAAAAACACTGGGAGGGAGAGTAAACAGATTCACAGTCTCTGAACAGCATTCCTCCACTCAGCCCAAGGTCAAGAAGAGCTCAGAAAGTGTCAGAACAGAAAGCACAGAGGGTACAAGCTCAGATTACAAGACGTAGGAATGATGTAGATTAATAATGGATGGAAGGGGGTGTAATCCTTAATTGGGAGCACCTCCATTTCTAGGATATGTATTCTTTGTTCTCTCGCTGTGATTATTAAAGTTTCCTAACTGGTAAGACGTTCCTTTCATTTGATCTTCTTATTTACTGCCGCGGGGGCGGGGCAGGGGCGGGGAAGCCAATTCCCCGAAGCCTGACAGTGAGCAACTCTGGTGGTGACTGACATAGGTGCTCTTTTCCTCACTGATGGAGGGGAGCACATTTTGTGGTCCTGTCTCTCTTTCTGCTGGTTTGGACATGGCAGCCATTTTGTGTTATGCCACACACCCACAAGGCTTTCTCAAAATATCAAATGTGCCCACTGGCTCACAGTCCCTGCTATATGGATTACCACACCCTCCAACTTTTCTCTGATGAAAATAGGGATGTCCTATTCTATTATTATTATTATTATTATTATTATTATTATTATTATTCCCCATCCATTTGATTGGGTTGCCACTCTGGGCAGCTCCCAATTTATATAAAAACATAATGAAACATTAACCTTAAAAAAACCCCAAGAACCTTCCCTATACAGGGCTGCCTTCAGGTGTCTTCTAAAGGTTGTATAGTTACTTATCTCCTTGGCTCAGGGGTCTCATAATTCCATACCCTCCAACATTTCCTTGATGGAAATAGGGGCATTCTAACATACTCTCCAACATTTCTCTGACAAAAATAGGGACATCCTAAGGGAAAGCAGGGACGCGGGTGGCGCTGTGGGTTAAAGCCACAGAGCCTAGGACTTGCTGATCAGAAGGTTGGCAGTTCGAATCCCTGTGAAAAATGGCGTTTCTGTGCACTGCTCGGCTTAGTCATGCTGGCCACATGACCCGGAAGCTGTACGCCGGCTCCCTTGGCCAATAAAGTGAGATGAGCACCGCAACCCCAGAGTTGGTCACGACTGGACCTAATGGTCAGGGGTCTCTTTACCTTGAAGGTAAAGCAGGACTTTGCAGGATCAAATCAGAAACCAGGACAGCTTCTGTACACCTGGGACTGTCTCTGGAAAATAGGAGCATTTGGAGGGTCTGGTATGCAAATTACCTACTGAGGTAATAACTTGAAACTTGTCATACACAATCTACCTCATGAGGTAGCCTAACTTAGCTCACAAAGTTCACATCATACCGTGCTTTTCCTTTATTTCATTTTTCATATGTCCTGTTGTACAGCAATCATCTTCATCATCATCTAGAGGAGCAATCCCTTCATTATAATTTATTGCAGAAGTGTGCATGGAACTTAACTTTATGAGAATGTTTGATGACAAAACTAGCCGATGGAGAGCGCAGCAACTCGCAGTTTGTTGCTGTAACAACAAATATTTAGTGTGCCCAGTTTTCTGTCCATTATGAGCCTCATATATAAACATTTCACAAATCAATCAGGTTTTGCAATAGCTTTTTAGAAGAAATGATGCAAAGGGAGTCTTCTATTGTTGCACAACTGAAATCCTGTCTGGGTACGACTTTTGATATATGAGCCCATAGTACCAACTGTGGGGAATGTGCCAAAAGGAAAGGTTAGGTTTTCGAAGGAAGAATTGGGAAACAGCTCCCTGGAGAAATTCTTCAGCACGGGAGGGACTTTTTCTTAATATGGGCTAAGGAGAACGCTCACATTGTTCTGGTTTTAAATCTGTAGGAGAATTTCAGTATCACACTAAAACAAGCATTATGTCAGTGCAAGCATTTCGGCTTATCTGATAGAATAGCCTCCTCTCCTCTCCCCCATGTGTTGTTCTGGGACCCTCCCACTAGAAGCACTACTTTGTTGAACTTGGCCTTCTGAATCTCAGACTTTATGATGGGCCCGTGGCTAACTTAAGCCCCATTTATTTTAATGGGTTTATTCTAAGGGATGTGTGTTTGGGTTTCTATGAGGCAAGACACAGTTACTGCAGCAAGATACTTTATTTCAAAAAATTATATACCTTATAACCCTATGGGAGACAGTAAAGTTTAAAATATGCAATAAAGCTAAAAGTAGTTAATACAGTGGTAGCTCGGGTTACATACGCTTCAGGTTACAGACTCTGCTAACCCAGAAATAGTGCTTCAGGTTAAGAACTTTGCTTCAGGATGAGAACAGAAATCGGGCTCCGGCGGCACGGCAGCAGCAGGAGGCCCCATTAGCTAAAGTGGTGCTTCAGGTTAAGAACAGTTTCAGGTTAAGTATGGACCTCCGGAACGAATTAAGTACTTAACCCGAGGTACCACTGTAGTAACCTTAAAATAAGAAAACCTATTTGAAATGCCTGCTGAAATAAAAAGGTATTCATCAGGCGCCAGAAGTATCTATCAGTTTGCATGTCTTAGTACAGAAAGTATTGATATGATGTGTAGAGATCTTTCCTAGTCTAATTAATTCAAGGGGGTTCTGGAAGCTTCTCTGTATGAAAGAAACAAGCAGAAGGTTCATGATGTTTGGGTTATTCCTTCAGAGAAGCTGAGTACAGCTAGCTTGAACTGGTTCTGTTATCTCTTCTGTTAAGGTCATGCTGACTACAGTGGTACCTCGGTTGTCGAACGTAATCAGTTCCGGAAGACCGTTCGACTACCGAAACATTTGACAACTGAGGCTCAAAGGACGGTCGGCAAAGTCAATGGAGAAAAAAGAAGCCATTCAACTTCCAAGGCACGTTCGAAAATGGAAGCAATTGCGTTCAGGTTCTGAAACGTTCAGCTTCCGAGACACTCGAAAACCAAGGTACAACTGTATAAAAATAGGCCAGAAGGAGCCTGGGTTTCACTTTCTCTTTCTATCTCTCTTCCTTCTGGTGTGGTGTTCTGTACATAGTATGCTTGGTGTTAAAGCTTATGACGAGTTATTGTAAGTTTAGGTTAAGTTTGCTGCAACTGGATTTCTTATGGACAGTGCCAATCCTGAATGTGTTGGATTTGTGACTATTATGCTTATTTGCCTTCAGTAGCAGTAAAGCTCTGCTGGATGAAATACAATTGCCTCTGGTTTATTTTTTAGGAATCCTGCAACGTGTTTAAGTTTTTACTCTGCTAACTATACATTGGAATCTGCTCTGGATCAATATTGAGTAGAATTGCATGACAATATCTTCCCTCTCCTGTCTCCAGGAACCCCAAAAATCAGCACCGGAGAGAGAAAACAAGCTAAGCAGTGGCAAAAATTTGCCACCCTCTTCTTCCATTAGCAGGTGTCTCTGCTGAAGCAAAAATGCAAGAAGCATCCTTTAGATTTCACCCCTGTGCTTAAGGAAAGGTACCCACAGCAGGAGCAGATGAGAGGAGAACCACTTACTCTTAATCTGGTGGGTTTGGCTTCTGAGGAACCAGAAAGCAAAACTCTGAAGGAATTAAAGGTGCGACCTGAGTCTTCAGGCATGCATGACAAGAGTGTGTTTTACGTTCCCCTGGAAATCTCTCGCAAAATCACAAGACATACTATGTCACGAAAGAAGCCTCCATTAACAGCACCTCTGGTGGACCAGGGTGTTCTTCCTGGCTCCAGAACACAGTGAAGAAGAAGAAGAAGAAGAAGAAGAAGAAGAAGAAGAAGAAGAAGAGGAGGAGGAGGAGGAGGAGGAGGAGGAGGAGGAGGAGGAGGAGGAGGAGGAAGAGTTTGATTTGATAAACCACTTTATCACTACCCTAAGGAATCTCAAAGCGGCTAACAATCTCCTTTCCCTTCCTCCCCCACAACAAACACTCTATGAGGTGAGTGGGGCTGAGAGACTTCAGAGAAGTGTGACTGGCCCAAGGTCACCCAGCAGCTGCATGTGGAGGAGCGGAGACGCGAACCTGGTTCCCCAGATTACGAGTCTATCGCTCTTCACCACTACACCACACTGCAGATGAGAGAATCAAAGTTTCTGCACCATACAGCTTTTGGGGTCTTTGGCCCGTGATCCCCGGCCAATGGTTTTCAGAGTCAGATCACAGCCCCTGTCACTCGCTGCTCCTTTGTTCTCAAGCAGAAAGGCTTTTGCATGTGCCGTTGAAAAGACGAAACAATTGATGAAATGCATATAGTGATTTAGTCTTTGAGAACTTCAAATAAATTTACCCCGGCAACTTCAAGTTCAATTCAAGACAGTCACCCTAAAAAAAAATGAAAGTGCACTGCTTGCTTAAATGAGCCAGCCTCCCAAAGTCCCTTGAAAACGAATTTAGCTGAAGTCACTGGTGTTATGTACTGAAGTTCTCACCCTGGGCCAGCAGGGGGATACTGTAGATAGTTATGCAAATGAAGGATCGAAAGTGACGTTCAGTGATTGGATAGTTTGTATGCAAATGAAGGATGATCGAAAGTGACGTTCAGTGATTGGATAGTTTTAGAAAGTTGTTACAGTTACGTTGTTCTGGAGCTCTATATAAGCAGGCTGACTGAGCTCTTCAGTTCGGTTCTATTCTGGCCTCTGAATAAACAAGAGCTGTTGAAGAATCGCTGTGTCGTCTGATATGTTCACCCACAACTTAACAACTACGTTCAGGATGAGCTGGTTTTTTTATCCTAAGATATGAGAACAACTGGATCTCCAGTAAGCCATGAAACGTTACGTGTGTCTTAACAGTTCTACGGAACTGTTGCGAGAAGCTACAAAATGAGTTATTCTGCAAGTGTTTTAAAAATTATGAAGACTAAAGTCTCCTGTTTCTTATAACGGCAAAAACCTGACATATAGATAATGTTGCACACTGGAAATTGAACCATAATTATTTTGATTTCTCCTGAAGCAAGATAAAATCTTTGTCCTGCAGCATCCACCGCCAAATGCTTGACGTCTATGTTTCTGCCTTTTTCATTGATGTAATTTTTCAATTTCCTGTTTGCGTCCAAGCTTGATTTATTTTCCATTGGTTTTTGTATGACTGAGAACGTTTAAAAGCTTGGCACTTGGGCCTCCTCTCTCTCTCTCTCTAACAAATTATTTTGTCTGCATAAGTCTATTTTGCTTTTTGATCACCTCATTGTTTTCTGGAAACAATGAAGCAAATGAGATTGAAAGAACAGCTGTGAACAGCTGGGCTCTTTGACCAGGTGTCTGAGGTTTTGAGCTTCCAGCCTTTTACGAGTTAGTCATTCTTGGGAGACTCCACAGAATTAAGTCCAGATGGACATAGATTTCCCCTGTTGTATAAACTGGGTCAATATAAGGAGTATTTGCTTTACAACACATTGGAGAAAACTTCAGTTATTATGGAATTAGTAGATATACCATGAATATGTCATGTGGGCAGCCAGATGGGTGGGCTACAAATATATTATTATTATTATTATTATTATTATTATTATTATTATTATTATTATTATTATTATTATTATTATTATTATTATTGCCTGTGGCGTTCTCTGGACCCTATGAACACTACCAGAGTGCATTTTTTCACCATATGAAACTATTCTTTTCATACACAGGGAGCTGTGTGCCCTGTAATAATTGGTCAATGTATATTTGTTGTTGTTGTTGTTGTTGTTGTTGTTGTTGTTGTTGTTGTTGTTGTTGTTAAACCACCCATCTGACTGGGTTACCCCCAGCCAGTCTGGGCAGTTTCCAACAAATTGAAGCACAGTAAGATGTCAAACATTCAAAACTTCCCTATGGAGTGCTGTCTTTAGATGTCTTCTAAAAGTCAAATAGTTGTTTACATCCTTGACATCTGATGGGAAGGCGTTCAACAGGGCAGGTGCCACTACCAAGAAGGTCCTCTGCCTGGTTCCGTGCAAATTCACTTCTGACAGAGAGGAAAAAGCTAGAAGGCCCTCAGAGCCAGACCTCAGTGTCCAGAATGAATGATGGGGGTGGAGATGCTCCTTCAGGTATGCAGGGCCAAAGCCACTTAGGGCTTTAAAGTTCAGCACCAACATTTTGAATTGTCCTCTGAAATGTACTGGGAGCCAATGCAGATCCTTTAAGACCAGTGTTATATGGTCCTGACGGCTGCCCTCAGTCACCAGTCTGGCAGCCACGTTCTGGATTAGCTGTAGTTTCCAAGTCAGCTTCAAAGGTAGCCCCACGTAGAGCGCATTGAAGTAGTACAAGCGGGAGATAACCAGAGCATGCACCATTCAGTATATGCATTACAAGCAAGCAGCCACTGTACCACTCATGGCTTTTCCTCATTAAAGAAAAAAAATATTACTTTCTGAGATGAGCTGTGACCCCAAATACGGTTTCAGTTGTCCAGCTATGTTCAGGTGACCTCCTCTCTTGAGCCGCATGTCAAAACTTCCAAATTAGGTTGGCCATGTTAGGCCTTTTGAAGTCAGCTGACTGGTTCTCCTGTTCCCCACCCTTTGCCACCACAACCCATGGTTAACTGTGTGTTTCAAAATGAAATACAGTGGTACCTCGGGTTAAGTACTTAATTCGTTCCAGAGGTCCGTACTTAACCTGAAACTGTTCTTAACCTGAAGCACCACTTTAGCTAATGGGGCCTCCTGCTGCCGCCACACTGCCGGAGCACGATTTCTGTTCTCATCCTGAAGCAAAGTTCTTAACCTGAAACACTATTTCTGGGTTAGTGGAGTGTGTAACCTAAAGCGAATGTAACCTGAAGCGTATGCAACCTGAGATACCACTGTAGGCCTTTAAAAGCCTCTGGCTCTTTATATGCTATGGGTACATTCAGGAAATAGTAGTATGCAAATAATGGCCTATAAAAATTCACTGGAGTCTCTGAGGGCAACTAAAATGCCGCCAATTGTCCAAAGGCAATGGTCTCTTGAAGTCCAATCCAAAACAAATAGCCCGTGGAAACAAGAATGTGGACAGGCCCGACACCATGAGGAAAATCATCGTATAATGTGATAAAATCAGGCACCAAGAACAGTGGCGGAGATTGTGCCAGCGAACCTGCGTATATATAAGTCACCCTGTATTTAAACTGTTTATACATTCTCTCTCACACAGTTCGAAACGGATAATTATCAGAGATAATTAAACACAATTTGAAAAACAGCAACCCAACGCTGAAACCCCAGTCAGCATCGACGACAGTGGGACCCCCCAAGGACATGAATGGGATATGGTACACCAGAAAATATACTCTCTCATGTTCAGGAAATGAACATGGTCATTTTTTGCAGAACTTCATACGCGGAGAAGCTGAGATTGACTACGGTTGTGCAGTATACACGCCCCGCGTTATCTCATGTCTTGCTACGTTTCCAACTCCCATCTGCCCATGTATTTGTTTTGAGCTTCTGACAGGGCCCAGAGCCCACAAACATTTTCAATGAAGGGGCCGTGCTCCCCCGAAGTGCGACGGCGGCCGCGGACGTATGGTGTGGTGCATGGTGACATTGTGTACACACAGTGTGTTGAAGTCGTGTGGCCCCGGGCCCCGGCAATCATGGGGGCAAACTGGAACCACTGGATAGGCCTCTATGGGTAGCTATCCACATCTGACAATATTTGAACCAAGTGGATCACGGGGAGCAGTCATGGAGCCAGAGGTCAGCATCATTGTGAGGAACCTGCTGAGGCACAGAACTCATGGTCAATCCCTGGAGCCCTCCTTAGTGCTGATGCTCCTGCTCATTGCCCTTGCAAAAGCATCATTCACCTGATGTCACTATGGGATACAGGAATATAAGAATCTGCCTTTAACACCAGTCAGATTAAACCAAATACAGTGGTGCCTCGCAAGACGAAATTAATCCGTTCCGCGAGTCTCTTCGTCTTGCGGTTTTTTCGTCTTGCGAAGCACGGCTATTAGCGGCTTAGCGGCTATTAATGGCTTAGCGGCTTTGCGGCTTTAAGAAAAAGGAAACAAACTTGCAAGAACTCGCAAGACATTTCGTCTTGCGAAGCAAGCCCATAGGGAAATTCGTCTTGCGGAACGACTCAAAAAATGGAAAACCCTTTCATCTAGCGAGTTTTTCATCTTGCGAGGCATTCGTCTTGCGGGGCACCACTGTAAACAAGAAATATTCAGTGTTATGTTGTAGGTGATGCCAGAAAACCAGGAATTATGTTCACATGTGGTCGGATTGTAAATGTGTGTTTTTTTTGGGGGGGGGCAAATGGTGTTTAAGGAGATAACAGAAATCAGTGGGTTAAAGCTGACTGAAAGTCCAGAGGTAGCATTATTATCAATTTACGACGGGGTGAAAGGTTTGCAGGCTATGAAGGACCTGCTCACAAATTTATTGACAGCTGCACAAATTATGATAGCTAGGAAGTGGAAGGGGCAAGCAGAATATAAAATGGAAGAGTGATATGAAGAGGTGTGGGATATAGCTGTTAATGATAAATTAACATGTGCCATTAAGGTAAGACGGGGAAAATGCAGGAGAAATGATTTTGAGGAGATATGGAAGGTGTTTGTAGAATTTGTTGAAAAGGAAAAGGGTCAAACCATCGCAAGAGGTGTTGAAATTTTTCTTATTTATTTGTGATTATTAGTTTGTCGAAATAAAATAATAAAAGGAAAAAGGAAAGGAAAAAAGAAAAGTCAACAAGGAAGGAAGGAAGGAAGGAAGGAAGGAAGGAAGGAAGGAAGGAAGGAAGGAAGGAAGGACCTTTGGTGTCCCTGGCTTAGTATTATTGTCTACAATGATTGGCAGGGATTCTCCAGAGTTTCAGATAGGGAATGTTCACAGCTCTACATGGAGATGCTGGAAAGCATCCTGATAGGAAGAAACTGCCTTATCCCAAGCCAGACCATTGGTCCATCTAGCTCACTATTATGGTAGCTCTCCATGGTTCCATCCATACCTGGAGAGGCTAGGAAGTTGAACCAGGGACATCCTATATGAAAGGCAAGATGCTCTGCCACTGAACTATGTCCCTTCTCCCAGCTAAGGTGTTTCGATCTTTCTAAAGAAAGAGCAGGTTATTAGTAGCGGGTGGGGTGAACTAAATAATAAAGAAATCACAAGCGTTGCAGATGGATTTCAATTTTATGTTCGTATTCTGCTTTTCTGTTAAGTAACATCGAGCTCAAAGCGGCTCACGATAAAGACAGTGCTAAAAATTAACAGTCACAATTGTGATCATAATATCAGAACCGCAGTAGCATGTAAATAAAGCAAAAAAGAAACCCCACAAATTCATCAAACAATGAATGCAATGTAGCACAAACTCATAGTGATTTGATATATCAGAAATATATATATATAGTCTCTCTGGGAAGGGACTTCTCCCAGGCAGCAAGATATTCCATTTTTCTTTTCTTTTTTAGCCTCGGCTTCTTTTTCAGTCTTTATTGCAAGATATCTGTTTGCACACAATGTCTACGGAATTGTTGTTTTATTAAAAAGCTTGGCAATTCAAAAGCAAATGAAAAACCTTTCGGAATAATCTTGCCGTTGTTCAGTTTTGTTTCATGAATATTCGTGAATAGCATTTTGTACAGCACGGAATTGCAGTGTGTGTGTATAAGAATTGAAAAGACAATAATGCAATCTTCCTGCTCAAACACAATTCAGGATAGGTGTGTCCTCCATGGCTGAGAGGGGTCGTTCCTCTTCCAGTTCAAGATGGGTTAGGATGGGATCTTTATGGAAGTGATCACTTGAATAGCCGCTACTTTCTCATGAATTGTGTATATACTGCAGATCAAAGAGATAAGAATGCACCTCTGAAGCAGGAAATGGTTTATCCACTGCACTTAAACATTTCCTGAGAGGACAGAGCTGTAGCATAAACCATGAACAATAACAGAGGAAAATGGTTTCTCTCTTCAAATACTGAGGAGGGAATAACAGCATTGACCAAAAGCATGTTTAAAATAATGGATTTCTTTCCTAACTGGGGGTGCATATGTTTCTCTCGTTTCGATGGTGAAGGACTTGGCTTGAAAAACCACTTCTGAATGAGTGTGGTCTTCTGTTGCCACCTGCTGGTTTGAAACATGCCTTGCAGCTTGCACAGAGTTGATTTGTTCGCCTTATATTTGCAACAGCTGATCCTTACTTGATTTTGCACCAGAAGAACAAAACCAGATGAAGACTGTACAAGACACAAATCTTCCCATCTTCTGCCTTGATAAGAGTATTTGCCTTCACCTTCACCTTCACCCTGGCCTGGGCCAGGGCTTTCGCGTTCGCCATCACCTAGGCCCGTTCTTTCATCTTTGCCTTCGCCTTGAACCGGGCCTTTGTTTTCGCTTTCGTCTTTGTCCTGACCCGGGTATAGAACTTGGCCTTGGCCCTGGCCTTTGCCTTTGCCTTCTCCCTGGCCCGGGCCTTCACCTTCACTTTCACCCTAACCCAGGCCTTTGACTTTTTGCTTTTGCCTTTTGCCCTTTGCCTTTTGCCCTTTGCCCTTTGCCCTTTGACTTTTGCCCTTTGCCCTTTGCCTTTTGCCTTTCACCTTTCACCTTCTGCCCTTTGCCTTTCGCCTATGCCTGTGCCTTTTGCCTTTAGCCTTTTGCCTTTAGCCTTTAGCCTTTTGCCCTTTGCCCTTTGCCCTTTGCCCTTTGCCTTTTGCCTTTCGCCTTTCGCCCTTTACCTTTTGCCTTTTGCCTTTTGCCTTTTGCCTTTTGCCTTTTTCCTTTTTCCTTTTGCCTTCTGCCCTTTGCCTTTTGCCTGTGCCCTTTGCCTTTTACCCTTTGCCTTTTGCCTTGCCTTTTGCCCTTTGCCCTTTCACCTTTGCCTTTTGTCTTTTGCCTTTTGCCTTTAGCCCTTTGCCCTTTGCCTTTTGCTGTTTGCCCTTTGCCCTTTGCCCTTTGCCCTTTGCCCTTTGCCCTTTGCCCTTTGCCTGTGCCTGTGCCTGTGCCTTTTACCCTTTGCCCTTTGCCCTTTGCCTTTTTACCTTTGCCCTTTGCCCTTTGCCTTTTGCCCTTTGCCCTTTGCCCTTCGGCCTTTCACGTTTGCCTTTTGCCTTTTGCCTTTTGCCTTTTGCCCTTTGCCCTTTGCCTGTGCCTGTGCCCTTTGCCTTTTGCCCTTTGCCTTTTTACCTTTGCCCTTTGCCCTTTGCCCGTCACCCTTTGACCTTTGCCTTTTGCCCTTTGCCCTTTGCCCTTTTCCTTTTGCCCTTTGACCTTTGCCGTTTGCCTTTTGCCTGTTGCCCTTCGCCCTTTGCCTGTGGCTGTGCCCTTTGCCTTTTGCCCATTGCCTTTTGCCCATTGCCTTTTGCCTTTTGCCCTTTGCCCTTTGCCGTTGGTGTTTTTGTTTCCTTGCAATCATCCCCTCCCCCAACCCACACCAACCATGTTCTTAGAGTAGATTAAATTTTGAGTCTGTTAACCTTGATCCTTAACTTTCCAATAACTTTAGAGTCAAAATAAAACTTCTGAGTTACGAGCTAAACATCGCTGCAGTGCCTTCCCTACAGTGGTTGGAATTAATAGTGTCTGAAATTTCTGAGGGCATGCAATACATCTCTGGAATGGACCTTCTTTTTAAACAGCCATAAAGCTTTTGATACCTCAAGGATCATGCTATGTAATTACAGGAGTTACTTTTTATAGATCAGTGGCAGATATCTTTCATTTTACTGAGTTTCTAAGGGACAATAACGGCCATTTCTGCCCCCTCATCTGCAGTGTTTGGATGCCCAATCTGTTTCTTTCTGTTGCAGCATATGGTATAAGCACATTCACCAGAGTCATTTTGATGATTTAGGATATGCATCACTTGTCTCCCATTCGTATAATGTACTTTACCCCACCATTGCCCTTTGCTTATGGGTTAGAGTCCCAGCTTCTGTGGAAGTGAGGGTTGAGCAAGGACATTGTTGAAGTTGAAGTCTTTTATTCGGCACTTTGCACCCGTTTTCACCTTCACCCCCATGTCCGTGCCTCTCTCTTCCTCTTGTGCAACCTCCCTTGTATACAAACCACCTCCAAGGTACCTCCAGCATCTTTCTCCTCCCACTCAATGCAACTACTAACCACCCTAAGCATAGCCTGAAGGAGCGTCTCCACCACTATTGTTCAGCCCGTACCCTGAAGTCCAGCTCTGAGGGCCTTCTGGCGGTTCCCTCACTGTGTGAAGTAAAGCTACAGGGAACTAGGCAGAGGGCCTTCTCAGAAGTGGCATTCCCTGTGGAATGCCCTCCTGTCAGATGTCAAGGAAATAAACAACTCTCTGACTTTTAGAAAACATCTGAAGGCAGACCTGTTTAGGGAAGTTTTTAATGTGTGATGTTTTATCGTGTTTTGAATATTCTGTTGGGAGCTGCAAAAAGTGGCTGCAGAAACCCAGCCAGATGGGCGGGGTATTATTATTATTTTTAAGAATAAGAATAATTCTAACTGGGAATGTATAACTTCACAAAAGTTATCCAGTCCTATGCAGACTTAGGTGTGGCCCTGATTTCAGTGAGTTTGGTACTCATGGTGCTACATCTCCCAGGTCCTTCTCAAGAACCTCTATGACGCTGCCTCATACTGAGCCAGACCTTTGCTTAGTATTGTCTACACTGATGACAGTGTCCAAACCCTCCAAGTGTCCCTATTTTCCATGGATGATCCTGGATTTACAGAAGCCACCCAGCTTTTCCTTAGGATGTCCCTATTTTTAACAGCGAAATGTTGGATGGAATGGTAGGAGGTCCCTATTTTCATTGGAGAACTGTTGGCAGGTATGGTAGGGCTGCCAAATGTCCTGAATTTCCTGGACATATGGCAGTTGGAAACAGTGTCCAGGCAGAAATCACTGACTGAAATGTCTGGGAAGTCTAGATTTTCCTTAAGAAAAACCCAAAACTTCATGTTTCTTTGTGTTTTTGAATTTTTGCCCCCAAAAAGCACAACTTTTGTGTCCGGATTTTTCACTTTTTGAAATATGGCAACAAATTTTCTCTCTTTGAAATAGGACGTCCCTATTTTCATCAGAGAACTGTTGGAGGGGACATCTCTATTTTCATCGGAGAAATATTGGAGGGTATGGACTAGGACATCCCTATTTACATCAGATAAATGTTGGTGGGTGAGGTGTCTCACATAGAGGTCTTTCTCAGCTTTCCCTGAAGATGACAGAAAATGAATCTGGGATCTTCTCCATGCAATGAATATGCTCTTCCACTGAGCTACAGCCCCTCTTCTCTCTAATCCTAGACTACTCAGAACCTCTGTGACATCTCTATCTGCCCAGGCTCATTGTGACATCATAGTATATGATTTGCCCTCCTGAAATGTCAACGGTATGGATCTATCAGCCACCTTATGCTTCTCCAGATTTTCGGAATAGGAACTCAAGCTTGCATAGAAAAGGGGTCAACTGAATGACATTCCTTATCAGAAAGCATAATAAAAAAAAGACTACTGTAATCACCTGACAACTTTCCTTCCCCCAGTTGCAGAAGGAATGGGAGAATGTGGGTGCTGAGTTCTCCTGCAGGCCCTGAAAACTGAACAAGTTGCCCAGCCTACCTGTATGTTGCCCTGTGGAACAAATAGAGATTGAATGACTTCCCCAAGGTCATAGAGAAAAGCTTGTGGTGGAAACAGGACAGGTTTGCCAGAAGCCCCATTCTATTCTAGTATATAAGCCCTCTCATTTCCTTAAAATGCATCTATGATATTTCCCTGAACCTGCTTAATCCTTTCACTGTAAGCTGCTGAAGCTTTGCTTATATGAAGCAGGAGCCTGTTGCAATAATGCTTATGGCTGCTGCTGCTGCTGCTGCTGCTGCTGCTGCTGCAGGAATGAACTCTTGATTCTCAGTAGAGTTCCTGCGATTGGCATGAGTGTGGCTTTAGTATCACAGTTCCCACAGTGCCAGATCCATGACCAAAAGAATCAGAGAGTCAGCAAGCTATCATGCCGAGTCTCAAGCAGAGCCCAGTGAGACATATTGTAGGAATATTCCCAAGCAATATGGCCAATAATCTGGGATGGTGGGAATTGTAGATGATGATGATGATGATGATGATGGTGATGGTGATGATGATGATGATATGCCACCCATCTAACTGGGTTTCCCCCAGCCACCCTGGGTGGCTCCCAACAAAATATTGGAAACACAAAACAGCATCAACCATTAAAAACTCCCCTAAACAGGGCTGCCTTCAGATGTCTTCTAAAAGTCAGATAGTTGTTTATTTCCTTAACATCTGATGGGAGGGCGTTCCACAGCACAGGTGCCAATACCAAGAAGGCCCTCTGCCGGGTTCCCTGTAACCTCACTTCTCGCACAAGGCCCTCTGAGCTGGACCTCAGTGTCCAGGCAGAACAATGAGGGTGGAGATGCTCCTTCAGGTATACTGGGCCAAGGCCATTTAGGGCTTTAAAGGTCAGATGCCAGGGACTGTGCTGGGGAGGGCTGCACTGAGGAGGAATAGTGGGAGTCTCTCCCCCCCCCCCCCGCTCCTAATCTGGATCCTGAATCTTCCCAGGAGCAGGAGGACAGTATAGATTTGGAATAGTGGTTTGCAGAGGGGCATAGTTCAGAAGGCAGAAGCTGGGAAATATTGGATGGGGAACAGCTAGGAGAAGAAACACTGAGAGAGAGAGGGTTAACAGATTCACGGTCTCTGGAAAGCATCCATCCGTCTCCCCAAGGTCAAAAAGAGCTAAGAAAATGGCAGAACAGAAAGCACATAAAGCACAGAGGGGACAGGCTCAGATTACAAGACGTAGAAGTGATGTGGATTAATAAGGATGTAAGGGGATGGGATTCTTAATTGGGACCACCGCCATTTCTAGGAGTTGGGTTCTTTGTTCTCTCACTGTGATTATTAAAGTTCCTAAGTGGTAAGAAGACTCCCTTCCCTTTGTTCTGCTTATCTACTGCCACGGGGGGAGGAAGCCAATTCCCTGAAGCCTGACCCTGACCCTGACACCAACACCAACACCAACACTTTGAATTGTGCTCAAAAACGTACAACAACACTTTGGTCCTCCTAGTTGAGACTATAAATTTTCACAGGCTGCATTTCGTGGCACCTTGGCCACGATGTTCACATTTCCTATTCCTGTATTTCCTTCCCCTGTATATTTGTGTGGGTATCTTTTTGTATATAATACCTTCTGGCTAAGGATAACATGCCATGCATTTAATGGAGCGGGCTGTAGTCCAAGTACAGTTATGCCACAATAAATCTGTTTGTCTCCCTATGCCACACAATCCTTTGCTTCTTTTTTTGACTGCGCCAGACTAATACATCTAACCCCCTCTATAATGCGTCCCTTTTAAAATCAGTAGTCTTAAGCACCAATGTTCTTACAGTGCTGATAACAGACAACGGGAGACTGTCTGGCAGCTAATCCCATCCTATCCTTTACCTGTCTTGCTGAGCTATTGTCCTGCATATGGCACACCCAGACTGCTGACGTCTTTGCTTCTCTCCTTCCCTTCCTCTTCCCACTAAGCTTTGGTGGATTTCTTTCTCTATATCCTCCAGCTATTCTTAGCAGCCCCACTGCGATCTGCTGGCAAAAGCAGCTAAACCAATCAACCTGTCTTGTTAATGATGATGACTAACCACCACCACTCCAGTCAACACGGTGGGTTGGTGTGATCAGCTGGAATTGTTAACAGCCCAGTGCAACAGTTTTGATAAGAAGAAGAAGAGTTTGGATTTGATATCCCGCTTTATCACTACCCGAAGGAGTCTCAAAGCATCTAACATTCTCCTTTCCCTTCCTCCCCCACAACAAACACTCTGTGAGGTGAGTGGGGCTGAGAGACTTCAAAGAAGTGTGACTAGCTCAAGGTCACCCAGCAGCTGCATGTGGAGGAGCGGAGACGCGAACCCGGTTCCCCAGATTACGAGTCTATCGCTCTTAACCACTACACCACACTGGCATAAGTTGTTTTTAGGGAGTTGTTTTGCTTCCTTGAAAGGTTGGGCCAGATCCCTGCAGAGATATGAAACCAACAAGATCAAGTTTAGCAAACACACACAGGTCCCGCTTTCTGAGCACAATGCATTCCCAGGAAATCATTCCTTAGGTGAGTGTTCACATAACGAGTCAATGATTTCCATTGATTTCTATAAGGAAATTTATATTCTGTTCCTGACCGTGGAATATTGACCTCAAAATAGCAAAAAGCAAAGACAAAACAGGAAAACCCTCTGAAACTTTGTAAAAGGCAAACAATGAAGGGGGGGGAATGCTCTCTTGTTTGTCCAATCTCTCCCCCTCCCTCCCCACTCCCTCCCTCCATGGTTCCTGGCAAAATGGCTGTTGTGGACCACAAAAAGGTATGCCTTGTTTAAGGCTGCTTGTTTATTTATAGTACTACACACACCTTCGACAGGCCTGAATCATCCCTTTGAACCAGTAAATAATTCCAAAGTTGTATTATCTCTGAATACGAGGCTGTGTGCATCAAGAGTAGTTATTTCTCACAAAAGACTTCACTTCCAGTTATGACCACCAGATGGCCTACGAATAAAACACTCATTACCTGAAGTGCACATCCTCAAGTAAAGTGAATGGTTTTGAAACGGCATATATAGCATTCATTTTCAGCAGGTAAATTAGGTCTTAAACCACACCCGGGGATCAGCTTGACTTAAGGAGGACTGCAAACAGCAGTGCCACCACTGTACAAGTATATGGGGGGATGTAATAATGAAAAAGCGGACCCCCTCAGTGTGGTCCTATGTGCAAAATGTTTGAAGGCTACTGTTCCAAAGAAACTCAGAAGAGAACATGGCTAGCTTATCAATGAATGAGTGCTCTAGAACTGGTTTGACATTCTCCCTTTATGTGAGATTTTATAGCCACACAAGAGAATTGGGTTCTTTGAAGGGCTCGTCTACACTTCTACTCGTCTAGGCACTGCCCCCCAGGGAAAACCTGCTTTTTCAAATCACCAAATCCAAGTTAATGTCAATCAGGTTTTCCATGGATTGTTGTTTAGAATCATAGAATCATAGAGTTGGAAGAGACCACAAGGGCCATCGAGTCCAACCCCCTGCCAAGCAGGAAACACCATCAGAGCACTCCTGACATATGGTTGTCAAGCCTCTGCTTAAAGACCTCCAAAGAAGGAGACTCCACCACACTCCTTGGCAGCAAATTCCACTGTCAAACAGCTCTTACTGTCAGGAAGTTCTTCCTAATGTTTAGGTGGAATCTTCTTTCTTGTAGTTTGGATCCATTGCTCCGTGTCCACTTCTCTGGAGCAGCAGAAAACAACCTTTCTCCCTCCTCTATATGACATCCTTTCATATATTTGAACATGGCTATCATATCACCCCTTAACCTCCTCTTCTCCAGGCTAAACACGCCCAGCTCCCTTAGCCGTTCCTCATAAGGCATCGTTTCCAGGCCTTTGACCATTTTGGTTGCCCTCTGGACACGTTCCAGTTTGTCAGTGTCCTTCTTGAACTGTGGTGCCCAGAACTGGACACAGTACTCCAGGTGAGGTCTGACCAGAGCAGAATACAGTGGCACTATTACTTCCTTTGATCTAGATGCTATACTCCTATTGATGCAGCCCAGAATTGCATTGGCTTTGCTCTGATTCAGCAGTTTGCTCTGATTCAGATTGGTTTGCTCTGATTCAGCAGCAAAGAGCAGGTTTCGTTGGGGAAAGTGGAGGGAAACCTCTTATACCAATGCATGGGTACCAATGCATTCCCAGAAGTGTGGATGAAGCCTGATGGGTGTTATTGTTTGATATGGATTTAATTGGGACTTTTTAGTCAGCATTGCTAAATGGCATTGCTTTCGTTCCATGATAGCATTTTTTGGATTAAAAATTCAACGTATCAATAATAATAATTCTGCATGTATTTCTAGCTAGAAGCCAATGATTCCAATATGCATTTCATTCCTAGAGATGGGGGAGAAATTTGGTTCATGTTTCAACACAAGCCTACCAACTTTCTGAAACAATATTTGAGCCAACCTTTAAAATTCGCACTTTTCTGAATTTTGCAATTCTGCTCTCCAGCTGCATAACAAATACAAATGTGATTGCACTAGGGCAGGCATAGCCAAACTCGGCCCTCCAGATGTTTTGGGACTACAACTCCCATCACCCCTAGCTAACAGGACCAGTGGTCAGGGATGAGGAAGTCCCAAAACATCTGGAGGGCCAAGTTTGCCTATGCCTGCACTAGGGTAAAGGGTGCATAAAAAGGCATATGTTGGTGAAAATAGCATACATAAAGCACTATATTAGGGGAAATAGCCTAAATGCGTATATTAGAAAAAATGAATACAAATGAATGAATACCTGTATATTGGAACAAATTGGTGAATTTTCATGAGGACTTTTTTTTTTTTTTTTTTTAAGGAACTTACATGAAAATGTGGGGGAACTGCACTAAAGGTTGGAAAACTGAAAAGCTGAGAGAATCCAAACTTGTCAGATTCACCTATTTCTCCGCATTCCTTTGTCTGGTGTCTGGGAGACTCTGATTAGAAGATTCGTGATTTCCGAATTAAATTGTATTCAGCACCAAACTAATGAGGCACCCCACAAATAAGCCTTTGTGGAAGCAGGTTCCTCTGGAGGCAAATGGAGCACCTTTCACTGTGGGATGCATTGCTTGAGATGCAAACATTTCGTTTTCCGTCCTGAAACAACCTACGCCTAATGCTCAATTTCACTAAGTTCCTCTGACCCTGCCCTTGCACTGCAAAGAAGCTTATACTTACACCGGCTTCAGAGCCCCCTGATGACCTCTGGCAGAGACGAGGAAACGTTTCCATGCAAGCCACCCCAATTCTGTTATTTGCAGGCTGGGCACCAGCACCCAGCATGGAGGGGCAAATGCCAGGGCCCATGGGCACATAATGGCAGCAGCCAGAGCAGCTTCTTCTTCTTCTTTGGCAATCACTCGTAGCTGAGTAAGATCATCTTCCATAAAAACAGCTTTAACAGTGAATCCGTAAGTGATTGTGGAGGCCAATTCTGGATCCACACATCCTTCCACAGTGGGGACATAGGTTTCTGGGCGGGAGGTGATCACGGTGAGGGTTTGCCAAGCGTGCCTTCCTCTTAGCACGTGTCTCCCTTTCGTCCTGAGTTTGAGCATCTTCAAAGCCCCATGACACCTTTGGTCAAGGCTGTTCTCCAATTGGAGCGCTCACAGGCCAGTATTTCCCAGTTGTCAGTGTTTATACTACATTTTTAAAGATTTGCCTTGAGAGAGTCTTTGAACCTCTTTTGTTGGCCACCAGCATTACGCTTTCCATTTTTAAGTGCGGAATAGTGTAGTTGCTTTGGAAGATGATAATCAGGCATCCACACAACATGACCAGTCCAATGAAGTTGATGCTGAAGAATCATTGCTTCGACACTGGTGATCTTTGCTTCTTCCAGTACACTGGCATTAGTTTGCCTGTCTTCCCAGGTGATGTGTAAAATCTTTCGGAGACACCGTTGATGGAATCGTTCGAGGAGTTGGAGATGGTGTTTATAAGGGGTCCAAGTTTCACAAGCATTCAGTAAGGTTGGTAGAACAATAGCTTTGTAAACAAGCATTTTGGTTTCCCTGCGAATGTCCCGGTCCTCAAACACTCTACACTTCAATCGGGAGAAAGCTGCACTTGCAGAGAAGAAGAAGAAGAAGAGGAGGAGGAGGAGGAGGAGGAGTTGTTGTTGTTGTTGTTGTTTGGATTTGATATCCCGCTTTATCACTACCTGAAAGAGTCTCAAAGCAGCTAGCATTCTCCTTTCCCTTCCTCCCCCACAACAAACACTCTGTGAGGCGAGTAGAGCTGAGAGACTTCAGAGAAGTGTGACTAGCCCAAGGTCACCCAGCAGCTTCATGTGGAGGAGCGGAGACGCGAACCCGGTTCACCAGATTACGAGTCTACTGCTCTTAACTCAGACGATGCTGGATTTCGGGCATCAATGTCGGCCCTTGTGGGAAGATAACTGCCCAGGTAGGAGAACTGACTGACATTTTCCATTGGAGCAGCACTCAGCAGAGCACAGCAGTGGACTGTAAAGTAGCTTTGTTACTCTTGAATGGCCTTGGGCATCCCTTCTGCAGATTGATCTTCAGTGCTGCACCACCTGAATCCAGGATCTAAGTTGTCATCTTCTGTGCTCTGCCTGTGGGCGGGGCTCTTGGGCAAGCAGCTCCCACCACCCTTCTTCCTCCAGCCAGTCCCTGACATCACCGCTGCCTACTGGAGCTGCAGGCAGAATGTGACTGGTTTGCCTATACCAGATGCAGAGCCAAAAAGGGCACTACAACAATAACAAACAACGAAAGGTGAGAGGCAGAGGACACCGGATTTTGGTGTTGCACAGGGTGCTGCTGAAATTTGAAAGCCTTAAGCCTGCCACTGTTGCAGTGGCAGGGATAGAGGCACCAGAGAAATACCCAGTGAAGCTGTAGAAGCCACTAGGATGGGACAGGGTGGGAATACAGAAGGCAGCTTGCGCAAGGCCTCCTCAGATGTTGTCTAGCTTCGATCCTTCTCCATCCTCCATCCTGACAGTCCCTTCTCTATCCTCCAGCCAGGCAAGAAAGAGGCATTGCCAGAGTTTAAGGACACAGTTCAGCCAGGCAAGGAGGGTGCAAAGCAGGGCTGTTGAGGGATGAGGCCTGGGGAAAGGGGGATTGGCCTGGGGAAGAGTCCCATCATGGGCCAGATAAAGAGTTCTTGAAGGCCCCTATTGCATCTAGAGATGCAATGAGGTCAAGGGTACATTATTTCATATGTGGTGGGCCTGCACAAGGGTAAAAGAGTATTGGGAAATAATTTATAATGAATTGGGAGAGGGGAATGTTTAAAAGCACCTTTAAAAACACACTCAGAGTCCTTTTCGTTGGGGATAATTCAGATAGAAATTCCCAGGTGTCAACAAAGGTTATTTATGTACGCCACTGCGGCGGCCCATGTTTTGTTAGCCCAAAAATGGAAAACGAGCGAGGTCCCAACCAAAGAAGAATGGCAACTTAAAGTGAAGGAATAAGCGCAGCTTGTGGATCTAGCTTATAGAACAAGAGAACAAGAAGAACATTTGTTTAAAGAAGATTGGAAAATGTTTATTGAATATATGAGGGGAAATTGTGTACACTTGAAAACGTTGGCAGCATTAAGATAAATTCAACAGTGTGAGTAAGTTTTGATGGAAGTGATAATGGAATACTGAATGGTTTAGTTTATATATAAAATATGCAGGGATTTATGTTATGCAAAATGAACCACGGAAAGAGAAGAAGGAAAGACATTGATATTTTAAGGTTGTCTAAATGAATATTCTACATTGTAAAACATAAAAATTAATAAAAATGATATATTAGGAAACAAAAGAGTGCTTGAGGGCCCCATTTGGCCTCTGACACTGAGGATCCCCACCCATTAATGTAAGTCACTGTCATTATCCCCCTTTTTGCAGACTTGGGATTGCCTGATTCATAGCCCAGTGATTTCATCCATTCAATATTCCAAAAAGTATATTTGATTGCAATACCAGGAAGAAAAGGAAAAGTTCTTCTTTGTATAACCTGAGTCAAACTTTTTTAAAATGTCCTGGCCTGGGAACTATAGTTCTACGGTGTTCTGGGCACCTTGAAGAAAAGAGATGCAGCACTTTCCCTATTAAAAGGACAATTCCTAAGATCCTTTGAGGGAAGTAGTTATAAAATGTGCAGTACAAACAGTGCCAGCCGAAGACGTTTTGCTCTCTGAGGTGAAAGCCAAGGTGGTTGTCATCTCCCCACGTCCATATTCCATTTTTTAAATTTATTTAAAGAATTCATATCCCACTTTTCACTATGTCTCAGAGTGACAGACTGGGGAAGGGGGAAATAACACATATAATAAAGAAAATTCAAAACAGGTTAAAATTTCAGAAAATAGAAACATCAGAGCAACATTCAGAGACCTGAAATGAAAACTGTTTTAACCTGGCACCTGTGGCTGAGCAGGACCGGTGCCTGCCTAATATCTAGTGGAAGGGAGTTCCATGGAATTGGGCCTGCTGCACTGAATACACAACTCATCATTGACACAAGTCTCGCTTCTGACAGCGCTCCATACGTGAAAGCATCCTCTGCTGTAACTGTGGAGAGCAGGCGAGAGATGCTCGGTAGGCTTTGTCCTCCCACACCATGGGACACAGGCCTGTCCTCCCACGCCATGCCGCTGCTCCCTGCTCCAATGGCACCTTGTCCTCCCATGCCATGCCGCTGCTCCCTGCTCCAACGGCACCTGCCACCCGAGCCAGCCACCTCTGCCCAATGGTAGGGCCAGCCCTGAGTGTAATACACTCTTAAGAACCCTTCAGAATCTAAGTTTCCCCATAGCTCAAAATGAGCCACTGCCCATTTCCTGGTTTGGGTACCACTGCAAGACGGGAGGAGAACCAGAGCAAGAAAATAGATGATGGTTAATCTGGGTCTTTTTTCCCCAATAGCGCATGTCTGCCAAGGTTGAGCACCAGGTCGTGGGGTAGGGGGGTGGGGAGAAAACATCCATCTGAATATTGCACTGCAAAGAAACATTCAGACGCAGCTCCTGCCACTGTTGGCCATGGGGTATTAAAAGAGGGAGCTTAAGTTATTAAACTGAGCAGCTTTAATCATGCAGTTCAAGGGGGGAGGACCTATTGCTAGAGGAGTGCTCAGGATTAAAGTATTTTTACCGCAAAGCCAATACATCTATCAGTTAGCTACTGCTCTGCTAGCTTGTGCGAGACAGTGTATGTGCATATGTCTACCTGCAGCTCCTTTCGCAGAGATCCTGCTAAATATTATGGGACCCGATGGATTTTTATTTAGAAATTGACCCGGTTACCTTGAACCTGATCATCCTGGTAGCTAGCTATGTCATCCTGCTCTTGGTTTTCCTGATTTCCTGTGTGATGTATGACTGTCGAGGGAGAGACCCCAGTAAGGAATATGCTCCTGAGATCCCAACAGAGAACCAGCCTCCGATCCGGCTAGTTGTGATGCAGCAAGGGAATCCCAACACCCGCTGGGCGAAAGGACCTTTCCCCACTTATGAAAACCCTCCTGGCCCACAAGGGAAAAGGACTACGATTGTATAAATTCAATTGCTCCAGGGCGCTGGTCCAAGACTGCCTCACCTGTGCCATGTTTACATCCTGCTTGCAGAAGGAGATCACAGCAAGGTAAGTCCAAGCTGACAACCTGGGGTTTTTGTGTACTCTGCAGAGTGGGGTGATCTTTTGTCCTAAGTTCACTTTCGTTCCCACGTGCGGCAACAAAGAGAGGTAGCTTTAACCCTCATCTGATTCAAAATGCAATTTACTGTATTTTTCGCTCCATAAGACGCACCTGACCATAAGACACATCTAGTTTTTAGAGGAGGAAAACAAGAAAAAAATATATATTCTGAACAAAACAGTGGATGTATGATTTTTGTGGTTCATGCTGTGGCCACAGACATGTAATCTGATGGTGAATTTGGGGTGACCCAATGCAAAGATCCTGAGGATCCATGTGGACCTGTGCTTTGTAACCACATTTTTGCACCATTGCAGCCCCAGGAAACAGTGGATGTGTGATTTTTAGGGGGCAGGCTGTAGCCATGGACATCGTATCGTATCGTATCGTAAAACTTTTATTGGCATCACATACAACATCCAAAACAGATCAATACAGAATTACCATTTCCCAGTGGCACAAAACATTTGCTAAAAGAAGGGAGGCATTCACTCCATAAGACGCTCAGACATTTCCCCTTACTTTTTAGGAAGAAAAAGGTGCGTCTTATGGAGCGAAAAATACAGTATTTCTTATTTTCATATACGGCACCCCTTTTTGGCAGGTGTGTAAAAAAAAGAAGAAGCAAGCATCAGCCACCAAACTGGGCAGCCATGCACATCATATCGTTACGTAACGACCCATCAAAGATATAAAGAAAGAGATGCAGGCAACAAAGTTAAAGGAAGCAAACATAAACTTTTCTCCGGGAATTGTTCTCTCTGCTGCTGGGCGGGAAGGGTGCAGAGAAGAGGCATAAGCACAAACCTCGTCAGTTTTGAGGATGCCAAAGATTGCAGGTCTAATGTGACTTCAACAAAAACAGACATTCTTTGACAAGCAGCTGAAACTTAGGGCTAGGGATAGGGCAGTGGAAGGGGACACTTTTCGTTACGTTCACACTGAAAGGCGAACTTATTTAATTTTCGCTTCCTCGGCGTGGGAACCAAAATGCAGATTTCCTTCAAAACCCGCACTTCAAAATGTGATGTCTACAGAAAATGTATCGCCTTCTGCCTAAAATGCAAATATTTAGGGAAACAGCTTGCAAAAAAAATGTGTTGTATTCGGGAAAATCACTTGGCAAAAATATGTATTTTGGGTAGAATTGCATACAATTTGATGCTGATGAAAGGTCATGAAGATTTCCCTCCCCCCAAAAAAGAAAAACTGATGTAGAAACGTGGAGAACAAACATAGGGTTGGAAAAATGCAAAAGTGAGAGAAACCGAAATGGACAAGATTCGCTTGTCTCTAAGTGTCACCCGTTCACAGTTAGGAAGTTTAACACTAGGTATAATGTATAGAAAACTACATTAAAAAGGGGGTTATGGTAAACCCAGGAGTCAACCTTTCTGACAGCTTGTTTAATGCTGGCCAGGCACCTATATTTTAGATCAGGGGTCGGCAACATGTGGCCCATGGGCCAGATGCAGCCCACGAAGGCTGTTTTACCGGCCCACAAGCCGCCCCCAAAACTGAGCTGCCTGCTTGGAGAGTCCCCCGCGAGTTGCGCTAAACTGGCGCGGCACAGGAACTCGCCAGCGGTGCCGGAAATCGCATCTGTCCACACGCAGATACCAGAAATCGCGTCTGGACAGGCACGATTTTCGGCATCTGGGCATGCACAGAAGCAATTTTCGGCACTGCGGACCTGTGCAGACTCGATTTCCGGCGTCACGCTGTGCCGGCCCGGCCCACGGATGATTTCCATGGGAGTGATCCAGCCCATGGCCAGTAGGCCTTGCTGACCCCTCTTTTAGATGCTTGCCAAAGACCATCTTTCCTCACAGGCTTTTTATTTCTGCTGCAATTTTCCTTACGGCTGTTTTATTGTGTTTTACAAGGCTAGCAGCACGGAAATAGAAAAAAACCCACACCAATCAAAGCATAATGAAATGCTATAATAATAAAATGAGCAGTCAGAACAGGCCACTACTGTCAGAGAAAATCCAATTCATGAGCAGTAAACAGAACGCACAAAGAAAAGTTCCATTTGTTCTGCATCCCTAAAGGGCCCTTTCACTGGGAGACATGATGATGACAAAGCCATACAAGCCTTCCTAAAGGGGATGTACCAGAACCTTGGTGCCACGGCTGAAAAGCCCCTGCTCCTCACCTGCCATACAAGCAATATTTCCCTAGGGAAGGGCCAATCCACTGGGAGCAGACCAACCCTCCCACCTCCCCAGCAAAGTACACACTCAGCAAGGAAAGAGAGATGCGTGCCTGACTGGTTTCTGCAGCTCCTCATCAGGCAACGTTTATTTATTTGATTCCGTTCCTGAATTGCTTCCCAATTCCTTCTTGCTTTAGGATGCTTACACAGGGAGAATGCCAGCCGCTTCCTTTGGGAGGGCTTCTTTCGCCTTACCAGGTGTCTTTTTTCAATCTATCACCTTCACGACATTAGAAACGTGATCCACCTAGCTTAGTTTTGTCCACTCCACACTGATGGTAGGTAGCCTCTCTCCTGGGTTTTGGGCAGGAGCATATCCTCCAACATTTCTCTGATGAAAATAGGGACGTCCTATTCCATAATGATGGTGATGAAGATCATTTTACTATTTATACCCCGCCCATCTGACTGAGTTGCCCCAGCCACTCTGTGAGGCTTCCAACAAAAAGACATAATGTGAAAATTAAACATTTAAAAAACTTCCCTATACAGTGGTACCTTGGTTCTCAAACTTAATCCACACCGGAAGTCTGTTCCAAAACCAAAGCCTTTCAAAACCAAGGCGCGCTTTCCCATAGAAAGATTAATCCGTTCCAGACTTTTAAAAACAACCCCTCAAACAGCAATTTAACATGAATTTTACTATCTAACGAGACCATTGGTCCATAAAATGAAAGCAATAAACAATGTACTGCGGTCGCACAAGCAAGCAAGCAATCAGTAGCTGAACTGGGTTCCACACAGTCACAAAAAAAAAAGAGCTGCAAAAACAAAAACGCAAAAACAGACAGACCTCAGCGGAACACTCAAAATGGAAGTGTGGCACTCAAATTGGAAGCATAACACTCAAAACGAAGCACATTCAGCTTCCAAAAAAAAGTTCACAAACCAGAACGCTTACTTCTGTGTTTGCAGTGTTTGGGTTCCAAGTTGTTTGAGTACCAAGGCGTTTGAGAACCAAGGTACCACTGTACAGGGCTGCCTTCAGATATCTTCTACAGGTTGCATAGTTACTTATCTCCTTGACTTTGGAGTTGCATAACTCCATAAAAGGTAAAGGGACCCCTGACCGTTAGGTCCAGTCGCAGATGATTCTGGGGTTGCGGCGCTCATCTCGCTTTACTGGCCGAGGGAGTCCGTGTGCAGTTTCCAGGCCATGTGGCCAGCATGACTAAGCTGCTTCTGGCAAACCAGAGCAGTGCACGAAAACACCGTTTACCTTCCCGCCAGAGCGGTACCTATTTATCTACTTGCACTTCGTGCTTTCAAACTGCTAGGTTGGCAGGAGCAGGGACCGAGCAAAAGAAACCGCTGACCTTCTGATCGGCAACCCTAGGCTCTGTGGTTTAACCAACAGCACCACCTGCATAACTCCATTTCTCCGATGAAAATAAGTGCATCCTACCATACCCTCCAACGTTTCTCCAATGAAAATAAAGACACCCTAAGGAAAAGTGGGACATTCCAGAATCAAATCAGAAACAAGGATCGCTTCTGTAAATCCAGGACTGCCCCTGGGAAACAGGGACACTTGGAGGGAGTCTTGTCCTACCTAATAATGTGGGAGATGGGTATTTTTGTTGAAGATCCAAATTTGGCACAATGACACTTACTTACAGCTCCTCTAATGAGCACTGTATCCAGGTTATGGCTAGTCACTTCAAACTGTGACCAGGGCCAGGTGCGGCAACAATATTGCACAGTGGACTGATTGGCAGGAATGTCCAGAGTTTGATAGCAAGGTCTATGATTTAGCCATTGAACAGATTCGCCACTTAAAATATGGCACTTTCTAAACATGTGATCTTCTAGATACAAAAGAGAACAACTTGGTTCAGCTAATACTGATCAGTTATTATTGGGGATCTTAAGTTTGTTGCCAGAGTCAAGAAATGGCAATACATTTCTGCCCCCCCCCCAACAGGGCAATCAACACCAAAATTACTGTATTTTTCGCTTCATGGGGCGCACCAGACCATAAGGCGCACCTAGGTTTGGGAGGAGGAAAACAAGAAAAAATTATTCTGAATCCCAGAAGCCAGAACAGCAAGAGGGATCTGGCTTCTGGGATACCGTGTGGCTGTTCTGGCTTCTGGGATAACCGTGCCAAGCCTCCTCAGGGCAGCGGGATGAAGGCTCCCCCTGCCCGAAGAGGCTGCGCAGGGCTAAGGCAGAAGCCAGGACAGGCGTGTCGCTGAAGGGGCGCTGCACAGTTCTCCCTGTTTGCGCAGCACCTCTCCTTCACAGGAGAGGCGCTGCACAGAGAGGGAGAGCTGCGCAGCACCCCTTCAAGCGAAGCTGGAGAAGGAACAGAAGAAGACCCTTCTGTTCCTCCTCCAGCTTCGCAGGACAGGCGTCGCTGAAGGGGCGCTGCGCAGTTCTCCCTCTGCGCAACACCTCTCCTTCGCTGGAGAGGCGCTGCACAGAGAGGGAGAGCTGCGCAGCGTCCCTTCAGTGAAGCGGGAGGAGGAACAGAAGGGTCTCTTTCTGTTCCTCCTCCTGCTTCGCTGAATGGGCATTGCGCAGCTCTCCCTCTCTGCGCAGTGCCATTCGCTCCATAAGATGCACTCACATTTCCCCTTACCTTTTAGGAGGAAAAAAGTGTGTCTTGTGGAGCGAAAAATACAATACTTTACAGGGGAGCAGGTTCAAAAGGACCTGGCAGAAAGCCCATACCACAAACTGCAGCCAACAAATGATTTATATTGATTGTAAGTTGCTTTGGGATACAGTGACCAACAAATGTAATAAATATAATAAAATAAATAATGCTAAGGGGATTGATGTTGACTTTTCAACCTTGGTAGGAAGGGAAACACCAGATAGTTTATACATCTAAACTTCCTCATTCTCTTTGTGGCTTTCAGCATTAAACAATAGTTGATGCGGTAAGGACAATGCAGAGATCACATGCCAGCCACAGGGAATTTCTATGAATAACTACTAATCTCTGCAAAAATGCTTTTTCAGAGTCAGATTGCAGCAGTGGGTGACATGAGCTGAAATATCCTGGAAGAATGTATTAGTGTGTGATTGAATCAGTCTTCAACAGCCATTATAGAAACTCGACTCAGTCAATTACACCAAATTTGAAAATAAATGTTTTAATTTTACACACAGGAAGAAAAAGAGAGAGAGAGAGAGAGAGAGAGAGAGAGAGTGTTAGTTCTGAAATGAAGGAATTCAACCTATCACCCATCCTGGTGATAGGTAACAGACTTGGGTGGTAGCTGATTTTGATGATTTGGAGGGTGTTTTGGAGGGGAAGGTATTCTGTGCATGCTCAGGGGTACTGCATGCATTCTTTATTTCCCATTTTAAGACTAGTCATGTTACAGAAAGCAGTCTGGGCTTGAAGTTGCAAGGCTGGAGATGATGGCTGTAATTTCTGATTGGAGGGGAACGTTGGCAGAGAAAGCCCTTCGGAATCTTATCTGGAGGAGTTAATTTTGTTTCTGTGTCCTCGGCTGTGCAAGTCTGCGGTTCGGCGGAGGGCTGGGAGAGGTTGCATTTAAAGCACGGGCTATCTGGAAGAAGGGGTACAAAGTCCCAGGGAGGATAGGACCCTGTGGCAATTCTTCCACCCCACAATCCCCACTGAATACTGGCAGGTCCCCCCCCCCCCTGTATTCAAGGCCCCACCATTTATTTGTCTGTCTGTCTGTCTATCTATCTATCTATCTATCTATCTATCTATCTATCTATCTATCACATTTATCAGCTTTTCCTCCAAGAAGCTTGAAGTGGTGCACATGGTTCTCCCCCTCTTGATTTAATCTCCACAACAACCCTGTGAGGTAGGTTAGGCTAAGAGGCAGTGACAGGCCCACAGTCACCCAGGTGAGCTTCATGGCCGAGTGCAGATTTGAACTGTGGTCTCCCAGGGACTAGAGGGACGTGGCTGGCGCTGTGGGTTAAACCACAGAGCCTAGGACTTGCCAATCAGAAGGTCAGCGGTTCAAATACCCGCAATGGGGTGAGCTTCCGTTGCTCAGTCCCAGCTCCTGCCAAACTAGCAGTTCAAAAGCACGTCTAAGTGCAAGTAGATAAATAGGTACCGCTCCAGCAGGAAGCTAAACGGTGTTTCCATGCGCTGCTGTGGTTCGCCAGAAGCGGCTTAGTCATGCTGGCCACATGACCCGGAAGCTGTATGCTGGCTCCCTCGGCCAATAAAGCGAGATGAGCGCTGCAACACCAGAGTTGGCCACGACTGGACCTAACGGTCAGGGGTTCCTTTACCTTTACCTCCCAGGGACTAGTTTGACACTCTAATCTCAACATGGTTGAGAAGAAGAAGCTCAAGACAAGCTGCTCCTTTGCCTTCTAAAGGCCCTTCCCCATGTGGAGTCAGATGTGTTATTTTGACAGGGGATGACTGCCCCAAGCTACAAATGTCCTCATTTGGCAGCAACTCTTTGTATGCCTCCAGGATTCCTACATCCAGGAATCTCCTCTGGACCAAAGGACTGGTGCAGACTGGGGGCCAGAGAGGCCATAGAATCATAGAACCACAAGGGTCATCTAGAGTCCAGCCATCAGCAAACTTTTTCAGCAGGGGGCCGGTCCACTGTCCCTGTCCCTCAGACCTTGTGGGGGGCTGGACTATATTTTTTCGAAGGCAATGAACCAATTCCTATGCCCCACAAATAACCCAGAGAGGCATTTTAAATAAAAGGACACATTCTACTCATGTAAAAACACGCTGATTCCTGGACCGTCCATGGGCCGGATTTAGAAGGCGATTGGGCTGGATCCTACCCTTGATCTAGACCAACTTCCTGCAGTGCAGGGATCTTTTGCCCAATGTGGGGCTTGAACCCATGAACCTGAAATTAAGAGTCACATGCTCTACCAACCGAGCTATGAAATGCTTCGGGGGGGGGGGGGGAGTTTCAGAAGCCCTGGTGGTGGAGGAGACATAGGAAGATGGTCCTGCCTTCAAGCTGGATTTTATTTTATTTCTGGGGTGGGGAGGGGGCCTCTTCTATTTCCATGAATCAAGGCCAGCCTTCCCCAGCCATTTGCCCTCCAGAGACTTCTGAACTACAGCTCCTGTCGCCCTTGACGATTGGCCATGCTGGGTGGGATTAATGGACTCCTATTAAGTTCAAAGTCATCTGCTGGGTTGGAGCACAGCTGATCTAGTCTCTTCTCTTGCCATTCAGCCATGTCTGCACCTAGAGCAGTGCCAAATTTACATACAAGCTAAACAAGCTATAGCTTAGGGCCCCACACTTTGGGGGCCCCCAAAATTTTACAGGAAAAAAACCTGGATGTACATTTCCAGAATATAAGATAAAAAACAAATAGAATAAAACCTCCATACAGCAACAGTGTTTTGTGTCGTGTAAGCTCCTATCATGTAAGTAATGACCGCTCCCCGCTTAAAACGGGGGGCGCCCTTTGCGGGGACGCGCGCAGCCCCTAGATCTGGAGCGGCTCCAACAGCATAGGCTTGGCTTTGCCTTCCCTCAGGTGGGATACCTGGAGGTCTCCGCCTACCTCAGTCAGTTGTCCAATCCCACCTGGGGGAAGCGTTGCCAAGGAGACCAGGCCAGGTAGGGGAGGGATTACCTGCCCACACAATAGAGGGAGGATCTTACCTGGGAATCCTCACTTGGCTCCTATCATGTAAGTAATGGGCCCCGCCTGCTAGCCTGCTCCCTAAAATATCACTGGTTTGCTCATTTCTATATATAGAGTGCCTACATTCTGCTATTTATAATTATTAGTAGTTTGCATATAATAACACCTATTATTATTTCATGTAGTTTCTAGAGACTAGCTTATGAGGCTTTGTAAATTGTGTTTCTAAAGGAACTTTTGTTATTGCCAAATGCCAGTGTGTTTGCATTATTAAGTTAGTTATGAATAAAAAAATCATTTTAAGTTCGAGCTTAACAATGATTTCACTATTAATATCCTTCTTCTTAATTGTATTTCACTATTAATATACTTCTTAATAAATTGTATTTCAGTTCAACAATTACCTTGATAAAATACGTATTTTGTTATGTGAAATTGGCTTTAGATACCTATTACAGTGGTGCCCCGCAAGACGAATGCCTCGCAAGACGAAAAACTCGCTAGACGAAAGGGTTTTCCGTTTTTTGAGTCGTTCCGCAAGACGAATTTCCCTATGGGCTTGCTTCGCAAGACGAAACGTTTTGCGAGTTCTTGCAAGTTTGTTTCCTTTTTCTTAAAGCCGCTAAGCCGTTACTAGCCGCTAAGCCGCTAAGCCGTTAATAGCCGCTAAGCCGCTAAGCCGCTAATAGCTGTGCTTCACAAGACGAAAAAACCGCAAGACGAAGAGACTCGCGGAACGGATTAATTTCGTCTTGCGAGGCACCACTGTAGGTCCATAAATGACCATATAGCATATATTCAACACAAAGAAAACAGCGACAATCTGTTGTTGACAAAGGGCAGCTGGACATATAAAGGGCCCCATTACCTTCAGTAGCTTAGGGCCTCATCAAACCTAAATCCAGCCCTGACCTAGAGCACACAGAGGCAACCCAGAACGCCACGCAGGTGAGCTCCCTTGTACTCCCCACCATTGCCATGCAGACACACAGGGAGTGTTCTGGGACAAGCATTCCACTCACCCAAATTATGAGGCAAACATGCCCTGACACCGAAGGATTTTGCAAGAGCAAACGAGGCTCTCTCTGTTTGTATCTCTTCTGTCTCTCCTAATCTCACTGTTGTTGACAGGGAAACAGTGATGAAATGAGAGGGGGGGCTAATCAATCAGAGATCAGTTTTGCGGTGCAGTTTGGGAGACTTTGCCCTGACGCTTCAGAGGTCACTGAACTAGATGTGCTTTTTTGTCGTTGTTTGCACAGAGCTGTAGCTATCTGAACGAAGGCACTTCTACCCTGATTGTCATGGATGGCATTCAGCTATGTTTTACTCAGAGAATACACACTGAAATGCATGCCCATGACTAAGGTAGGTCCATTATTTCTAATGGGTCTTCTTCTGAGTAAAACATAGCTGAATATGTGCAGAACAGAAGAATGCTATGGAAACGTCAGTGATACAAATGGTTAGAAAGCTTTCTATGGTGGTACCTCGGCTTACATATGCTTCAGGTTACATACGCTTCAGGTTACAGACTCTGCTAGCCCAGAAATAGTACCTTCAGGATGCTTCAGGATGAGAACAGAAATCGCACGGCGGCGGTGCGGCAGCAGCGAGAGGCCCTATTAGCTAAAGTGGTGCTTCAGGTTAAGAACATGTTCAGGTTAAGAACGGACCTCCGGAATGAATTAAGTACTTAACCCGAAGTACCACTGTATTATTTTGGGAGGTTGCTGATGTTTGATGTTTCATTGTGTTTTTAATATTCTGTTGGGAGCAGCCCAGAGTGGCTGGGGCAATCCAGTCAGATGGATGATGATGATGATGATGATGATGATTGGCACACTTTAGCCAGTTTTGTGCTCACCAACCCTTTGTGCACACTAACCCAGAAGAAAGCAGGGCTACCTAGTTAATATAAAGGTAAAGGGACCCCTGACCGTTAGGTCCAGTCGTGGCCAACTCTGGGGTTGCGGCGCTCATCTCCCTTTATTGGCTGAGGGAGCTGGCATACAGCTTCTGGGTCATGTTACCAGCATGACTAAGCCGCTCCTGGCGAACCAGAGCAGTGCACGGAAACACCGTTTACCTTCCCACCATAGTGGTACCTATTTATCTACTTGCACTTTGACGTGCTTTCGAACTTCTAGGTGGGCAGGAGCAGGGACTGAGCAACGGGAGCTCACCCCATCGCGGGGATTCGAACCGCTGAACTTCTGATCGGCAAGCCCTAGGCTCTGTGGTTTAACCCACAGCGCCACCTGCGTCCTTACCTAGTTAATATACTCATCGTCAATTTCTTATACACGGCACAAAAATTGAGGATGGCTGAATCTTTGTCTTTGTTTCCACTGTCGGCATCATTTTAGCATTTTTCTGCCCATAATTCTGTTCTGTTTCCATATTAATCTGCAATTCTCATATCAGCGCCTCCTCAAAACATAGATTTAAAGCATATGTTAATTTTAATTTGTATTTAAAGAAATACAAATTAAAGGGAAAGATAATACAAGCATTCACGGGAGGCTAAGACATGCTTGGGGACGCGGGTGGCGCTGTGGGTAAAAGCCTCAGCGCCTAGGACTTGCCGATCGCATGGTCGGCGGTTCGAATCCCCGCAGCGGGGTGCACTCCCGTTGTTCGGTCCCAGCGCCTGCCAACCTAGCAGTTTGAAAGCACCCCCAGGTGCAAGTAGATAAATAGGGACCGCTTACTGGCGGGAAGGTAAACAGCGTTTCCGTGTGCTGCGCTGGCTCGCCAGATGCAGCTTTGTCATGCTGGCCACGTGACCCGGAAAGTGTCTCGGGACAGCGCTGGCCCCCGGCCTCTTAAGTGAGATGGGCGCACAACCCTAGAGTCTGACAAGACTGGCCCGTACGGGCAGGGGTACCTTTACCTTTACCTTAAGACATGCTTGAATCAGTTCTAGAAGGTGGAACAGAATTTGTGGGAAGATGACCCCCCTACACACACTCATTCCTAATCAAAAAAATAGATTTCCCCCTGTGGTTCAGTCAGTTCCTACCTGCCCAGGTACTGCTTACCTGTCCTTCGCTTATAAGAACATATTAAGAGAACCCAGGGTGATCAGACCACTTATCCAAACTAGCGTCCTGTTTCCCAAAGTTTGCTTCTCCACACACTGACCTCACATCTAACCTGACTTTATTTTGATCCTTACATTAACCCACCTTTCTCCTCCAAGGGGCTCAAGGCGGTGTTCACGGCCCCATCCCCCCACCGGTTACCATCTTATTTTCACAACAGCCGTGTCAGGTAGATTAGGTTGAGAGACTGTGACTGCCTGCCTCACGCAAGGTCACCCACAGAGCTTAATAGCTGATTTGGGATTTGAACCCTGATCTGCTAGGTCCAACCCCCTAACCGCTATGTCATACTGTTTCTATGCCACAATTGACTGCCTCGATGGCTTGGCTTTGAAACACCATGGATAACATAACGAGCCTCATTCAGCTGCCAGGTTTGGTCCTATGACGCTGAGGTGGAGCACATTTTTTTGGAGAGGTTTGGAGTCTTATCAAACTACATCACTGTTTGTGTTTGAAGAGTCTCTCTCTATCATTGCGGGCAAATATTTGTCTGAGAGCTTCTCTGAAAATAATGGAGTAGAACTTTGTCCATTAGATAGTTATGCACGTAGGCGATAACTTTTTTTTAAAAATGGGGGGCGCACCCCACCCCACACTTCTGCATAGAACACCTTCCCCCATTTTGGGAGGCAAGTTGGGGGGAAATGGCAGCTCCCAGTTGTGGGGAGATGGCTGCCCAAGGAAGGGAGGGAGGGAGGCGCCAACTTGTGGCCAATATGTGAGGGGCTGCTCCCTAAATATTTTATTGGGGGTGAAGGGACCAGGGCCTATGGTTATGCAAATTTTGGAGAATAATGCCATTTCTCTCCGCTACAATTCCTCAGGTCCAAATGTTTAGCAATGCTTTGCTTTTTCAGGGCAAATCTTGAGCTGTGGATCACGCCGCCATGGGGTTGCATCTTACAGGCTCCCTCATACTGACTCTAGCTTTCAGCCACAGTAATTTATTTCGGTATAACTAGATTCAACATCCCAGTGTTGCAAAAGCAATTCAAGGATCTCCACATTTTGGCTGGGCTTATCGACTAGCCTCTATTTACTGCCACTGTTGACCCTCATCCTCTGGCACACACAGAGACCTTGGAGAAGTATGACTGATCCCTCACTTTGGAGACAGGTGAGAAGCACGGTGGGCTTCTCTTCCTGATCTTAATACCCAGTGTCTGGTATAAAGAAAAATGTAGCATCCTTGCCCTCACCTCACAGAAGTGAGTCTGGCATGAAGTGAGAGATGCATGTAAATTCCCCCCTCTCTCCGCGAAGCAGGAATATTCTGGATCTCTATGTTGGGCACAGGGTGGAAAGTGATGGTTGTCAGAATAAGGTCATCACTAGTAAGTGCATATGTGGACTCCAATACAGTGGTACATACGTGGGTTACATACGCTTCAGGTTACATACGCTTCAGGTTACATAGGCTTCAGGTTACAGACTCCGCTAACCCAGAAATAGTACCTCGGGTTAAGAATTTTGCTTCAGGGTGAGAACAGAAATCATGCTCCGGCGGTGCAGCAGCAGCAGGAGGCCCCATTAGCTAAAGTGGTGCTTCAGGTTAAGAATAGTTTCAGGTTAAGAAAGGACCTCCGGAACGAATTAGGTACTTAACCCGAGGTACCACTGTAGGTACCACTGTACATCATAATGCACCACTTATTTCATGCAACTTTGTGTGCCCAGGCAATGTGACCCGCCTGCCTCTTATCCCACGCAACAATTGAAGGACTCAGAGAAGCATCTTGGGTCCAAATTAGGCCACAGCTTTATTGATTGCAGTTGTGAGTTTGGCACAGCATTGAGTGTATTCAACATGATCCAGCCCTCTTGCTGGATAATTATGGTGGGGTCAACCCTGATACAGGATGTCCTATGACGTACATCAAATAGCTACAGTCCGACAGGTTTGCCATGCTGGGGAGTGCTATGACTCAGTGGGGTCTTTAGCATATGCCACTGGGGTGCAAAGATCTGCCCAGCGCCCCGTTGTGAATGACAAGCACCGCCGCTGGCGCAGTACCTCTTTGGTAAATGAGCGCACAAAGTCAAAAGTCCTTTAATGGAACAGTAGGTATACATTTTGGTAGTACCTAGGTATGCAGTGGTACCTCGGGTTACAGACGCTTCAGGTTACAGATTCCGTTAACCCGTAAATAGTACCTCAGGTTAAGAACTTTGCTTCAGGAGGAGAACAGAAATCATGCGGTGGTGGCGCAGCGGGAGGCCCCATTAGCTAAAGTGGTACCTCAGATTAAGAACGGACCTCCAGAACGAATTAAGTTCTTAACCCAAGGTACCACTGTATATGTATTTTGTTTTTCTAGCTTGATCAAAATTATTTATTATTTCATAACAGGTAGATAGTTAAGAGCTTAAGTGGCTTCAGCGGCAGGCACCTGGCGCCCCCCAGAATTTGGCACCTCAGTGCCCTTTACCCCTTGCACCCCTGGTTAAAGACGGCCCTGCTACGACCCTCAGCCCCCACCTGGGCATATGGTCACAAGCTCCTCTCCTGGGATCACTTCAACAGGCTACACTGCTGCCACGTAGGGGTTTTGGATGAGGCCTATGTCTCACCATGCAACCAAGACTATACCCAATGCCATAACTGGCAAAGTTGTGACAATTTCCATGAGGAAGACAAAAATAAAACCCAACAGGCCCAATTAGCCTGAGGGTGAAATTCTTCACTGGCCCCAAATCTGGCAACCAAAGCGATCTATAGCAAGGTCAATCGAATACTAAAAGGATGAGAGAGGGAGATCTGAAAGATAACTGCACTGCTAGGTGAGACTTTGTCTGGAGTCCCTGTCAGCTCCGCCCCTCCGAAGTACCACCCATGGGGCTGGCTGTGATTGGCCAATTTGTAAGTGGGCCAGTTTGAATACCCCCAGCCAATGGGAGAGGCAGCTACATCTCCCATCAGCCGTGGGAGCCCGGCACATGAAAGATGGAAGATGGTGGCAACGTCCCACCAAGCCGCAACTGCTGGCCAGCTGACAGGAGAGTAAGTGGAAATTTCCTTGTGAAGCAGTCGGTTGTTTTGCCCCTGAACTTTATTCTAAATCCTTCTGGATAAAGTGAACGCAGGACTTAACTTGGGAAACAGTCGTGTGTTTTTTAACTTGGTTGAAACTTCTTATCTGTCCAGTTGATTCAATGGGAGGATGCTTCCGTTGCCTGTTTCTCTCAGAGCCAGTGTGGTGTAGTGGTTAAGAGCGGTAGACTCATAATCTGGTGAACTGGGTTCACGTCTCCGCTCCTCCACATGCAGCTGCTGGGTGACCTTGGGCTAGTCACACTTCTTTGAAGTCTCTCAGCTCCACTCACCTCACAGAGTGTTTGTTGTGGGGGAGGAAGGGAAAGGAGAATGTTAGCCGCTTGGAGACTCCTTCGGGTAGTGATAAAGCGGGGTATCAAATCCAAACTCCTCCTCCTCCTCCTCCTCCTCCTCCTTCTTCTTCTTCACTGCGACAACGAGAGCTAGATACTTAAGTGTTTTAAATACCAAGATCCTCACCCACCTACCCTGCCCAAAAAGGTACTTTTATGTATGAATGGAGTGTGGGTGTTCATTTTGGCAGATTTTGGCACCATTTTGGCACCATCAATATAACTGGTCATGTCACTGAGCCTGATAGCTTGAGACATAGATCATTAAGCTCTCAGCTTTTTGACAGTTATTCTGTGTGGGCAACACTGAAGTAGAGCTTGGTTTTCCATCTGTTACAGTGAGATGGAACAATTCAACACTTTTATTCCAGTATGCCAATATATATGAAGCAATCTTAGCTTGGGTGCATCCTCCCCAACTATAAGTAGCGTTCATTGCTTACTGTTGCAACTACCGGCACACATGGACCCAGGACCACTGGTTATCAGTACCACCACTGCCCCAAACATATTTATTCACTGTTGTGGCAAACAGCTTTCTTCTGCTGTTGCATAAATCATACACAACGAACAGCAGAATGACATGTTTGAAAATGTGCACCTTCAGCACCAGGGAGCGAACAAGTGATATTCTCACAGGCTGCAGCCTTAGAGAAAACATCTGGTTAGCACTTAAATCCAAAGGTCAGATTGGCTACAGGTGGGCTTGATTTAATAAGTGAATAGCGATTGCGCCTGCTACATAGAATCCTTCAAGACAAAAGCGGAGTCCCACTAGGTCACGGGCGAGCCAGTTCACACACTGATGCAACTGGCCAACTCATCGGACGGCACCAAGGACCTGTCGTGTTCCTGATCGCCGCTGCTGGATGATGTAATGTGCGATTTGTCTGACACACGGATGTGTCTGATCCTCCGTAATCCTTCCAGCACACAAAGGAAGGAGGTGGGAGGATTGTGAAGATCAGGTGTGCTTGTGTAACACATCACAGGGGCAGGTGAGCGCACCTGAGCTCGAGTTCCACCATATGCACAGCGACTGATGCCTGTTGCATCACACGTGAACCACTTCGTCCCTGGTCAGGAGCCCGGTGCAATTTGCACATCTGACATTTAGGTGCACTGCTCAACAAACGAACCATGCTACAAATAGGTCAGCCTCTCTAGCAATTGCACTAAAATCCTCTGGCTGTTTTCCAGACAGCTGGGGCTTTGTCTGCACAGAGGATGATTGCAACACCAGCATTAGGCAATTGGAAAGAACTCAGCTCTGCACCTCCCCATCCCCTACATAGGCTTGGTTGGCTAATGAGCAAGAGTGAGTTTATGAAGCTAGCAACTGCACCTATATATTTTGAGTTCACGGGCTGATGAACTGAGGGTTGCCAGTTTTCAGCCAAGTGATTCTCTTTTTTCTTTTCAATTCACTGCTGAATCAGGAGATGAGGCCCCCCTCGTTATGACCCCTCCATTTCTGCTGCCCACAATCTTTCCTTCGCACCCCCCACAAATCCCAATTTGTTCGTATTTGTTCATATTACATAACTATAGCGTGCCTGCAGAAGAAACTCTGAAATTACAATATTTAATGTATTTTTAATCTCTTGTTGGAAGCAGCCCAGAGTGGCTGGGGAAACCCAGCCAGATGGGCAGGGTATAATAAATAATAATAAATTATTATTATTATTATTATTATTATTATTATTATTATTATTATTATTACATATAAAACACATACATATACATTTACACAATACACATACACACCACACCACCTTATTTTCATAACATAAAACATACCTGCATTACTCTATATAATACCTACCTATACATACTGTCCGTGTGGGGTAGGTGTGTAGGCATTTTGATATGTATAGTATATTATTATTATTAACATATAGAGTGATCACCCTGAGGCTGCAGCCCTAAGTTTGGAAGTGGATGGATTCAATTCCGTTTGCATTTAAAAGGTGAACCCACCAAATCTGTACTTTCTGAAACAACAATGAACAGTGAGCCTTCAGAATGTGCACCAATCCAAATTTTGCAATGTAGCTCTCCAACCAAAAATGTTTATAAAAATACAGATATTAGGGGGATGTGTACGTAAGAATAAATGAGTTAAAATAACATACATAATCCATTTTCTTAGGGGAAATGTGTGCATTAGTAAAAACTTCATACAAATGTGTTTGTTAGCAGAAATTTGCACTAAGATGCTGACAAATTTTCACAAGCTTTACTTTAAAAAATAAAATAAAATAAAACCCACAAATTGCTTCAGAAATGTTGAGAATGGAATTGGGGGTGGGGTGGGAATGAGAAACTTAAATGTCCAGATTAATCCATCCCTAATCCTAAAAAAAAAAAAAACCTTTTTGGCAATAAATACTTTAAAATAAATTTAGGCTTATTTTGAGTAATCCAGATTAGACTATGTATTGGACTGAAATACTGATGCCCACTGCTGCAGGTCCCATTTGTAGAAAAAGGATTAACAACATCTTACATACTCAGGAATGATACGTAAAAGATGGAGGTAGCATCACTTTCTGTCTGTGGTTCCGTTGGGGTCAGGACCAACTCTTTTAATGCTATTCTAGGCAGAATCAACAGAAGTCTAGTGTCCTGATCAAGGTAAGGAATAGTCCCACTCTATTCTGTCTTGACCAGATCACACCTGGAGTCCTGTGTCCAGTTCTGGGAACCAAGGTTTAAGAAGGATATTGAAAAGCTGTAACATGTGCAGAGGAGGGCAACCAAGATGATCAAGGGTCTGGAAACCAAGTCTTATGAGAAATGGCCAAGGAAGTTGGGTATGTTCAGCCTGGAAAAAAGGAGATATGATAGCCACTTTGAAATATCTAAAAGGCTATCCCATGGAAGGTGGAACAAACTTGTTTTCTCCTGCTGTGGGGGCTGGGACTCAAACCAATGGATTCAATTTAAAAGAAAACAGAGTCTGACATCAGGAAAAACTTTCTGACAATAAGACTCTTTGACAGTGGAATGGACTCCCTTGGGAGGTGGTGCACTCTCCTTCCTTGGAGGTTTTTAAGCAGAAATTGGATGACCTTGGCCAGTCACACTTTTCTGAAGTCTCTCAGCTTCACTCACCTCACAGAGTATTTGTTGTGGGGGAGGAAGGGAAAGGAGATTGTTAGCCGCTTTGAGACTCCTTAGGGTAGTGATAAAGTGGGATATCGAATCTAAACTCCTCCCCTTCTTCTTCTTCTTCTTCTTCTTCTTCTTCTTCTTCTTCTTCTTCGACACTTTAGTTGAGACTCCTGCATTTCAGGGGTTTGGACTAGATCAGGGGTAGGCAACCTAAGGCCCAGGGGCCTTAGGTTGCCTACCCCTGTGGGCCAGATGCGGCCCAATCGCCTTCTGAATCCGGCCAGCAGATTGTCCGAGAATCAGTGTTTTTTTACATTAGTAGAATGTGTGCTTTTATTTAAAATGCATCTCTGGGTTATTTGTGGGGCCTGCCTGGTGTTTTTACATGAGCAGAATGTGTTCTTTTATTTAAAATGCATCTCGGGGTTATTTGTGGGGCATAGGAATTCGTTCATTTTTTATTTTTATTTTTCCAAAATATAGTCCAGCCCACCACATGGTCTTGAGGGACGGTGGACCGGCCCACGACTGAAAAAGGTTGCTGACCCCTGGACTAGATGATATTTGGGGCCCCTTCCAAATCTACGATTCCAAAATTTGTGAAACTGTTTCTCGTAAGCCTACCTTTGCGAATGAAGAATCTGTGCTTTTATTTTACTCAAAAGGCAACACCAAATGAGCTCAGCTCTTCAGCACTGAGCCAGACTTGGCGTCTACCCCAGCAGTTCCGACTCTGCATGTCTGTGGGGATGGGTTCACCTGGCTGGAAGAATGGAATTACTGTTATGACGTAGATGGGGAAAGTCAGAAACGCTGAGCGCCCAGGGCACAGTCTGCTTCAACCTGAACTCAAGCTTCTCTTAAAAATCAATGGTGCATTTGAAAACAATGATAATAATACGGTGGTATCTGCAACACTGAGAGCATTGGCAAGTGAAGACTCCTAAAAGAATCCAAAAGATTAGGAAAAGAAGAATTTTCTGAAGAATGCTTTTCCAAGTTTCTTCTTAGCCCTACAAACTATCATGCAATGTCCTGCCCACATACCATCCTTTATACTCAGAAAGTTAGTGGTTAAGAGCGGTAGTCTCGTAATCTGGAGGAACCGGGTTCGCGTCTCCGCTCCTCCACATGCAGCTGCTGGGTGACCTTGGGCCAGTCACACTTCTCTGAAGTCTCTCAGCCCCACTCACCTCACAGAGTGTTTGTTGTGGGGGAGGAAGGGAAAGGAGAATGTTAGCCGCTTTGAGACTCCTTAAAGGTAGTGATAAAGCGGGATATCAAATCCAAACTCTTCTTCTTCTTCTTCAGGGAAGTGGGTGGGGATCTGAAATGGTGACAATAGATAACCTTTATAGATGTGGCACCCTGATAAGGAGCAACATTCCATCTAAAAGAGGATCTGCCACTGTCCCATAGTTCCACAGCAGCAAACTCTGTGGTTTATGACTTCCAGGGGCAGCATTCTATTCAGTCTGCATTTAAAGTTCAGTTCAGGGCATAAGTTTAATGTTTGAGCCAAAGGCCATGACAAACTTGCATTAAGCATTAAGCGGGTGACACTGTCGTCTAAACCACTGAGCCTCTTGGGCTTGCCGATCAGAAGGTCAGTGGTTCAAATCCCCGCAACGGTCCCAGCTCCTGCCACCCTAGCAGTTTGAAAGCACACCAGTGCAAGTAGATAAATAGGTACCGCTGTAGCAGGAAGGTAAATGGTATTTCCATGCGCTGCTCTGGTGTCTGTGTTCTGTTGTGCCAGAAGCGGCTTAGTCATGCTGGCCACATGACCCAGAAAAGCTGTCTGTGGACAAACGCTGGCTCCCTCGGCCTGTAAAGCGAGATGAGCGCCGCAACCCCAGAGTCGTCTGCAACTGGACTTAACTGTCAGGGGTCCTTTACCTTTACTTTTTTTAATTAATAAAATCACACAGAACACACATCCATAATATAAAAATCTGCAAAGATTTTAAAGCACAGCTTTCCTTGTGCATCTCAGCCAGCTCCAGTTATAATGCCATTTTGCTTTTTCAAAATCCAATCTGCCAACATCCATGATGTAAGAGGGAGAAGCTATCAGAAACAAACACAAAACTGAAGTCAAGCTTTTCCTGATGTCAGATTAAACGTTTGAATCACCACAGCAATTTATAGTGATTGTTTGCATTTAAAGGCAAACTTACCAAATTCTGGAACAATAGTTGAACTGAAACACATCCTGCAGAGCTTCTCTGAATTTTGCAGCACCCATCTCTAGCAAAGCAATGTGTACTGAAATCCATTATGCTAGGGTAAGGTGTGCATATGAATGCATATATTAGTGAAAATAACATGCAAATGTGAATTATGCTAAGGAAAATTGCTTTCCAAAATGTGTACATTAGGCAAATTTGCTAACAATAAATGTGCCTATTAGGAGAAATTGGCACAGTCTTAATTTAAGATTGGAAAAGCGAGAAAATGAATTGCCATATTCATTCATCCTTTCTTAGGAGTCACTACTGAGTTATGGGTACAATGACACTTGGGGCAAATTTGGAGGCACAAGCTTGGGCAAAATACTCAAAAGAATGCCAATGTTCCTCAGGCAAAATATCTGAGGAATTTCAAGAGAAGCTAAAAGATAAGACTGGAATTTCTCAAGAGAATTCTGTATGTCCTCTGCTACTAACTGCACAGCAGGAACACATTATTTCTTCTTACAATAAAGAGATTAAAACCAGTGGTTTTCTGCAGTGTTCTTGCTATTGTTATACAGACGTTAATATTGCCACAATTTCACCCATAGGAACATTCTGCTTGAGAAAACAAACAGCGACTGACTATATCACTTCTTCTTGCAAAGTTGTGGGAGGTGTTGTGAAACAGAGACTCCTGGCTGAGGACTGCCTGTGCCTATTAATATTGCAATGCACTTTCCTGAGACTTGCAAGCACATGTCACACAAAATCAGTTCTCTCATCAAACTGCAAGCTGGGAAATGTGAGAGATTATAGGGGCTGTGGGTTGTATGTGCCAAGCAAAAGCTCCAGCATCTCTGCGATCACTCAAGTCACCTGCATTGTGAGATCTCCAGCATTGCTGGGCAGAATGCTTTCCCATCAAGCAAAGTACCGTATTTTTCGCTCTAGAGGACGCACTTTTCCCCCTCCAAAAATTAAGGGGAAATGTGTGTGCATCCTATGGAGCGAATGCAGGCTCCTTGGCTTCAGCGATAGCAACTTGAAGCCTCCGAAGCACAGGGGGAGCGCTCCCTCCACGCTCCGGAGGCTTCGCGTTGCTTTCGCTGAAGCCTGGAGAGCAAGAGGGGTTGGTGTGCACCGACTCCTCTTGCTCTCCAGGCTTCAGGGATAGTTTCCTGAAGCCTCCGGAGCGCAGCGGGAGCTCCCGCTGCGCTCCGGAGGCTTCGGGTTCCTTTTGCTGAAGCCGGGAGAGCAAGACTCTCCTGGCTTCAGCAGAGGGAGAGCTGCGCAGCGCCCCTTCAGCCAAGTGGGAGGAGAAAAGGAAGGGGCTCCGTTTCTCCTGTCGCTTTGCTGAAGGGGCGCTGAGCAAAGAGGGGGAGATTTATTTTTTTCTCGTTCTCCCCCTCTAAAACAAGGTGCGTCCTATGGTCAGGTGCATCCTATACAGCGAAAAATACAGTAAATGTGAATTACTTGGTGAAGTTGGGCAGGAGGGCCTTTTGATTTAAGGCAGTGTGAGTCCACTGACACAAAACGGCCTAAATCCAGTTAAGTTCAGATGTCTTTAAAATCTGGTTGGAAAATGAGCATCTAACCAATTCGAAAATACCATCACTTTTTTTTTTTTTTTTTTGTAACAACATACTAATGAAAGGCAAGAAAGGTAATTTCCAACTAAGTCAAACTCAAAGTAAGCCCACTGAAATAAATGGACTCAAGTTACAGAAGTCATTTGGGTCTTCTCTGTGATTGTATCACTCAATAGGCTTAAGGCTACATAATTTGCTGTTGGCGCTATGAGCATACTCTTAAAATATATTTGCTGGTGATTCACTCAGATACCACTTTAAACCGAGTTACTTTTGAAAGGGCATTTAGTAAAACTGACACACACACACATTTGCAATACATTTATGTATTGCATTGTTGATGATTTACTCAGATACCACTTTAAACCAGTTTATTTTTACAGGGCATTTAGTAAAAGTGACATACACGTGTGTGTGTTACACATACACACACCTGTGCTTTAAATATGTTTGTTTCCCCTTTTATTCATTTGGTCTGTCAGAGTCTTTTAAAAGTGCTGCAAATACCACCTGTTTCTCAGCCTCCTAGGAAATAGTTGCATGTTGGCAATGAGCCCGTCCCCTGGGTGAGCAGTTCCCTTGTGTGTTCATTTCCATACTCTGTGTTTGTTTTGTACAGCATAGCATAACTACTAATTTGTCCAGCTAATTAACTTAACTAGTATTTTGGGATGTGAATGAAAGTCCTTAGGAACAGAACTTGACTAGAGGGTGGAGATAATGTGCAATGTGGCAATACATGTTAACAATTGCAGCAAACCCACACTCATTTGCATCGGGCCAATTCAATACATGGTTCAGAAACAGTCAGAGACTGCAATCCTACGCAGACTTAGCTGGAAGTAAGCATTACAGAACTCAGTGGGACTTATGCCTGAGTAAATATGCATAGGATCGAGCTATGAGACTAGGCTGCTAAGCACAATGAACACAGTAGAGCTTACTTCCAAGTAAGCATACATAAAGGTAAAGGGACCCCTGACCATTAAGTCCAGTCGTGACCGACTCTGGGGTTGCGGTGCTCATCTCGCTTTATTGGCCGAGGGAGCCGGCATACAGCTTCCGGGTCATGTGGCCAGCATGACTAAGCCACTTCTGGTGAACCAGAGCAGCACACGGAAATGCCGTTTACCTTCCCGCTGGAGCGGTACCTATTTATCAACTTGCACTTTGACGTGCTTTCAAACTGCTAGGTTGGCAGGAGCAGGGACCAAGCAACAGGAGCTCACTCCGTGGCGGGGATTTGAACCGCCGACCTTCTGATCGGCAAGTCCTAGGCTCTGTGGTTTAACCCACAGCGCCACCCGCATCCCAAGCATACATAGGACCTGAATTATAACTAACAGAGCTAAGTATTAAGTTGTGAAAAGTTGTTAAGCCTCTTGGATTTAGGTTGGAAGGGATTCTTAGAGAAGTTCCCTGCAAATGAGTCCCACTCAGCAGGGTTAATGTTACCAGCCTGCATCTCTCATTTGCAGACATCTTTGTAGTGCAGAGTTGGCCTGAAGCCAGCTCACCATAGGGCAATGTCCTTGGGGATGCTGGCATCTTCCATTCTGTGTACATGACCAAGCCATCTTAGACGTTGCTGAGACAGAAGTGAGAACATGCTGGGATTGTGAGCTTGGGGGAGCACATCTTTCTTTCAGACTCTATCCTGCCATGTAACGCCCAAAATCTTTCTGACACAGTGCATATGAAATGCATTGTGTCGTCGCTGCTGGCAGGTGTGAGTTGTCCACAACTCACTTCCAGAAAGCAGCATGTTCAACATGTCAGCTGGTAGACCTTCATCTTGGTATTGGTCCTTAGCATAGCCTTTGGGAGAGGGAAGCCATTGCAATCACTGCCTTCCCAATACAGTGGTAACTCGGGTTACATATGCTTCAGGTTACAGACACTTCAGGTTACAGACTCCACTAACCTAAAAATAGTACCTCAGGTTAAGAACTTTGCTTCAGGATGAGAACAGAAATTGTGCTCCAGTGGTGTGGCAACAGCAGCAGGCCCCATTAGCTAAAGTGGTGCTTCAGGTTAATAACAGTTTCAGGTTAAGAACGGACCTCCAGAATGAATAACGCTCTTAACCCAAGGTACCACTGTACACTTGCCCAGCTCAGCATTGATGGGTTATGCTGTAGCCCAGGTATTAATAATGATAATAATTTATTATTTCTACCCCACCCATCTGGCTGGGTTTCCCCAACCACTTTGGGCAATTTCCAACAAAAGATTAAAAATGCATTAAAACATCAATCATTAAAAACTTCCCTAAACAGGGCTGCCTTCAGATATCTTCTAAATGTCATATAGTTGTTTATTTCTTTGACATCTGATGGGAGGGCGTTCCACAGGGTGGGCGCCACTACCGAGAAGGCCCTCTGCCTGGCTTCCTGTAACTTGGCTTCTTGCAGTGAGGGAACTGCCAGAAGGCCCTCAGCGCTGGACCTCAGTGTCCGGGCAGAACGATGGGGGTGGAGACACTCCATCAGGTATACTGAGCCAAGGCCATTTAGGGCTTTAGAGGTCAGCACCAACACTTTGAATTGTGCTCAGAAACGTACTGGGAGCCAATGAAGATCTTTCAAGACTGGTGTTATATGGTCTCGGCGGCTGCTCCCAGTCACCAGCCTAGCTGCCACATTCTGGATTAGTTGTAGTTTCTGGGTCACCTTCAAAGGTAGCCCCACGTAGAGCGCAGTGCAGTAGTCCAAGTGGGAGATAACTAGAGCATGCACCACTCTGGCGAGATAGTCTGTGGGCAGGTAGGGTCTCAGCCTGCATACCAGATGGAGCTGGTAGACAGCTGCCCTGAACACTGAATTGACCTGCGCCTCCATGGACAGCTGTGAGTCCAAAATGACTCCCAGGCTGCGCACCTGGTCCTTCAGGGGCACAGTTGCCCCATTTAGGACCAGGGAGTCTCCCACACCAACCCACCCTGTCCCCCCAAAACAGTACTTCTGTCTTGTCAGGATTCAACCTCAATCCATCAGCTGCCATCCATCCTCCAACTGCTTCCAGGCACTCACACAGGACCTTCACCACCAAATTTGTATACCACCTCAAACATGTGATCACCAGTGCTGATGTGTCAAGGGCTGCCAACGTCCTGACACAGGATTTTGGCCTTCATCAGGCTGATGGTAAGGCCAAACCCCTTGCAGACTTGGACAAAGTGGTTGATGACTCTCTGTAGAGCCTCCTCAGAGTGTGCTGTCAAGGCTGTGTCATCTGCAAACAACATCTCTCAGATTAGAACCTTCCTCACCTTTGTTTTGGAGCGGAGAAGTACGAGGTGGACCAGACCCTCGTTGCTCCTTGAATAGAAATGCACACCATCTTCAGTTGAGCTGAGGGCATAGGAAAATTAATATGTGGGCTCATTTGAGGATAGTCCCTGAACCAAGTGGTGCCCTAGGTGAGGAACATTTTCAGCATCACCTTCTGAATGCCTTATTTTTACTGCATTTGTACACTCTTTTATGACTTTGATGAACCATGTGTAGGCAGGACTTAGGTTTGTGATATTGGATAAAACATGGTAGAACCCATATCTCTTTATTTACCCATGCCATCTAGGGTTGCCATATTTTGAAGAGCAAAAAAGAGGACACATTTGCCAACTTCTCCTTTTAACGATGGATTGCTATGACGACTCTCATTTTAAACACCCCTACAACATGTAGGCTATAGAAGCTGTGATATATACTGTATTTTTCGCCCTATAGGACGCACTTTTCCCCTCCAAAAATTAAGGGGAAATGTATGTGCATCCTATGGGGCGAATGCAGGCTTTCGCTGAAGCCTGGAGAGCAAGAGGGGTTGGTGCGCACCGACCCCTCTCGCTCTCCAGGCTTCAGGAAGCTATCCGCAAGCCTTGGGAGTTCCTGCCGGGCTCCCAAGGCTTGCAGACAGCAGCCTGCATCCTGAAGCCTGGGGCGCGCTGAGCAGTGCGCCCCGGGCTTCAGGCAGATATCCGCAAGCCTGGGGAGCCCGGCGGGAGTTCCCGCCAGGCTCCCAAGGCTTGTGGATAGCAGCCTGTTCTGGGGACTAGGGTCGGGGGAAGCTCGGACTTCCCCCGCCCCAGCCCCGCGCCTGGGGGAAAAATATTTTTTTTTCTTTACCCCCCCCCAAAAAAAACCTAGGTGCGCCCTATGGGCCAGTGCACCCTATAGGGCAAAAAATACGGTATATAGGATTATGATACAAACAGGTACCTCGAAATCCAATAAGAGGGCATGAAAGAGAAACTTGGCTCATTCATGTCCCCTCCCCAACCCAGACAGAAGAAATTCTTCTTTTTCTCTCACCCCTCACCCCAATCATATTGACAAAGGAGAAGGAGGCAGCCCGGCAGGAAGGAAGAAACAAAACCCAGACATTTTGGCAAATTTAAAAAATTCACCTGGACAGAAATTATACCCCTGAGAAAGAGGACATGTCCAGAAAAAGAAGACATATGGCAACTCTACATATGCACAGTTTGTACTCTGTTTCTGCAGCTGAGACTTAGGAAACCTGATTTTCAGAGCAATGGGCTTTTAATGAGAGGATGTCTATATGCTGTTGCGAAAGAAACAGAGAAGCAAATCCTTCACAGGAGTCCTTCACTGACCTTTCTTCTTTGGCAGCTTTGCCATGGGAACTGGAATTTTGCCACTTGAACATCCGAGGGACGGTGAAGAGAAGGGGAAATTTCAAGACCAAATTAGGCTTGACTCTGGCTTCTCTCTCAGTTGACTCGGCAAAAGCATGTCTCTGGAGATGCTGCCTACTTGCTTGAAGTGGCTTGTGTGCTCTTCCTCTCTGACAGCGGTGGCTGGGGTGGCTGTGTGCCCTGTTTTATAGAAGGCAGTTCTCTATTTGAAGGCTGTCCGAGGACAATTCTTTATTTGAAGGTGTCATCTGTCCATACCCAATCTGGTTTAAAGATTCTTTTTTTTAAAAAAAGAACACCCTAAAAAAGGGATAACAGGCTCTTGAAATTTCCTATCAAAGCCTAGGACTTGCCGATCAGAAGGTCAGCGGTTCGAAACCCCACGATGGGGTGAGCTCCCGTTGCTCGGTCCCTGCTCCTGCCAACCTAGCAGTTCGAAAGCACGTCACAGGGCAAGTAGATAAATAGGTACAGCTCTGGCGGGAAGATAAATGGTAAGCGCCACAACCCCAGAGTCGGTCACGACTGGACCTAATGGTCAGGGCTCCCTTTACCTTTTAAAAAGCAGACTGAACACCTGGTCACAGTCTTCCCTGCTATAGTGAGAAGTATATTTTGATTTAAATTATACCAATTATTTCTGCACTTGCATCTCTACAAACAAATGAGCATGCACATCTCCCCCCACATCTATTTCCTCTTCTTTCTTACTGCTTCATTCTCTCTCTCTCTCTCTCTCTCTCGTAATATTTAAGAGTCCACCCTAATAGGTGGCTCCAGTCCCTGAGTCTAGAGAGAGCTGTATCTCTCTTGCTCTGTCCCAATCATATGTATGAGCCACAAGACACATCCCTGTTGGTGTAAAGCAGAGTTCCGTGCCCAGCAGAAGGATGAGGAGTACGTACTACATACTCTATATTGCTTTATTTACAGTTCAAAGCAGATATATTACAGAAAGACATCTTGCCTCTGCCGGAGCAGAAAATGCATCCTCTCTCCTCGACAGCTTGGAGAGAATCACACAGTGAAACTGCAGGAAACCAGTGTACGTCACATCCAGTCTCCCTTTCCCGTGAGAAACTCCAACAGTACAGACTGTGGAATGTAAACACCTGTCTCGTGACAAGCCCTTTCGCTGCACAGTGAAGGAAAACAGAAACCAACATCCTCCCCCTTTCTGTGAACATCACTGGGCAGCGTGTTCGTACAGCATCAGTACAAACCCAACTTCTGCACATAGGTACAGTGTTGATCCCTTGACACAACCTTGGACAATACATCAGCAGGAATTTCATTACCTGGCATATAGGACACCATTACGAGTCCCTTCTGAATACATTCCCTAGCATGCTGCAACTTTAATTGCAAGTGCTTCGTGCTTTGCTTACAACCTTCAGACTTCAGCAAAGCCAAACATGCTTTGTTGTCCTGGTAAACCTGGATTGGACACTTGACAGGAATTTTCATATCTTTGCACAATTGTATCAACCATTCACAATCCTTAAGTGAATAAGACAGTGCATTCAGTTCGGCTTCACAAGTACTTAAGCTAACTGTTGTTTGCTTCTTGCATGACCAATCAAACAGACCCTGATTGTACATGTAGCAAACTCCAGACGTACTTTTCCTGTCTGCAGTGTCACTTCCAAAACTTGCATCTGCAAATATCTCAAGACCACCAGACTTCTGATTGTTAAATCTCAGTCTGTAATGCATAGTGCCTTTCAAATACCGCGCTATGCGTTTCAGAGCTTTCCAATCCTTGACACTAGGATTGTTGACTTGTCTGCTTAGCAAATTACAGCTAACAGCAATGTCTGGTCTTGAACATCTGGCAATGAAGTTTAGCTTGCCTAGCACACTTCTGTACAGTGTAGTGTCAGAAAATGCTTCTTCAGTGTCATCTACCTGATAACCTGTTGTCATCGGTGTGTCTACAGGGTTAGCATCCATCAGGTTTAGTTTGCTTAACACATCAGCAATTTTCCGTGACTGATGTACTAGAATGTTACCATCTTGATCTCTCTCTATTTCCAGAGATAGGTAGTTGTTTACCTCACCAAGATCTTTCATGTCAAAGTGCTCTTTCAGTTGAGCTAGGGCGTTATTGTACATTGCGACATCTTTCCAAAAGAATAATAAATCATCAACATAAAACAAACAGTACAGTTTCTTTTGCCCCTCCTCTTTGACAAATACACATGGATCAGCTTTCCCATGCTGAAAACCTAGAGAAAACAATACTTCAGTGAGTTTTGTGTGCCAACACCGTGCACTTTGTTTGAGACCATAAAGGGATTTCTTCAGAGCACAAACAAATCCCTGTTTTACCTGTACGCCATCAGGTGGAAGCATATAAAGTGATTCATCTAGAGATCCGTACAGAAAAGCTGTATTAATATCATGGTGACTAATGTGTAGATTTTCCTCTGCAGCTAGCTTGAGCATAAGCCTAATGCTTTCATACCTCACTGTGGGTGAGTAGGTCTCGTGATAGTCTTCACCTGGTACCTGTGCAAAACCTCTGGCTACCAATCTGGCTTTGTGTCTGACTATCTTGCCATTTTGATCAGTCTTCGCTTTGAAGACCCATTTGCTTCCAAGCAGTTTCATTCCTGGAACTACTGGAACTAGCTCCCATGTTTTGTTCCTTTCTAAGGAATCAAGCTCAGCCTTCATGGCATTTAACCATGGCTCAGCTTCCTTTGAATCCAAACCCTGGATTTCTTGGAAACTTGAAGGTTCAAATACCTTCTTGGAGCTTTTAACAGCTGTTACTGCTATCGTAGCAAACTCATCAGCAAATCTCTTTGGAGGTCTGCCTTTTGTGGCTCTCTGTGACCTACGAATGAGCCTTAAGTCTTCAACACTCTCCTCTTCCTTCTTAGGAGAAAAGCGACCTATTGTGAACAATGGTTCCTCCAA